>NW_027142406.1:2299516-2302016 GCF_026170545.1 Melanerpes formicivorus | reverse complement strand
AGGTTTTTAAGGTCAGGCTAGATGTGGCTGTGAGCAACCTGCTCCAGTGTGAGGTGTCCCTGTCCATGGCAGGGGGTTTGGAACTGGATGATCCTTGAGGTCCCTTCCAACCTTAACAATTCTATGATTCTAAGTGCCTGACTAAATAACAGCTGTGACTGTTGGGGCATCTAAGGCAAAGAGAGCAGTATAGATGAGCTGCTGTGTCCCAAGCTCTGTGTCTTAAGTTGTGCCAGGGGAGGTTCAGGCTGGATATTAGGAAGAAGTTCTTCACAGAGAGAGTGATTTGCCATTGGAATGGGCTGCCAGGGTGGTGGTGGAGTCACCATCCATGCAGATCTTCAAGAAAAGCCTGGCTGGGGCACTTAGTGCCATGGTCTAGTTGATTGGATAGGGCTGGGTGATAGGTTGGACTGGATGATCTTGGAGGTCTCTTCCAACCCGGCTGATTCTATGATTCTAAGCTGCTATACCCTGAATAGAGTAGAGTAGAGTAGAGTAGAGTAGAGTAGAGTAGAGTAGAGTAGAGTAGAGTAGAGTAGCGTAGACTAGAGTAGAGTAGAGTAGAGTAGAATAGAATAGAATAGAATAGAATAGAATAGAATAGATAGAATAGAATAGAATAGAATAGAATAGAATGGAATTAACCAGGTTGGAAAAGACCTCTGAGATCATCAAGTCCAACCTGTCACCCAACACCTCAGGACTACTAAACCATGGCTTCAAGTGCCACATCCAGTCCCTTTCTTGAACACCTCTAGGGACGGTGACTCCACTACCTCCCTGGGCAGCACATTCCAATGGCTAACAACTCCCTCTGTGAAGAACTTTCTCCTCACCTTGAGCCTAAACTTCCCCTGGTGCAGCTTGAGACTGTGTCCTCTTGTTCATCGTGGAAGATGCACTGGAAACAGACCAGGTACACCAAGAAAGCTTTCCTGTTACTGCAAGCGCTTGGAAGTGGAAGAAAGTGGCAGAAAGGAAATCATTTCCCTTGTTGTGACAAAACCACTTTCCTGACACAAATGCAAGATTCCAGATACCTTTAAGGAAACTTAAATGCTCTGTAGCATTTTCTTTTTCTCTTTCAAAAGTCATACAGCAGATTTCCATAATGGCTTATAGCCTACTTTCATGTCCTGAAAAACACTTCTCGTGCTGCCCACATCCCAGGATAAGCAATGACAATTCTTGCAGGACTGAAATGAGGGGAAAGAAAAAATATCAGCAGATGATTTGTAGATAAGGAACTGAGAGCATTCATTGCAGTGGTACATGGAAAGCAAAGGAATGCAAGGGGAAATATTCTCAGGGCAGTCCCCCTGATTTTAACCCTCCATTAATTATATTCTTCTGGACTGCACTTTGTGGTTAATAAAGGGAATATTAGGTGCATGTCTGCAGTGATACTGGCCCACTTATTTCACATTTCATGGGGTTTTTGAGGTTTACATTTAGTTAAGACAATATTTTTTTCACAGCAAAGAGTGGTCAGGCATTGGAATGTGCTGCCCCAGGGAGGTGGTGGAGTCCCCAAGCCTGGCTGTGTTTGCAGGTGGTTTGCATGTGGTGCCTGGGGCTATGGTTTAGGGGTGAACCCTGCAGAGTAGGGTTCTGGGTTGGACTTGGTGGTCCTGAGTCTTTTCCAACCTGAATGTTTCTGTGATTCTGTGAAGACTCTCCCAAGATCTTAGTTCATACAGCAGGAGAATACATGTTTTGAAACCACAAACTGGAGACTAACATCATTGTTCCTTCTCTTCCTACCTAAATTTGAATTGCATAGGCTTTAAGGAGGAGAAGGAACACTGGAACAGGTTGCCCAGGGAGGTGGTTGAGGCCCCTTCACTGGAGATATTCAAGGTGGAGGCTCAACGAGGCCCTGAGGAACCTGATCTAGTTGAGGATGTCCCTGCTGACTGTGGGGAGGTCAGACTAGATGACCTTTGGAGGTCCCTCCTGGCCTGGATCATTCTATGATTCTATGAAGATGTATGTAACAGATAGTCTGTGAGGTTAAGAGTCTTCATGCTCTGTGTATAGAGTTTATGATTCCTTTTGAATGTTGTGTTTCACAATATCCTCACTGGAATTAATGACAAGCTGTTGACATGCAGATGGCCAGGTTTGATTCCTCAAATGCAGACACAGACATCTTATTTTTTTTTTCATGTGGCTGTGTTTCAGAAGCCTCTTGCTCAACTGAGCTGGATCAGCTGGTTCTTTAGTTAGCCCTTCTCAAAAGAGAAGTTGATTTTTAATTGAAGGAGATTTTACAGGATTTAGGAGGTCTGACCCTTGCTGCTGAAGCTGATTTTCAGAAAGCAACAAGCCTCTGAGTGTGCTCTTCTCTGCTGAATGTGGGCATCTTTTAGAGACAAACATCTGAAACAGAATACAGAATACAGAATTAACCAGGTTGGAAAAGACCTTTGAGATCATTGAGTCCAACCTATCATCCAACATCTTCTCACCAACTAAACCATGGCACCAAGTGCCT
>NW_027142406.1:2116939-2299416 GCF_026170545.1 Melanerpes formicivorus | reverse complement strand
AGAAGAGGGAGAAGAGAAGAGGGGAGAAGGGAAGGGAAGGGAAGGGAAGGGAAGGGAAGGGAAGGGAAGGGAAGGGAAGGGAAGGGAAGGGAAGGGAAGGGAAGGGAAGGGAAGGGAAGGGAAGGGAAGGGAAGGGAAGGGAAGGGAAGGGAAGGGAAGGGAAGGGAAGGGAAGGGAAGGGAAGGGAAGGGAAGGGAAGGGAAGGGAAGGGAAGGGAAGGGAAGGGAAGGGAAGGGAAGGGAAGGAAGGGAAGGGAAGGGAAGGGAAGGGAAGGGAAGGGAAGGGAAGGGAAGGGAAGGGAAGGGAAGGGAAGGGAAGGGAAGGGAAGGAAGGGAAGGGAAGGGAAGAGAATAGACCAGGTTGGAAGAGACCTTCAAGATCATTGCGTCCAACCTATCATCCAACACCACCCAACCAACTAAACTATGCAACCAAGCACCCTGTCAAGTCTCCTCCTGAACACCTCCAGTGATGGTGACTCCACCACTTCCCTGGGCAGCTCATTCCAATGGGCACTCACTCTCTCTGTATAAAAATTCCTCCTGACCTCCAGCCTGAATCTCCCCTGACGCAGCCTGAAACTGTGTCCTCTTGTTCTGGTACTGGCTGCCTGGGAGAAGAGACCAACCTCTGCCTGTCTACAACCTCCCTTCAGGTAATTGTAGACAGCAATAAGGTCTCCCCTGAGTCTCCTCCTCTCCAGGCTAAGCAACCCCAGCTCCCTCAGCCTCTCCTCACAGGGCTGAGTAACTTCCTTTCAGGGGTCACCGACTCTAACCTTTGCACTGAGCAGGTGATCTGAGGTTAGAGATATCAAGGTGCATCACTAAACCTCTTTGAAAAAACATTCACAAAGAGCAGAGATCCAAATCTAGGGGCAGAGAGAATAAGAAGGGGAAACATCCACAGACTGAGGCTGAGAAGTGAAGGGTGACCTCTAGGAATAAACACTTGCTCACCAGGAGAGTAGAGCAACATTTGAGCAGGTGACCCAGTGGGGTTCTGCTCAAGGCTTTGCTGCTTTCAAGATTGGCTGGACAAAGCCACAGGTGACTGCTCCAACATTAGCAGAAATCTCTCAGCAGGAGTTTGGAATCCTCAGGACTGCATCAAAGGAGACTCCACATTTACATCAAGATGGAAATGTCACCTGGGCCTGGCCTTGTGGATTTTTTTTGGTGCATTTTTCCTAGATTTTTAAGATTTTTTAAATATTGTTAATATTTTGGGGTATATTTTTATGCTTTGTATAATTTTGGTGTATTGCTTGTATTCGGTATGGGTTTGGTATTTTTTTATATTTGGTGTATTTTTGTATCATAGAATCATAGTATCAGTCAGGGTTGGAAGGGACCACAAGGATCATCTAGTTCCAAACCCCCTGCCATGGGCAGGGACACCCCACACTAGATCAGCCTGCCCAGAGCCTCAGCCAGCCTGGGCTTCAACATCTCCAGGGACAGGGCCTCAACCACCTCCCTGGGCAACCCATTGCAGGGCTTCACCACTCTCATGGGGAAGAACTTCCTCCTCCCCTCCAGCCTGAATCTCCCCACCTCCAGCTTCATTCCATTCCCCCTAGTCCTATCACTACCTAAGATCTTGAGCAGTCCCTCCCCAGCCTTCTTGTAGCCCCCTTCAGATACTGGAAGGCCACAATGAGGTCACCTCAGAGCCTTCTCTTCTCCAGACTGGACAGCCCCAACTCCTTCAGTCTGTCCTCATAGCAGAGCAGCTCCAGCCCTCTGCTCATCCTTGTGGCCCTTCTCTGGACACCTTCCAGCACCTCCACATCCCTCTTGCAATAGGGGCTCCAGAACTGGAGGCAGTACTCCAGGTGGGGTCTCAGCAGAGCTGAGCAGAGGGGGAGAATCACCTCCCTTGCCCTGCTGGCCACACTTCTCCTGATGCAGCCCAGGATCTGATTGGCTTTCTGGGCTGCAAGTGCACACTGAGAGCTCCTGGTGAGCTTTTTGTCCACCAGCACTCCCAAGTCTCTCTCCTCAGGACTGCTTTCCAGCCAGTCCCTGCCCAGCCTGGATTTGTGCCTGGGATTGCCTTGACCCAGATGCAGGACCCTGCACTTGCTCTTATTGAACCTCATGAGGTTGGCTTGTGCCCACCTCTCCAGCCTGTCCAGGTCCCTCTGGATGGCCTCCCTTCCCTCCAGCGTGTCTGCTGCACCACACAGCTTGGTGTCATCAGCAAACTTGCTGAGGGTGCACTCAATGCCACTGTCCATGGCACCCACAAAGATGTTGAACAAGACAGGTCCCAGCACTGATCCCTGAGGGACTCTGCTTGTCCCTGGCCTCCTCTGGGACATGGAGCCATTGACAGCCACTCTTTGGGTGCAGCCATCAAGCCAGTTCCTTATCCATCTAGTGGTCACCCATATTTTGCATAAGTTTTGTATTTTTTCTATTCTGCATATTTTGATATTTTTTATGGTTGCTATATTTTTGGTCTGTTTTTATATTTGGCATAATTTGTGTGGTTTTGTACATTTTGTAGGATTTGGGGTATTTTTTTATGTTTGGCATATTTCTTGGTCTATTTTTATATTTTGGGCATTTTTTGTATTTTTAATATTGTTGTATTTTTTAGCATATGTTTATCTTTTGTATCATGCTCCTATTTTTTATTAATTTGTATACCTTTTGGTGGGTTTTTTTTATACTTTGTATATCACAGTATCACAGCATCACCAAGGTTGGAAGAGACCTCGAGGATCATCCAGTCCAACCTGTCAACACAGACCCCATGACTAGACCACGGCACCAAGTGCCACGTCCAATCTCCTCTTGAACATCTCCAGGGATGGGGACTCCATCCACCCCCCTGGGCAGCACATCCCAATGGCTAATGACTCTCAGTGAAGAACTTTCTCCTCACCTCAAGTCTAAACCTCCCCTGGTGCAGCTTGAGACTGTGTCCTCTTGTTCTGGTGCTGGTTGCTTGAGAGAAGAGACCAACCCCCACTTGGCTACAACCTCCCTTCAGGTAGTTGTAGAGGACAATGAGGTCACCCCTGAGCCTCCTCTTCTCCAGGCTAAACAACCCCAGCTCCCTCAGCCTCTCCTCACAGGGCTGTGCTCAAGGCCTCTCCCCAGCCTTGTTGCCCTTCTCTGGACACATTCAAGTCTCTCAATGTCCTACTTAAACTGAGGGGCCCAGAACTGGACACAGGACTCAAGGTGTGGCCTAACCAATGCAGAGTACAGGGGCACAATGACTTCCCTGCTCCTGCTGGCCACACTATTCCTAATGCAGGCCAGGATGCCATTGGCCCTCTTGGCCACCTGGGCACACTGCTGGCTCATGTTTAGGCAGCTGTCAATCAGCACCCCCAGGTCCCTCTCTGTTTGGCAGCTCTCAGCCACTCTGACCCCCAGCCTGTAGCTCTGCATGGGATTGCTGTGGCCAAAGTGCAGCACCTGGCACTTGGACTTGTTGAATGCCATCCCGTTGGACTCCACCCATCTACCCAGTCAGCCGAGTATATTTTTTTGTATTCTTTTAATATTTTATATATATATATTTTCTTTTTTAGTATATTTGTAACACATTTTGTATTTTTTGCATCCTTTATATTTTTTAGGGGTTTATATTTTGTATATTTGTTACATTTTTTTACTATTTTGTATGGGGTTTTTTTTTGTATTTGTAAATATTTTGCATGTTTTTGGTATAGTTTTACATTGTGGATGTTTTTGTGTTTTTTATTCTTTTGTCCATTTTGGAGGTATACTTTTTGGGGTATGTTTTTGGGTATTTTAAAATCAATTATATTTTTGTATATTTTTTATATTTTGTATATTTTTGGGGGTATATTTTTTATATTGTGTATACTTTTGTTTGTATTTTTTCACTTACCCTTTTTCCTTATGCCTTTGCAACTTCCCTTTTACTCAAATGCCACATATTTTTTGTTAAACTGACCTTTTTGCCTCCAAGTTGATTCCAGACTCTCTCTTTTGTGACTTTCCCTCTCCTTTCTCCTGCCTAATTTGCTTTTGCCCTACTGGGGAAAAAGGGAGAGGGGAGGCAATCTAAATGTTTTCCATTTGGTGCTTTTGGACTCCAGGAAAGCTTAAACCACAACACTTCTCCACACAAGTTCTGGCCATCTGAAGATGTTTCCTTCAGAAGCAAGACAGTGAGTGTGCAAAGCAGTGTTTGGCACATGAAATGGTAGAGGAGGTTTGTGCTAGAACTCATAGAACCCTTTGACTGTAATAACGTCCCTCTGAAAGGCCAGCCCTTACCCAGGTAGACTCCATTATCACTTGAGGTTTCCCTTTGCTGCTGGCAGGGCAGTTGAACACAGAATACAGAATTAACCAGGTTGGGAAAAGACCTTGGAGATCATCAAGTCCTACCTATCACCCAAAATGTTTGTCAAATGAGTGCCACCCAAAATACTTGTGAAATATCACCCAAAATGTTTGCCAAATGAGTATCACCCAAACTGTTTGTCAAATGAGTATCATCACCCAAATGTTTGTCAAATGAGTATGCAGTTCCAAGATGACCCCCCAAAAGTTACCTCCATGATGCAGGCGAGTTGGTCAACTTCATTTTCACCTGGAAACAGTGGGTAGCCCGTGTAAAGCTCCGCTATGATACAGCCCAAGCTCCACATATCAACAGCCATAGCATAAGGATGGCCAAGGATCACTTCAGGAGAGCGATAAAACCGGCTCTGGACATAGGTGTACACTGCACCAGAACAGAAAGTGAGACAAGAAGCAAAATATCACCAGTGAGACAGAAATGTGGCTTCCAGATTTCACAGACCAGGCATCAGGTATTGACTCTGTCCATTAGCTAGCACTTAGGGATTCCTCACACAGGCTCTGAAAACCTTTTCTAATCCCATCCTAAAAAAAAAAAAAAAAAAATCAATGCTTTCCACTGTTCTGTCTGGAAATTGTCCTTGGCTAAGTTTCACAGAAGGAAATTATTCTGTCAATGCTCTGCTTCTGCTTACTCCATGTTCATTTTCCCGTTTGGAGGCCTTCCCCTCGCATCAAGCAAGAATTCATTATCACAGGCTTGCACTGGAGGAAATATTGGTTTCACTGACACCTAGGGAACATCTCCTACTGCCTTCTGCTTGCCCTGCTAATATATTATAGCCCCACAGCAGGTGTCAAAAGATCTCATTCCAAGATTGGAGTAAGTTAATTCTTTTACCTCTTGTGATTCAGACAAATGAGCACAAGTACAGGATGCAAGCTCTGATATTTTCTTACTCCCATCTCTCTGATCGACACTCTGTTTAATATTCCTGCACTTCTTTCCATTCCCATACACTCAACATCTTTCTGGAAGGAAAATGTCCTGATCTGTATGATTAGAAAGTGCCTCTGCCCTTCTGCATTTGATCAGTTGCATCGTTGTTGTCTGCTCTTTGTCATTCTTTGTTACCAATAAATAGCTGACTTTGTTTTCTGGTCTCCAATCCTGTACAACCCTTTGAGGGTTGCACCAATTCTTGTTTCAGCTGACAGTTTCCTCAGTCATGCTTCGTTTTTCTTTTCTCTTATTTTGTATTTCAGGTTGTTACACTCTACAAATATTTCAGGCTTCATCTCACCTCACACAGAGAGTGTCATCAGTAAGCTTGCAGATGACACCAAGTGAGGTGGCAGTGTTGATCTGCATGAAGTTAGGGAGGCTCTACAGAGGGACTTGGATAGATTGGATCCATGAGCCAGAATTAACAGGATGAGCTTCAACAAGTCCAAATGCCAGGTGCTACACTTGAGTCACAACAACTCCAACCAACACTACAGGCTTGGGGCAGTGTGGCTGGAAAGCTCTCTGGCAGAAAGGGACCTGGGGGTTCTAATGGACAAGCGCCTAATGTGAGCCAGCAGTGTGCCCAGGTGGCTAAGAAAGCCAAAGGCATCCTGGTTGGGATTAGAAATGCTGTCTCCAGCAGGAGTAGGGAGGGGATTGTCCCCTGGGACTCAGCTCTGATGAGGCCACACCTCGAGTATTGTGTCCAGTTTTGGGCACCTCAATACAAGAGAGATGTGGAGGTGCTGGAGCCAGTGCAGAGGTGGGCAAGGAAGCTGGGGAAGGGCCTGGAGAATAAATCTGTTGAAGAGTAACTGAAGGAGCTGGGAATGGTTAGTTTGGGAAAGAGGAGGCTGAGGGGAGACCTCATTGCTCTCTACAGCTACCTGCAAGGTCATTGTGGAGAGGCTGGTGCTGGTCTCTTCTCACAGGAGATAGAACAAGAGGGAATGGCCTCAAGCTGCCACTGGGTAGGTTTAGACTGGACATTAGGAAGAATTTTTTCATGGCAAGAGTGGTCAGGCATTGAAATGTGCTGCCCAGGGAGGTGGTGGAGTCCCCAAGCCTGGATTTGTTTCAAAGTGGTTTGGATGTGGTGCTTGGGGCTATGGTTTAGGGGTGAGCCTTGTAGAGTAGGGTTCTGGGTTGGCCTTGGTGATCCTGAGGGTCTTTCCAACCTGAATGTTTCTGTGATTCTGTGATTCACCTTCCATTGCACCCAAACACAGGCAAACCTGAAATGACTATGCACTCTGTCAAAACTGATATGCAAACCCTAATGGTCAGAAGCCCAAAATATAAGTGGACAGATTTGGCTCAGCTTGAATATACACCTTTGAAAGGAAAAATAAGACTAGTTTCCTTTTTGTTTATGTGTTGGGTTGGTTGGGTTGGGTTGGGTTTTGTTTTGTTCTAAATTAATAACCTGCATTGCAGTGTTCTTTCTTGGCCTTTGCTTTCTGTTGTGGTGCCTGCTTTTCATAAGAGATGATCATAGAATCAACAAGGTTGGAAAAGACCTCAAAGATCATCAAGTCCAACCTGTCACCACAGACCTCATGACTACTAGACCATGGCACCAAGTGCCACATCCAACCCCCTCTTGAACACCTCCAGGGATGGTGACTCCACCACCTCCCTGGGCAGCACATTCCAATGGCTAAAAACTCTCTCTGGGAAGAACTTTCTCCTCACCTCCAGCCTAAACCTCCCCTGGCACAACTTGAGACTGTGTCCTCTTGTTCTGGTGCTGGTTGCCTGGGAGAAGAGACCAACCCCCACCTGGCTACAACCTCCCTTCAGGTAATTGTAGAGAGCAAGAAGGTCTCCCCTGAGCCTCCCCTACTCCAGGCTCAACCATCCCAGCTCCCTTAGGCTCTACTCGTAGGGCTTATGCTCAAGGCCTCTCCCCAGCCTTGTTGCCCTTCTCTGGACACGTTCAAGAGTCTCAATGTCCTTCTTAAACTGAGGGGCCCAGAACTGGACACAGGACTCAAGGTGTGGCCTAACCAGTGCTAAGTATTTGCTTTCCTGATGATGACATAATTCTTGCTTCACAGTATGTCTGTTAATGTTAAGACTCATTATTATATGAAATTTTGTGCATTTATTTCTCATTTACATTTTTTTTCTTCATAGAAAGAGATTATTGGCCATTGGAATGTGCTGCCCAGGGAGGTGGTGGAGTCACCATCATTGGAGGTGTTTAGGAAGAGGCTGGATGGGCTGCTTGGTGCCATGGCTTAGTTGATTAGATGGTGTTGGGTGGTAGGATGGACTCAATGATCTCAAAGGACTTTTCCAACCTGGTTAATTCTATTCTATTCTATTCTATTCTATTCTATTCTATTCTATTCTATTCTATTCTATTCTATTCTATTCTATGCTATTCTATTCTATGCTATTCTATTCTATGCTATTCTATTCTATGCTATTCACATCTTAGACAGGGGGAAAAAAAATCCTCCATCTGAACTTAGAGTTTCTAAACTAAAAGAATAATTTCCCCCCCCCACCCCCCGTATTAAGTCCAAAAGTACCAATCAAAATGTAACCATCCCACTCTGAAAGCTAAGTGAAGTGTTGGGATTGTCCTCCTAGGGCTATTGCAGATAACCACTCTTGCAAATGCAATTCTGCTTTCAACAGAAGTGAAGGAGCTGATGAGGCTTTGGAGAAAGAAAAAGGATGGCAACAGCTTACTTGTCTCCTACCAGGATTTGCTCCACAGCCAGTGGCTGAACAGTTCATCAGGTTCCCATTAGGGGCATGAGTCACTACAGGAGTTGAATCAAAGACATAACTTTTCCACATTATTTAAAATCAAGAAAGCTTACTAAGAAAATTACATCAACTTGACTTTTCTGCAGACCTCTTTGGTGTTCATAGCAGCTTGATCCAAAATCAATAACTTTAACTGAACCTTGGCCATTGTGGTATAATAATATATTCTCCTAAAGAGGAAAAAAAAAGAAGAAAAGAAAGAAAAGGAAAGAAAAAAAGGAAACCATCACAAAGAAAAACAAAAGGGTTTAAACACCACAACAGGTTAGTGAACACTGAAAAATAAGCAATGCATCACCCCATTGGCTTTACACTTCTCTGCATAACAAAAGCTTCAAACTACAGCTTGCTTGGGAATGCATTTGCTGACATGAGGAGGTAGCCAAGAGTGTGTAGTTAACCAAAGCAGAGGGGAGATTTGGAGAGTACCCATTCTAGGCAGGAGCACTAGTCCCTCATGCACAGTCCAAGCCAGGGGACTGCACAGCGAGTGGTGCTATCAAGGCACCAGCCTCTGAGAGTGTTTGCTGGGAAGCAGAATGACTTCCCCAAGGCTCTTAGCTGTTGATCTAGTAAAAGGCAAACTGTATCTAGTTGCATGCTAGGATAAATTAGCAAGAACCACTCTTTTGTGACCACAGAAAGCTCCTGCCCTGTGAATGAGTGGTACTTCACAGTTCTTCCCTCCACTGCTTTCAGCTTTCCCCAGACTCTCTGTAAGCATACCTCTCTCCACCTCTCAGAAGTATGATATGGAGATTTCAAGGAATTGATAACTGGAAATGATAGGGATCCAACAGATTACTAGCTGGATACAGATGAGTAGAGCACTGTGTGCCTGCAATTCCAGCTTGAGAAGTGATTCTGAAACAGCTGGCTCAAGAATATCTGCACTGGTGAGTGCCTATGAGGTCTCTTCTGTAGAGCCGAATTTTATCCTCACTAAAACTACAAATCAAGGATTTCCTTTGATTTCTACACAATCTTCTCCATTTCTCAGCTTAGAGATAGCTGTCTTTTATCAACCAGTTTTATAGTGATCATATGTCAAACTTTGAAGGACTGAGCAGCTCCCAGGTTGATGCCAAATAACAACAAAGTAGGTTCTAGGGTAATTTGTGGGCTCATAAGGAAACACAAGAGGGAGAAGGTGCTCCTGATGAAAGGCAAGACCAGGATTGACTTGCAGTACTCAGGAGCTCTTGGGTCTCTTGTAGGATGAGGAACTAGATGATCTTTAAGGTCCCTTCCAATCAAAACCATTCTGTGGACATAATGCTGGCTTAATAGTATGTAACTTTAGACTGGGAGCTTAGAAGGGGGGAGGATTAAGCCCAAGAATTCAGCATGGTGTAAAATAACTTCATTGCAAGCTCAGAATTTCATAGGGCTCCATTCAGGCATTGGAATGTGCTGCCCAGGGAGGTGGTTAAGTTTAAAGGTGGTTGTGTTTAAAGGTGATTTGGATGTGGTGCTTGGGGATATGATTTAGGGCTGAACCTTGTAGAGCAGGGTTCTTGGTTGGACTTGGTGAGCCTGAATCCATTTTCCAACTGTAATTCTGTGATTCATGGTCATGGTAGGACTCTGTCTCTAGCACTGACTCTCTCACAATGCAAGGCATCTGATTAGCTGCTAAATCAGGTTCTGGGGGGAGTGGTTACCTAGAATCAAGTCCAGAGATACTCCACACTCTACCTAATGTTGAGAAGTATCACAGCAGGCAGAGGGAAGAATACACACGAGTTTCAGGCAACATAAATTCATGAAACTGTGCAATTGTAGAATGAGAACAAAATTCCCTCTTAGTTAACTCACTAAATTTGCAGTAATAGGTTACTCTATTTAAACACAGGCTGCAGTCATTCATCTTGCCAGCCTCATTCCTTGTCGTTGGCTGCCTGGAAACAGTTTTCCCCATTGGGCTAATTTGTTCTTGATGAAGATATTCTGTTTGTTTTGCAGCCTTCACTTCTCACTGTAAATGGATCTGGCAAAGATGCTGGCAAGACAATGGGGACAGCCAGTATGTGACTTTTCAGCCATCTCAGTCAAGACACAGGAAGAAAAATGAGAGCAGATTTTCATCATTAGCATTTTTACTCGAGAGGTGGTTGGTTGATTGATTGATTGGTTGGTTCATTTGCTACTTTGCAAAAGGAATAAAGAGAAACATTCACCTGAAAGGAAAATGTAAATAAATTACTTCAGAATTGTTAGAAAACTGTAAAAAAAGTCCCCCAACAAACCCAAACAATTAGAATTGGAACTTAAGGATAATAGAAGTAAGATGGAAGTGTGTCCCCTGGAATGAGCTAGAGCAGCAGAAATTGCATCAGAGATGCTCCTCCAGAAACAGGTGTGTACTCTAAATATTGCACTATAGAATGGCTTTGTCCTGGTCTCAGCTGGCTACTTAATTTTACAGCTCTGCATAGGAAGCTAAATGGACTTAGCAGGATAACCTGAAACAAGCTGCCTTGTGAATGTCTCCTTGAATTACAGCCTCCCTCCGACTGAAATGCTTCATTTCACAAGCAGGTATTTTTTCCCCCCTTTCTCTAAGCAAAATGTCATTGCCTGACTTCAGTTCATATGTGCATGCAGTTTAGCAACCAGATAACATTGCAGTGAATGAACTGAATCAATGGCAAGAGTCACTCAGCTCCAGTTGTGAGGGAGTCTGAGATAAACCACAGCTTCTGTACAAAGACCCTACTGGGGTTTTAAGGATTCTGAGAGTTCCTTTTGATCAGTTATAAAAAAGCAGGATAAAGCTAATGTATTCTGCACAGAATAACAGGTTGTGAAATGACTGTACTTACAGGCTTCAGATCACAGTGAATGATTCTTTCCTGGTAGAGCACTTGCAAACATCTCAGCACACCCTGAGTGAAGTGTCGGATTAAAGACAAACTGAAACCTTGGAAATTGTTCTTTTTGATCAACTCATACAAATTTATTCTGCGAGGGTTGTGGGAGTGGAAGAAGAAGACAGAAGGCAGAAAAGAGATTAGGGAACTTATTTTTAAAGGCATGATTAGCTCACAGTTCATCAAGTGAGTATTTAGCCTGTCTTCCTACATGAGGGAGGACTCGTGCAGAAGAAAATGACTTAGCTATTTTCCTCCTTGAGAATGCTCTTCTGCATGTAACATGCACAAACGCCTCCCTGAGCCTCCAGATCTAAAGAAGACATAATGTTGTCAATGGACTTGCTTGCTTGCTGAACTCAGTGCTACATTATGAGCTGAGCTGATTTTCATCAAGAACAACTGTCATTCAGGTACTGAGAGGAATACATTTTCTTCAGCCTCTTCTCATTCTCACTTGCCTTTGCCTTGGCACCTTGTGTAAACCCTTTTTCTCCAAAGAGTCTTTCAGCAGCAGCAAATCTCTCTAGATAAATACTCCCATTAATTCAGGTCTCACTAGCTTTCTGTAGCCCTCCTGTCACTTATCATATCTGAGCC
Source organism: Melanerpes formicivorus (assembly GCF_026170545.1). NCBI lineage: Eukaryota > Metazoa > Chordata > Aves > Piciformes > Picidae > Melanerpes > Melanerpes formicivorus. The sequence goes on along the minus strand of NW_027142406.1, from coordinate 2,287,852 downwards.
CCATCTAGCAGAGCATTAAGTGGTGTTGCTATTTTCTGCCAGGCTTGGTTAGCAACATCTGAATGTCGCCCTGAGACCTTGAGAGCAGCTTTAAAAGCCCTGCCCAGCAGCCTGGGATTCCTCCAACCTGCCCACAGCCCAGAACCCCATGTCAAACCCTCAGGACCATCATTCCCTAATCCAGTGACCACAGCAGGGATGGTCTCCAGCTCCCTACAGCCCTGCTATGCACCCCACCAAGCCAGGCCCATGTCCCAGGACAACCTTGGTCCATCTCTGTAGCCAGGGCTGAGGCTGTCCATGTACTCCCTCCTGCTGCCCTTCTCCTGGCTGTCAGGTTCTGCCCTCAAGGACTCCGTAACTCCTATTGCCAGAGGCCCAGGAAGCCCTCAGCCTGGTCTGTGCCCTGACAAGTAGAATCATAGAATTGTTAGGGTTGGAAGGGACCTCAAGGATCATCTAGTTCCAACCCCCCTGCCATGGGCAGGGACACCTCACACTACGTCAGGTTGCTCAGATCAGGTTACTCAGGTTGAGTACTGAGTGCTGAATGTGTGGTTGTTCTTCAGAGGAGGAAAGGGCCACAGTGAAGGTGGCTGTTGAAGGGATGCACAAGTGTGTCTTCAGCAACACTGCTCTCAAGAGTTGTCCTCAGCAGGACCAGAAACATCTGCAAGGACATCAACAGCCGCAGCTTTCTGCCTTCCCACCTTGTGCATCCACTGGTGGCAGGCAAGGTCCGTTCCTCCAGAGGTAACCCCAGTTACTAGGGCTTGATGAAGAAGAATTTAGGGGTCTCCACTGTACTTTAAAAGCAATAACTACTTTACCAGACAAATATTTTTTTTTCTATGACAGCCAGTCTTCAACTCTTCAGTGAAGAGCTGAAACATGATGGCTGTCCCGTGAAGGTTTTCCTACAAGCTGCCACAGCAGCTTTCTGAGAGTGTGGTCTATGCCAATGCCTATCCCTGTCTGGCTGTGAGTGGCAAGTTCCCGTGCAGCAACACACTGACTTTAAGTCTCTTTGAGATCAAGCCTTCCATTCAAAGATGAATCTTCAGCCAGGGCTGTGACAGGTGCAGCAAATGGAGCTCTACTTTAAGAGATGGGGAACTATGGGGAACCTCCACAGTTCCAGTTGGACACTGATTACAGGGAGGCTGCTGGTGGATAAAATGATCTGGCTTCTCTAAAATGTCTCCAAAACTCCTAGCATAGGTCCTGCAGCTCAAGGCATAGAAAACAAGAAGAAGCTGTACTTTTAAATAGTTTCATATTATTTATGTACCCTGAAGCTTACAAGTCCTGAATTGGTTGTTTTATTCTTTCTTTTTGTCAAGGAAGCCTTCACTACACAGAACAAAAGAGATGGATTATGGCCTCGTCAAGGTTTTTATCACTTGGCCTTTGGTGGTCAAAGGCTCAGTTATACAGCCTGTATTTCAACAGGATCACTTCCTTCTAACATTAAGAGCTGCAAATTCTTCTGAAGAAGAAATAATGCAAAGAAATAAAGCCTGGAAGGTACAAGATTTACAATGCTCTGTAAGGGTTGTGGAAAGGAAAATAGACGTTACCCCAGCAGCTCAAAGGAGATGCAGAAGTGGTTGCGAAAGTAGAAGTACTCCTTCATGTGGATGATGTTGTGAGTGTCATCTTTGTCCTTCTTCAGGAGAGCATCAAGGATCTTCACTTCTACCAAAGCCTGGCTGTGAAATCTGAAATCACAGAATCACAGAAATAAGCAGGTTGGAAAAGACCTTCGAGATCATCAAGTCCAACCTATCACCCAACACCATCTAATCAACTAGGGCACAAGCCCTGTGAGGAGAGGCTGAGGGAGCTGGGGTTGCTTAGCCTGGAGAAGAGGAGGCTCAGGGGAGACCTTCTCGCTCTCTACAACTACCTGGAGGGAGGTTGGAGCTAGGTGGGGGTTGGTCTCTTCTCCCAGGCAACCAGCACCAGAACAAGAGGACACAGTCTCAAGCTGTGCCAGGGGAAGTTTGGGCTTCAGGTGAGGAGAAAGTTCTTCCCAGAAAAAGTAATTGACCTTAAGAAAAAGTAATTTTGCTGCCCAGGGAGGTGGTGGAGTCCCTGTCCCTGGAGGTGTTCAAAAAGGGATTGGATGTGGCACTTAAAGCCATGGTTTAGTAGTCAGGAGGTGTTGTGTGACAGGTTGAACTTGAGGAGCTCTGAGGTCTTTTCCAATCTTATTGATTCTATGATAAATCACGGCACCAAGTGCCTCATCCAGGCTCTTTTTAAACACCTCCAGGGATGGTGACTCCACCACCTCCCTGGGCAGCACATTCCAAAGGCCAATCTCATTTTCTGTGAAGGCTTTCTTCCTAACATCCAGCCTAAACCTCCCCTGGCACAGCTTGAGACTGTGTCCTCTTGTTCTGGTGCTGGTTGCCTGGGAGAAGAGAACAATCCGCTCCTGGCTACAATTTACCATCCATCTCTGTTATCTGCTGCAACTTTGACTCTCGATGGTTGTTTCCTAGTCTAAACATACTGGCTTCCACAACACTTAAATGTAGTTATTTTGACTTGGATGAAAAATTTGTTTACATGACAGAGTTTCAAATAAGCATCCAGTGTAAAGTCCTAGTGCCTTTCAAGTCCACAGGAATCCTTTTCTTAACTTGAACAGGACCATATTTCACACCTACCACTGTAAGACAGGCAGTACTGAAGGCTGGCTTTACATTTAGCATTCACTAATAATAACACAGTGCACCAGTACAGGCTGGGAGGTGATCTGCTGGAGAGCAGCCCCGTGGAGAACAAGTTATCCATGGGACAGCAATGTGCCCTGCTGGCCAAGAAGGCCAATGGGATCCTGGGGGGTATGAAGAAGAGCATGTCCAGCAGATCGAGGGACCTTCTCCTCCCCCTCTCCTCTGCCCTAGTGAGACCTCATCTTGAGTACTGTGTTCAGTTTTGGGCTCCCCAGTTCAAGAGGGACAGGGATAGCTGGAGAGGGTCCAGCAGAGGGCTACCTGGATGAGTAAGGGACTGGAGCACTGCCTGCTGAGGAGAGGCTGAGAGATCTGGGGCTTTTTAGTCTGGAAAAGAGAAGACTGAGAGGGGATTTAATAAATGTTTATAAATACCTGAGGGCTGGGGGTCAGGAGGGAGGGGACAGGCTCTGCTCACTTGCTCCCTGTGACAGGATAAGGAGCAATGGATGTAAGCTGCAGCACAGGAGGTTCCACCTCAACACAAGGGGGAACTTCTTTACTGTGAGGCTCACAGAGCACTGGAGCAGGCTCTCCAGAGGGGTTGTGGAGTCTCCTTCTCTGGAGGCTTTCAAGGCCCATCTGGATGTGTTCCTCTGCTACCTGAGCTAGATTGTATGGTCCTGCTCTGGCAAGGGGGTTGGACTTGGTGATCTCTTCGGGTCCCTTCCAACCCCTGACATCCTGTGATCCGCTGATTAGGCAACTAAAGAGCTAAGACTGTTGCTCTATTCAATAGCATCATTCTCATCTGCTTTGTTGACCCTGGTTCAATAAAAACTCAACTGAAAAATCTGTAATCATTCACATTCTATCCCACCAGTCGCAAGGAGTGATAAGATTTTAGAGAGAAAGAACCACCAGATGAATTCCTGGCTTCCAGGATGGTGTTACCAGCAGGACTTAGGTGATCCTGCTCTGGCTCGATTACCTTCAGAGGCTTTTTCCAACCCCTACCATTCTGTGATTCCTTATGCATGTAGGCTCTCAGGTCTCAGTTGTGTGTGTAAGAGATACAGAGACCTCCTCCTTGTAAGTCAGGAGCAAGTGTGCCTACTCATACAGAAAATGTCTGCATGAATTCTGAGTCCCTGACATTGCCTTTCCTCACTCAGCTCTCACTGTTAAAGCCCGATATACAGGGGGGGTTGATCTTGCTTTCTTCACGCTATCCCAGAATGCCACTGCCTATAGGACAAGAAGCTGTGATTGTACTGGTTTAAAGTCAGCAGACATCTCACCTTTTCTTATTCCTTATTATTTTCAGTGCCACTAATTCATTGGTTTTATGATCCAAGCATTTAGCCACCTGCCCAAATGACCCTTTCCCAATGACCTCCAACACTTCATACCGGTATGCAATGTGGTCGTGTAAAACCTTCAAAAGAAAACAAATAGTTCAGATTCCAGGAGTAAGACAAACATGGACAACAAGCTACCCATGGGGCAGCAATGTGCTCTTGTGGCCAAGAAGGCTATTGGGATCCTGGGGTGCATCAAGAGGAGTGCATCCAGTAGATCCAGGGAGGTTCTCCTCCCCCTCTACTCTGCCCTAGTGAGGCCCCAACTGGAATACTGCATCCAGTTCTGGGCTCCCCAGTTCAAAAGGGACAGGGATATACTTGATCCAACAGAGGACTACAAGGATAATGAGGGGACTGGAGCACTGCCTGATGAGGAAAGGCTGGGAGCCCTGGGGCTGTTTAGTCTGGAGAGGAGAAGACTGAGAGGGGATCTGATCAACGTCTGGGTGTCAGGAAGGAGGGGACAGCCTCGGCTCACTTGTGCCCTGGGATAGGACAAGGGGCAATGGATGGAAACTCCAGCACAGGAGGTTCCACCTCAAGATGAGAAAGAACTTCTTTACTGTGTGGGTCCTGGAGCACTGCACAGGCTCCCCAGAGAGGATGTGGAGTCTGCTTCTCTGGAGACTTACTAAACCCATCTGGATGCATTCCTGTGCTAGAATCTACGGTCCTGCCCTGGCAAGGGGTTTGGGCTCAAAGATCTCCAGAGGTCTCTTCCAACCTCTAACACCCTGTGATCCTGTGGTGAGGCTTTACAATAGTTTGTGTGTGTATGAGTTCACTAGCTATGAGAGATGCTGGGTTGGTAGCATTAAACAAGGGTGACAGAGAAAATGACAAGTGCATGCTTCATTAATCCACCTACCTTGCATCAATCCTGAATGAGGTGCAAAGCAGGTCTCTCTTTAGGATTCTCTTCTGAGCTTTAAAGTGATTGGTACTGATGTTTTCACTATGTCAATATTAATCTTCTAGAAGCAACATTTTTCTCACAGAGATCACTTAAAGAGCTGGCAGATTGTCACTACAAACTTACTGAGCTGAAAATGAGTGCCATCATTTTTTTCCCACTTACCTTCAAGTAGGAGCCATGCTCATCATCGTAACAAGTATTACTCTGGGTCTCAGGCAAGACTTCAATCTTTTTAGCTTCCAGCCCAAGAAACCACAGCTCTGCATAATTGAAAATCTCTTTCTGCTCATAGACTGTTAACTGGTTTCTAAAATATTTCAAGGCTTCTACATCAGAAAATAAGAATATAAAATGAAAGGGGGAAAAAAACAAACAAAACAAACATCAAGTCAATCAAGTGGCAGAAATGGAGTGGCAAATCACTTTTACAAGGGACTATTTGACTGTAAATTGTGCTGCCTTGGGCAGGAGGCTGAGCAGCTTCATGCTGGAGGCCAGAATTACTGTGATTTTGCACAACTTTCTGGTTCTTGTGTCTTTTTTTCTCCTGCCTTCCTGGTGTTCTGTTTCACAAAGCATTCTTCATCTGCCAGCCAGACTTCGAAGAGTGCTTGGGTAAAAATGACTTGATCCTGAGCAAAGTTATGCACCTAGATGGTTTTGAAAACCCCATCTGGTGAGACACTGGAACAGGTTGCCTGGGGAGGTGGTGGAAGCCTCATCCCCTGGAGGTTTTTAAGGCCAGGCTGGACGTGGCTCTGAGCAACCTGATCTAGTGTGAGGAGTCCCTGCCCGTGGCAGGGAGGTTGGAACTAAATGATCCTTGAGGTCACTTCCAAACCTAACAATTCTCTGATTCTATGATCTGTTACTTCAACAAGCTTCATAGCTTACATATTTTTATACTGTATGGGTTTGTGGTTGGGGTTTTTTTATTGGCTTGATTGTCATAGTTATAATAAAGGCAATAAGCTTTAGGTAACCCAAGCTTTCAGGCACTTGTTTATCTGACAGAAAAATGTCAAGTTCAGATGCGTGTCAGGAATTAAATGGGACTCAGATCTGCACTTCCCCTGGTGCTGAATCTTCCCTCACACAGACATTTCAGCTCCTCTCACACCTCTGCTTATATAATTGAAATCTAGACAAATAATCAGCCAGCAGCATTACAAATCAGTGTGCTCTCTAGGTATGCCTGGGGGTGTTTTGTTAAACAGTGGCATAACTTCATCCCCTGCTGCAGGGATGCTAAATCATTCTGAGGCAAAAGGCCACTACATTCCCCCACCCCCACCCCCCCCCCCAGACTCTTTGTAAAAATAGATTAACCCCTCCTTAAACTTTCTAGATGTGAGAACCCCCCAAAATGTAGTTTAGCCCACATAGATAAAACGTGACACAGCTGCAAGCAAGTGGGAAAAGCATTTTGTCATTGTATTAGCATAGTGCTGTCAACCAAATGACTTGGCATAACTTTAAGGCAAACCTGTCAAACCTTTTACATTTACAGAACATTTATACAGAATTAAGCAGGTTGGAAAAGACCTTAGAGATCATCAAGTCCAACCTATCACCCAGAACCATCTCGTCAAGTAAACCATGGCACTAAGTGCCTCGTCCAGGCTCTTTTTAAACACCTCCAAGGATGGGGACTCCACCACCTCCCTGGGCAGCACATTCCAATGGCCAATCTCTTCCTAACTTCCAGTTTACACCTCCCCTGGTGCAGCTTGAGACTGTGTCCTCTTGTTCTGGTGCTGGTTGCCTGGGAGAAGAGAGCAGCCCCCACCTGGCTACAACCTCCCTTCAAGTAGTTGTAGATGGAAATAGTGTCTCCCCTAAGCCTTCTCTTCTCCAGGCTACAAGACTGAACTTTAAGACTTTCACAGGGCTGGAGCTTCTCTCCTATAGAGACAGACTGAGAGAGTTGGGGCTATTCAGTATGGAGATGAGAAGGCTCTGAGGAGACCTTGTTGTGGCCTTCCAGTATCTGAAGGGGGATGCAAGAAAGCTGGGGAGGGACTTTTTAGGGTGTCAGGGAGTGACAGGACTAGGGCGGAATGGAGCAAAAGTGGAAGTGGATAGATTTAGATTGGATGTTAGGAAGAAGTTCTTCCCCATGAGGGTGGTGAGAGACTGGCACAGGTTGCCCAGGGAGGTGGTGGAAGCCTCATCCCTGGAGGTTTTTAAGGCCAGGCTGGATGTGGCTGTGAGCAGCCTGATGTAGTGTGAGGTGTCCCTGCCCATGGCAGGGTGGTTGGAACTGGATGATGCTTGAGGTCCCTAACAATTCTATGGTTCTATTATTCTATGATTCTAGGAAATACACTTCATTAGCATGGTGCAATGCACACTTTTCTCATTTATCTTTACACATCCCCTTCTGTGATCATCCCCAATTAGGATTTTGAGAAATCACTGAGCTTATCTACGTCCCTGTCCTCCCCATGGTTTGTTCTACTTTTCAGTGACCATTGAGTGTGGGACTTCTGGACACTGAGCACCCCGGCTGCATACCCTCCTGCAGGCAGCCTGTCACTCTGGTCTTTTGAGCATAGTCTGTGTTCTATTCTACCTGAAGCTGTCATAGGCAGTTTGACACAGATGCTGGTGCTTTCTGGCTCTGATGGTTTTGTCTGGGCTCTGGAATCGCTCTCAGGAAGACAATCTGGAAGGGCAAATTGGGAAATATTGCCTGGAGTTCCATTTTCCTGCCAAAAAGAAATAAAAAGGAAAGTTGTTTTCAGATACTTTCAGGAAGACTCAGTTGATCTGGACTTATACAAATGCATACAAACCCCAAGATATCTAAAATGGTACATTCCCAAAGACAAAGCTGTGAGATATTCGTTTTGGATTTGTTGAGTGATCTCAGTTTAGGAAGGATATTGAGTTGCTGGAAGGTGTCCAGAGAAGGGCAACAAAGCTGGGGAGGGGTCTGGAGCACAGCCCTGTGAGGAGAGGCTGAGGGAGCTGGGGTTGCTTAGCCTGGAGAGGAGGAGGCTCAGGGGAGACCTTCTTGCTCTCTACAACTACCTGAAGGGAGGTTGTAGCCAGGTGGGGGTTGGTCTCTTCTACCAGGCACCCAGCACCAGAACAATAGGACACAGTCTCAAGCTGTGCCAGGGGAGGTTTAGGCTGGATGTTAGGAGGAAGTTCTACACAGAGAGATTGATTGTCCATTGGAATGGGCTGCCTGAGGAGGTGGTGGAGTCACCATCCCTGGAGGTGTTTAAGAAGAGACTGGGTGGGGTGCTTGGTGCCATGGTTTAGCTGATTAGATGGTGTTGGGTGATAGGTTGGACTTGATGATCTCAAAGGTCTTTTCCAACCTGGTTAATTCTATCCTATCCTATCCTATCCTATCCTATCCTATCCTATCCTATCCTATCCTATCCTATCCTATCCTATCCTATCCTATCCTATCCTATCCTATCCTATCCTAATTCTATTCTATTCTAGTCTAGTCTATCTTTATGTCAATTTTGTGCAGAGACAGTAGAAGCATGCTTGGGGACAAGGACACTCTCCTACCCAGGAAGCAAATTCTGCCAGTAGTACTGGAGGCTAGTGGGCCATGGAAAGAAAAATCTCTAAATAGAATCATAGAACCATAGAACTGTTAAGGTTGGAAGGGACCTCAAGGATCAGCCAGTGCCAACCCTCCTGCCATGGGCAGGGACACCTCACACTACAGCAGGTTGCTCACAGTCACATCCAGCCTGGCCTTCAAAACCTCCAGGGATGAGGCTTCCACCACCTCCCTGGACAACCTGTGCCAGTGTCTCACCACCCTCATGGGGAAGAACTTCTTCCTAACATCCAATCTGAATCGACCCACTTCCATTTTTGCTCCATTCCCCCCAGTCCTATCACTATCTGACACCCTGAAAAGTCCCTCCCTAGTTTCTTTGTAGCCCCCTTCAAATAATCGAAGGCCACAATTAGGTCTCCTTGGAGCCTTCTCTTCTCTGAACTGAATAGTCCAAACTCCCTCAGTCTGTCTCCATAGGAGAGCATCTCCAGCCCTCTGATCATCCTCCTGGCCCTTCTCTGGACACCTTCCAGCACCTCCAGATCCTTCCTGTAATAGGGCCTCCAGAACCGAACACAGTACTCCAGGTGGGGCCTCACCAGAGCTGAGTACAGTACACCTCCCTCACCCTGCTGGCTCTGCTTCTCTTGAGGCAGCCCAGGATGGGATTTGCTTTCTGGGCTGCCAGTGTACACTGCTGGCTCATGTTGAGCTTCTCATCCACCAGCATCCCCAGGTCCTTTTCTTCAGGGCTGCTCTCAGGGCAGTCCCTGCCCAGCCTATATCAGTGCCTGGGGTTTCCCCAACCCAGATGCAGGACCTTGCACTTAGTCTTGTTGAACTTCATAAGAGAAGGAAGTTTATCTTCCAGGTTCATTCAATGCATGGGCTCTCATTTCAAATGGCTGTATTGTGATTAAGTTGCAGTGACCTACATGAGCTAGTACAGAGGGGTAGGAAGGGTAGGATAATAGACATTAGCCGTTTTGGGTTTCTGTGTGGGCACATCTGCTGAGAAGTTTTGCTAGAATCCTTAAAACTGCTTGCACAGCCCACACTGCTGCAGGCACACCACTCGGATCTGCACACATAAATATTTATAACAGAAACATCAAGAGGGATATGAATGGGGAATGAATGGGCCTGTGTGGGTGCAGAAGCACTGGAAGGGAAAAACTGCAGGAGAAAAGGCTATATGGATGTCACCTATATCAACAGATGATCAAGAAGGTTTCACCTCAACATGAGGAGAAACTCCTTTACAGTGAGGGTGACAGAGCACTGGGAGAGGGTGCCCATAGAGGTTGTGGAGTCTCCTTCTTTGGAGACTTTCAAAACCTACCTGGATGCATTCCTGAATGATCCTGGTTTTGGCAGGGGGTTTGGACTCAATGATCTCTGGAGGTCCCTTTCAACCTCTAATATACTGTGATACTGTAATCCTAGAGCATGCAAATGCTCAGGGCTCCCAGAATGGGAAAACAAAGGCCAGACTACAGAATCAAGCCAAGAAGACATGATGGAGGGCTGAAGATAATAGAGCAAGAGATAATGTGACAGAAGACAGCGTGCTGAGAGGGTTATCAAACACTGGAATGGTCTGCCCAGGGCTGTGGTGGAGTTACCATCCCTGGAGATGTTTAAGCAGTGTGTGGACCTGGCATATAGGGACATGGTTTGGCATTGAGCCTTTAGTGCTGCGTTGAGGGTTGGACTGGATGGTCTTTGAGATCTCTTCCAAAAGGATGTTTTCTGTGATTCTGTGATGTTGGGGGCAAGGAGGGTAGGACACGTTCTTAATCTCTTCACTGAGGAGAAAAGAGTCAGCTGGAGAGGATGCATCCAGTAGATCAAGACCTGGCTGAGCCTGTAGAGAGGGCTATGGTTTCTACAAACACAGGATGAAGAACAGGAACAGCTGAGCAAACCAGGATACATCTGGTGAAGCAGGTCAAGAGGGCCTGCAATAAAAACTTTCCCAACTAGTGAGAGGGGTTTAAATTAGGTGCAGAAGGGAAGAGTAATCATTATCCAGAGGCCCTGACACTCCTAGGGTAATTCAGTCACCTCAGTATCTGCTGAAGCGGAAGAAGCATTCTGGGAGGTTTCTGGGTTGTGTTCTTAATGCAGGTGATCTGAGATGCACTGCTGGACCTCTTATTCATGCGCAAGGAACGAGTGGTTGAGGATGCAAAGGGCAAGGAAAGGGCAGACTTGGCTGCAGTGACCAAGTGATTGTGGAGTTTAACATCCCTGGAGAAGTGAGTGAGACAGCAGAATTGCAAACCCTGGTCTTCAGGAAAGTACCTTTTGGCTTATTCGGGGGTGTCCTGAATCATAAACCCATGGAAGGCTGCCTTGGAGGAAAGGAAATCAGGGGAACTCAGTATCTTTGAAGTCAGTCTCCTTGAAGCACATGAATAGTCCATTCTAACATGCACGAAGTTGAGCAAATATTGCTGAAGGCCATCATGGATGAAAAGGGAGCCTCTGACCAGGCACAAACATGGGAAGGAGCACAAAAAAGGTAGAAGCAGGGGTTGGTTATCTGGACTACATACAAAGAGACACTACCTGAATATGTAGGTATGCTTGGGAAAGCCAAAACTCAGCTGGAATTGCAGCTAGCAAGGGATATGAAAGTGAATACATCACTAGCACAAAAATAAGGCGAAGGAAAATGGGGGTGCTGGTGGGCAAGTAGCTGGACGTGAGCCAACAATACACTACCATGCTGGTAAGGAATTAGTCTATTTCACAGCCTCATAGAATAGTTTTGTTTGAAAAAAATCTTGAAGTCCATCAAGTCCAACCATTATTTAACTCTACCAAGGCTGGTGCTAAACCACATCAGAGGATCACAGGGGTTGGTCAGGGGTTGGAAAGGACCCAAAGAGGTCAGAGCAGGACCATAGAACCTAGCTCAGGTCACAGAGGAACACATCCAGATGGGCCTTGAAAGTCTCCAGAGAAGGAGACTCCACAACCTCTCTGGGGAGCCTGCTCCAGTGCTCTGTGACCCTCATAGTAAAGAAGTTCCCCCTTGTGTTGAGGTGGAACCTCCTGTGCTGCAGCTTGCATCCATTGCTCCTTGTCCTGTCACAGGGAGCAAGTGAGCAGAGCCTGTCCCCTCCCTCCTGACCCCCAGCCCTCAGATATTTATAAGCATTTATTAAATCCCCTCTCAGTCTTCTCTTCTCCAGACTGAACAGCCCCAGGTCCCTCAGCCTCTCCTCATCAGGCCGTGCTCCAGTCCCCCAGTCATCCCTCAGCACCCCATATCTGCATCTTTTAAACACCTCCAGGCACAGGGCTTCAACCGCCTCCCTCTTGCGCCTCTTCCAGTGTTTGATAACCCTCTCAACATTTGACTGTTTGCAGTTCTTCTTTCTCTTTCTTGAGTTCTTTTTTTCCCCTTCCTCTTCAGCTATGGCTGAAAATAAAAACTGATGCAAATGATGCTCACACCAAATTATTTCTCTTCCCACACACAAACGTATTTGTGAGGCTCAGCCAGTGACACTCTTTTAGCAGCACTTGGAGAGGAGCTGATTTGCCAGGCAGACACAAGACATCCAAGAGCTTTGCAACTCACCTGAAGAGAGGGAAGGACGTTCTGCAGGCTCTTCTTATTTGTTATCTGAGGCAGGCTGCTTTCAAGGAGGGGAGGGTTTGCAGTGTCTGCAACCAAACCATTCTTTGCTTGACCTTCCAGACGTGGGAGGGAAAGAACACCACGACTGACTCTCTGAATGGAAAGCATAAGTTAAATATTACATAATGACCTAGAAAGCCATTCTGTGCAACACCTTCCAAAAAAATAGGACTCTGAAACCTTGGAAAATGGGTATGGTTCACTTCTGACCCCTCAGAATGACTCTGTGGCAGCTAGCAGTTGTACTAATGGTGCAAGAGGAGATTGTCCAGGCAGCCTGGCACATTTTAGGGCATGAAAGCTTCCCCACAAGAGCCACAAGCATTGGAGAAGTGGAAAAGGTGCTTGGAGAGGACTCTGAGAATAGAATAGAATAGAATAGAATAGAATAGAATAGAATAGAATAGAATAGAATAGAATAGACCATGTTGGATAAGACCTTTGAGAACTTGCTCTCTACAACTACCTTAAGGGAGGTTGTAGACAGGCAGAGGTTGGTCTCTTCTCCCAGGCAACCAGCACCAGAACAATAGGACACAGTCTCAGGCTGCACCAGGGGAGGTTTAGGCTGGAGGTTAGGAGGAAGTTCTACACAGAGAGAGTGATTGGCCTTGGGAATGGGCTGCCCGAGGAGGTGGAGGAGTCATCATCACTGGAGGTGTTCAGGAGGAGACTTGATAGTGTGCTTGGTGCCATGGTTTAGTTGATTAGGTGGTGTTGGATGATAGGTTGGACGTGATGATCTTGAAGGTCTCTTCCAACCTGGTCTATTCTATTCTATCTCCAACCTATCACCCAACACCATCTAATCAACTAAACCATGGCACCAATTGCCCTATCCAGTCTCTTTCTAAACACCTCCAGGGATGGTGACTCCACCACCTCCCTGGGCAGCACATTCCAATGGCCAATCTCTCTTTCTATGAAGAACTTTCTCCTAATATCCAGCCTAAACCTCCCCTGGTGCAGCTTAAGACTGTGAGCAGGGAAAATACAGCATATGTAGGGTAAGCTACTTGAAAGAGTCCAGCACAGAGCCATGAGGATGATTAAGGGAGTGGAACATCTGTATGAGGAGAAACTGAGGGCTCTTTATCTTGGAGAAGGGGAGATTGAGAGGTGACCTCATCAATGTTTATAAAGATGTAAAGGGTGAGTCCCGAGAGGCTGGAGCCAGGCTCTGCTGGGTGGTGCCCAATGACAGCACAAGGGGCAATGGGTGGAAGCTGAGGCATAGGAAGTTTCACCTAAATATGAGCAAAATGTTTTCAGTGTGACAGTCACAGAGCACTGAGACAGGCTGCCCAAGGAGGTTAAGGGCAACAAGGCTGGTGAGAGGCCTCAAGCACAGCCCTATGAGGAGAGGCTGAGGGAGCTGGGGCTGCTTAGCCTGGAGAAGAGGAGGCTCAGGGGAGACCTTCTTGCTGTCTACGACTCCCTGAAGGGAGGTTGTAGCCAGGTGGGGGTTGGTCTCTTCTCTCAAGCAACCAGCACCAGAACAAGAGGACACAGTCTCAAGCTGCACCAGGAAAAGTTTAGGCTGGAGGTGAGGAGAAAGTTCTTCACTGAGAGAGTCATTGGTCATTGGAATGTGCTGCCCAGGGAGGTGGTGGAGTCACCATCCCTGGAGGTGTTCAAGAGGGGATTGGATGTGGCACCTGGTGCCATGGTCTAGTCATGAGGTCTGTGGTGACAGGTTGGACTCGATGATCCTTGAGGTCTCTTCCAACCTTAGTGATACTGTGAGACTGAGGTTGTGCATTCTCCCTCTCTGGAGATATTCAAAACCTGCCTGGATGAGTTCCTGTGTGATCTGCTCTAGGTGATCCTGCTCTGGCAGGGGGGTTGGACTGGATGATCTTTCAAGGTCCCTTCCAGCCTCTGAAATTCTGGGATTCTGTGTAATAAGCAGGCATGAATTGGAAATGGCAGGCAACATCATTAGCTATTTCCAGTGGAAGAAGAGAGACTGAGACTGGACTGCTGCCAAACACCCTGGGTGGAGACAGTGGGAGGGTCTTCCTTGTACTGGTTTCTCATTATTTCCTTCCCCTTCATTTCTAATGGAGATCACTTTGACCAGGCCCCTTTGTTGCACTACTCATTAGTGAGGAAAGGGCAAGCTCTGTGCCAGCTTTACTGAAAAAAATAAATGCTTTGATCAGCTGGAAACCTCCAGGACTATTAAGCCTTTCTTTAGCCTTCTCCTCTTTGTTAACTGCAAAACATTTCAACATGACTCATTCTTTAAAGCCAGTCGTTGGAGGAAGTGGGTTTGTGAACCTTTGAACTTCTAATCTTCTTTCTTATCTGAACTGATGGAAATCACACTCTTGGTAGCAAAGAAGGTTGTCGAGGTTGACTATTTCTTTGGCAAACAGTAACAAAACGTTTGGAAACAGCTCTGAAATAGATCAACTGTGCACTGTCAAATGCAGAACAAGGGCAGGAGTTAAGGCTACAGTCCATGCACATCCTTGGGAAATTTTTGTCATCAGGAAAGGGTAGAAATATGGTTGTCAAGCTTTTGACACAAAGGAGAGGTTTGGTCTATTCCCAAAAAGCAAAGACACAAAGCTCTCAATCCAAATGACTTGACTGAGGTCTTTTCCAACCTTATTACAGAATCACAGAATCACCAAGGTTGGAAGAGACCTCAGAGATCATCAAGGCCAACCTGTCACCACAGACCTCATGACTACTAAACCATGGCACCAAGTGCCACGTCCAATCCCCTCTTGAACACCTCCAGGGATGGTGAATCCACCACCTCCCTGGGCAGCACATTCCAATGGCTAACAACTCTCTCTGGGAAGAACTTTCTACTCACCTCCAGCCTAAACTTCCCCGGGCACAGCTTGGAATGGAATGGAATTAACCAGGTTGGAAAAAACCTTCAAGATCATTGAGTCCAACCTATCACCCAACATCATCTAATCAACTAAACCATGGCACCAAGCACCCCATCCAATCTCTTCCTAAACACCTCCAGTGATGGTGACTCCACCACCTCCCTGGGCAGCACATCCCAATGGCCAATCTCTCTTTATGGGAAGAATTTCTTCCTAACATCCAGCCTAAACCTCCCCTGGCACAGCTTGCGACTGTGTCCTCTTGTTCTGGTGCTGGGTGCCTGGGAGAAGAGACCAACCCCCACCTGGCTACAACCTCCCTTCAGGGAGTTGTAGACAGCAAGAAGGTCTCCCCTGAGCCTCCTCTGGGCTATGATTCTATGATTCTATGACTGAGTAAGTTTTCTTTTCCAGTGCTATGGAAAAGTCTTTGTGAGCTTAGAACTGAGATTCCAGTGGACTTTTCATGGAAACTTCAAGAAACAAAAGCAGGTAGACAGAAATGACTCAAATTCTACTGAACAGCTTGCATAGCCAAAGCACTTGCAAGCATCTGGGAGGCCCATTCATGCTGCAGGGGAAATGGAAGAGGGCAGGGAGTAAAGGACTTCTCCCTGCTCAGATTCATGCATTATAGGGGACCTCTTAGGAAAGAAGCATCCAGGTATTTTTAAAAGTCAGCTGAAGAGTCACATACCTGATGGAAGACTCTGTTAGGTCCCAGATGATCTCTCTCTTGAACAGTCAGCTGAGACTGAGAAAATGCATCCACGTGGGAAGACTGCAAACAATGAAATGAAGCTCTGATCAAAAAAAGAAAAACAATCCTGGAATCTCTGTGTGGTTTCCAAGGTCTTTGTGGCAATGTCTGTGCCAATATAGCGTATGAGGGAGGACCACAAAGGCTGCTGCAAACGCCCTGTGCTTCTCCCAGCCAGCCAGCTGTTTTGTGAGCAGGTGCAGAGACAGCTCCTTTTGCCTATTGTGCTTCTCAGCATGCTTGGTCTGCCCATGTGCTCAGTGGAAGGGAAGGGGGAGGCCTTTGCCATCCCTAAATATGCCCTCAAAGGCCAACAGTGAGTCTGCTTGGAAAGATTGCTTTAAACTGCCTCACAAGATAGATGATCTCAGAGGTCTCTTCCAACCTGGTTAATTCTATTCTATTGTGAGCCCAGCTACTGCTGCCAGCTATGGCAGCTCCTTCTTCGGCCCTTTATTCACAGCATCGCAGGACTGTCAGGGTTGGAAGGGACCTCAAGGATCATCCAGTTCCAATCCCCCCCTGCCATGGGCAGGGACACCTCATACTACATCAGGCTGTTCAAAGCCACATCCAGCCTGGCTTTAAAGTCTTCCAGGGATGAGGCTTCTACCACCTCCCTGGGCAACCTGTTCCAGTCTCTCACCACCCTCATGGGGAAGAACTTCTTCCTAACATCCAATCTGAATATACCCATTTCAAGTTTTGTTCCATTCCCCCTATTCCAATCACTCCCTGACACCCTAAAAAGTCCCTCCCCAGCTTTCTTGTAGCCCCCTTCAGATATTGAAAGGCCACAATAAGATCTCCTCAGAGCTGGTTGGGGATAGAATAGAATAGAATAGAATAGAATAGAATAGAATAGAATAGGCTGGAAAAGACCTTCAAGATTGAGTCCAGCCTATCATCCAACACCATCTAATCAACTAAACCATGGCACCAAGCACCCCATCAAGTCTCTTCCTAAACACCCCCAGGGATGGTGACTCCACCACCTCCCTGGGCAGCACATTCCAATGGCCAATCTCTCTTTCTGGGAAGAATTTCTTCGTAAGATCTGGCATAAACCTCCCCTGGTGCAGCTTGAGACTGTGTCCTGGTGCTGGTTGCCTGTGAGAAGAGACCAACATCTTCTTGGCTATAACCTCCCTTCAGGTAGGTAAGGGATAATGGATCATGTGCTGCAAATCCAAAACATCCCCTGAGTCACCTCAACAAAAGCCCCTAAGAACAGGACTACTGGATTATTACATCCAACATATGAATGTCCTGGAGCAAGATATACTTTGCCCAGTGCACCAAACGTCCTTGTTGTCGCTATTCTTCAGTGTAAATTTGCACTGATGAAGTATGGAAAACCCAGAGCCAGAGTATTTTTGCAGACAAACCCTTCACATGCCAACTACATAGCCTGGATATCCATAGTGAATCACATCAGTTGTGAAGGGGAGTCTGGACCCACATTCTTAACTCGATCACAGGCTCACAGGATGTTAGATGTTGGAAGGGACCTCCGAAGATCATCAAGTCCAACCCCCCTGCCAGAGCAGGACCACAGAACCTAGCTCAGGTTGCACAGGAATGCATCCAGATGAGACTGGAGAGTCTCCAGAGAAGGAGACTCCACAACCTCTCCGGACAGCCTGTTCCAGTGCTCCGTGAACCTCACAGTACAGAAGTTCCTCCTCACACTGAGGTGCAACCTCCTGTGCTGGAGTTCTACCTCAACCTGAGGAGGAACTTCTTTACTTGGAGGGTCATATAGCAATCCAGCTTTTAATAAGTATGAATTTTAGTGCATAGTTGTTTTTCACACACACAGACACACTTCATCTATACTTTCCTCCCAGCTAGCTTCATTTTTGCAGTTTCTGGAAAGGATGAAACAGCTATCACTGAAAACCAAAGACACAGCGGACTTCAAACAGAAATCACAGAATTATTGAGGCTGGAATAGACCTCTGAGATCATCAAGTCCTGACTATGCCTTTGCAGACTGCAGCCTTCACTCTAAAATGGTTAGTTTATTTATTCATATGTTTCTGAGCAATACCTCTTTCAAATGCTCTGCAGTGATGTTGATGTTACTAAATCTGACCTCCAGACTGTGCTGTATTTGCTAACAGAGCCTGAACAACTCACACTATGTCTTTAAAATCCAGCAAGAGCTAAAGAAGCAGCCAAATAAGCTCTAAGACGTCCTGCCAGCATCTGGAGTCTGTTTGATTTCCATGGGCTGGGGATAAAGGAACACCTTAAATTTTACCCCCTAAAAATCAAATTCAGTCTTATCAGCCCAAATCTCTGCCTTCATTTCATCAGGGAAATGTGTGAGTCCTTTCATTTCTCTTTCTCATAACCTACTTAGCAAGGGCTTACAGTTCTTCAGTGCTGTTTGGGGAACTGATTCACCACACACCCCCCACACCCCCCCTTAAAATCAATCAATAATCAATCCTCATAACGTTACCTCCAGCAGGTAAAGAGCCTCATCTTTCATCTGGGGGAAAAAAAATGGATCTGTGGCTACTGATGGCTAAATGGGGAGCAGGTGGATTGATCTGTTAGTCCCCACAGTGATGATCTTGATGCAGATGATCCATCAGCTGCTGCTCTAGCAAAATCCTGCACACCTAGTGTGGGATCTCCAGCTGAGCTGTTGCGACTGGTTTCATTCTGGCAGGTGCATTCGAGGCAAAAACTCCATCAGCTGTTACGATTCCACTCCATTTCACTCCTGCCTGTCCTACTTAGAGAGCACTGAGCCTGCCCTGCAGCACCAAGTGTTGCACTTCAGTCTCAGATTATCATCTCCTGCTCTTCCAGCCCTTCAAATCCTGTGTTACCTTGCTGGCATTCCTCAAGAACCAGAACAATGTCCTCATTCAGCACCTAACCTGCAGCCTACAGGTTTAGGCACTGAGCATACAACAGCCTGCAAAAACCCAGCAACTGTGACACATCTTCCTAATTCCCCAAATGCCTTCTTATTTCTTCCCCCCCCCACCCCCCGCCCCAGTACCCTTTAAGCAGAGAACTCAGAAATGCATGGAAATTTGAGAGGTTATTAAATGCACAGCTTCCTAACTCCAGGCAGACTACATTGTCTCCTCGTGGAAACGGTCACTTCTCTCCTCTCTGCCCTCAGAACCGATTAAAGCCTCCAGAACCCCCCAGAGACCAACGCCAAGCCATGCAGCACATCGAAACCGCCACAGCAAACGGACTCTCACTCACTCGAAACGCAGCAGCAACAGGAACATTTTCCCCACCTTGTCAACTATTTCTGTCAGCATAACTGCAAGGGCTGTTAACTGCAGGATGGAAGCTGTTTATTCCATTCAGAGAAGGCATCTCAGGGATCCCACCTTCATCTAGTCAGAGCATTGCAGGATCACTTGCATCCACAGTACCCTGATCGAGGTGGTGGTGGCAGGGGGGGGGGGAAATAAATAAATAACTGGAGAATGCTTCTGCTTGCCTTCAGATTTCAGTTTTTACCCCGGAAATATGCCAGTGACTATTAGCTGCTCTAGTATTCTTTTTGGTGGCCATCTGTTCCCTTTCTCAGCCTCCTCCTAGCCAAATATAATTTTCCATATTTAACATGGCAAGTCAGTAATAAGAAAGACAAATATGACGGGATTGGCTGTTCCCCTTGCCATCTCAGCCTGCTCCTTCTCGCTGAGCTCATGTGGCTGTGAAACTCAAAAAAAAAACCCCAAAAAACCCCAAAGAACCACCACCAAAACGCTTGAACTTGCATCTCTCTCAAAATTTGTCACACTGACCTTGCTATGCAGTCAGAAAAATCGTTTCACCGAGAATCCTAGTCTAGAAAAATGAAGATAAATTAGCGCCTCAAGGGTAGAGTCCTCGTGGATGTTATTTAGAATAGAATGGGATGGGATGGGATGGGATGGGATGGGATAGGATAGGATAGGATAGGATAGGATAGGATAGGATAGGATAGGATAGGATAGGATAGGATAGGATAGGATAGGATAGGATAGACCAGGTTGGAAAAGACCTTCAAGATCACCAAGTCCAACCTATCACCCAACACCATCTCATCAACTAAACCATGGCACCAAGCACCCCATCCAGGCTCTTTCTAAACACCACCAGTGATGGTGACTCCACCACCTCCACGGGCAGCACATTCCAATGGCCAGTCTCTCAGGGAAGAACTTCTTCCTCACATCCAGCCTAAACCTCCCCTGGTACAGCTTGAGACTCTGTCCTCTTGTTCTGGTGCTGCTTGCCTGGGAGAAGAGACCAACCTCTGCCTGTCTACAACCTCCCTTCAGGGAGTTGTAGAGAGCAAGAAGGTCTCCCCTGAGCCTCCTCTTCTCCAGGCTAAGCAACCCCAGCTCCCTCAGCCTCTTCTCATAGGGCTGTGCTCCAGACCTCTCCCCATCTTTGTTGCCCTTTATTTCTTGTTTATTGTGGACCAAACTGTGGCACCTTGGTTTGTGGCTGCAGTGGGATTAGGCTGTGCCTTTAAAATTTAGCTACAGGTTTCAAGCAGAAAAGCAGTGGAAAAAAATATCAATAAATCACTATTGAGTGTAAAAAGGAAAACAAAAGATTACCCCCCAAAAAATCCATTGGATAAATGTCTGGGGTGAAAGGAGCTGTACCATAACTATTCTTCACTTTTCATTCCTTTTCTCTTCTCCTCTGATCTGTTCTGCTTTGCCGTGGAGAAGATAACACTTCTGTCTGGCCTTGAAATAAGCCTAACCTACTGCTTTTCTCTCAGCTTCTCTCTCTCTCTCGGTACAGGGGAATTTGGGAGGTTTGGGAGGGGTAAGGGGGGCAGTAGAGCAGGTTTTTGTGTTGTAAATCCTGGATATTTTGTACATACTCATTGCATTCCATTGTAGAGTGTAGTTTTTGCTTGTAAATACAGCTTCATTTGCTTCTAGCTGAGCTGCTCTGGCTGAAAGTTAGTGCTGGGGGAAATTTCTCCCCACCACAGGGGCTCTTCATGACATCAGTGAAACAGAGCTTAGCTGTCATCCTGTCTTTGCTTTTCCTCTTTTGGGTGTTGTGCATGTGTGACAGAGCAGTGATGGAGGCGTCCCTCTCCCCTCACCAAGCTATGGGATATATCCAAAACTGAAAATACAGTGTGCTCTCCTCCTTCCTGCAGCCAAGTATTGGCATGTTCCCTGCTGGTCTTAAATCTGTCAACAACCCACAATAGTTCTACTTTTCACTCAGAAACCAGTTTGCAGAGAAGAAATGCATGCTCACCCACAGAAGCCGCTCCAGAGGGGCCTCTCCTGGAACGAGCACTGCTGTTCACAGCGTGGTCAAAGGACAAACAGCCAGTCTTGTGCCCTCCTGGTGGTCCATGCAATGTCCTTGCCTGATGAAACAGCTGAGGGGCCCCACTCTAAAAGGCACATCACTGCCATTTCCATCCTTCCAGGCTTCATAACTCTCAAATCATAGAACCATTAAGGTGGGAAAAGACCTCTGAGATCATCAAGTCCCACCATCAACAACAGGCAACAAAGCTGGGGAGGGGTCTGAAGCACAAGCCCTATGAGGAGAGGCTGAGGGAGCTGGGGTTGCTTAGCCTGGAGAAGAGGAGGCTCAGGGAGAGACCTTCTTGCTCTCTACAACTACCTGAAGGGAGGTTGTGGCTAGGTGGGGGTTGGTCTCTTCTCCCAGGCAACCAGCACCAGAACAAGAGGACACAGTCTCAAGCTGCACCAGGGGAAGTTTAGGCTGGATGTTAGGAAGAAGTTCTTCCCAGAAAGAGAGATTGGCCATTGGAATGTGCTGCCCAGGGAGGTGGTGGAGTCACCATCCCTGGAGGTGTTTAGGAAGAGACTGGATGAGGCACTTGGTGCCATGGTTTAGTTGATTAGATGGTGTTGGGTGCTAGGTTGGACTTGGTGATCTCCAAGGTCTTTTCAAACCTGGTTAATTCTCTTCTCTTCTCTTCTCTTCTCTTCTCTTCTCTTCTCTTCTCTTCTCTTCTCTTCTCTTCTCTTCTCTTCTCTTCTCTTCTCTTCTCTTCTCTTCTCTTCTCTTCTCTTCTCTTCTCTTCTCTTCTCTTCTCTTCTCTTCTCTTCTCTTCTCTTCTCTTCTCTTCTCTTCTCTTCTCTTCTCTTCTCCCAACACCAGCATGCTCACCATGTCCTGAATTGTTATGTCTACATGTTTTTTGAACACCTCCAGGGATGGTGGCTCCACCACCTCCCTAGGCAGCCTGTTCTAGTCTTTCAGTAAAGGAATTTTTCCTAACATAGTCAACAAATCCTTTCCTTCAGAGAAGAGAAACTCCAATGTTTATAAACTCAATGTTTATAAACTCAATGTTTATAAGCTCCAATGTTTATAAATATCTGAGGGCTGGGTGCCAATAGGGAGGGGACAGGCTCTGCTCAGTTGCACCCCTGGGATAGTACAAGGGGTAATGGATATAAACTACAGCACAGGAGGTTCCACCTCAATATGAGGAGGAACTTCTTCACTGTGAAGGTCATGAAGCACTGGAACAGGCTGCCCAGAGAGGTTGTGGAGTCTCCTTCTCTGGAGACATTCAAGGCCCATCTGGATGTGTTCCTGTGTGACCTGTGCTAGATTCTGTGGTCCTGACCTGGCAGGGGGGTTGCACTCAATGATCTCTGGAGGTCCCTTCCAGCCCCTAGCTTCCTGTGATCCTCATTCTCTAGCCAAATAACTGCACAGGCTCTCGTAGTGAGCAGAGCAGGTTCAGCACAGAGGTGCCATGCACTGGTATACAAATCAAACAGCACAAACATGCAGTAAGTGTATTTAAGTCACTCCTGCAAAAGCATACAGGGAACTACCAGATACAGGAAACTACCAGAGCAGTCCACTGTTGATATCATATTTGTGTACTACACAGATAAGGAATTACTGGAATCACTACCAGCACTTATTAATACCACTGGGTGCTCTTCTTTTAACCAGGTACATGAAGTGGGGCAGAGGACAAAAAGCTGCACACTGCCTGCCCTCTGGCTTGTTCACAGCACAGCCATTCTTTTCCTGAGAAGCTTTCTAACACATCTTGTCTTAGTTTCATAGTTTCATAGTTTCATTCAGGGTTGGAAGGGACCACAAGGATCATCTAGTTCCAACCCCCCTGCCATGGGCAGGGACACCCCACACTAGATCAGGCTGGACAGAGCCTCATCCAGCCTGCTCTTAAACACCCCCAGGGAAGGGGCCTCGACCACCTCCCTGGACAACCCATTCCAGGCTCTCACCACTCTCATGGTGAAGAACCTCCTCCTCACATCTAGCCTGAATCTCCCCACCTCCAGCTTCATTCCATTCCCCCTAGTCCTATCACTACCTGAGATCCTGAGAAGTCCTTCCCCAGCCTTCCTGTAGGCCCCCTTCAGATACTGGAAGGCCACAATGAGGTCTCCTCGGAGCCTTCTCTTCTGCAGACTGTACAGCCCCAACTCCTTCAGTCTGTCCTCATAGGAGAGGTGCTCCAGCCCTCTGATCATCCTCGTGGCCCTTCTCTGGACACGTTCCAGCACCTCCACATCCCTCTTGTAATAGGGGCTCCAGAACTGGACACAGTACTCCAGGTGGGGTCTCACCAGGGCTGAGTAGAGGGGGAGGATCACCTCCCTCGACCTGCTAGCCACACTTCTCCTGATGCAGCCCAGGATCTGATTGGCTTTGCGGGCTGCAAGTGCACACTGAGAGCTCCTGGTGAGCTTCTTGTCCACCAGCACCCCCAAGTCTCTCTCCTCAGGGCTATCCTCCAGCCAGTCACTGCCCAGCCTGTATTTGTGCCTGGGATTGCCTCCACCCAGATGCAGGACCCTGCACTTGCTCTTATTGAACTTCATGAGGTTGGCTTGTGCCCACCTCTCCAGCCTGTCCAGGTCCCTCTGGATGGCCTCCCTTCCCTCCAGCGTGTCTGCTGCACCACACAGCTTGGTGTCATCAGCAAACTTGCTGAGGGTGCACTCAATGCCACTGTCCATGTCCCCCACAAAGATGTTGAACAAGACAGGTCCCAGGACTGATCCCTGAGGGACTCTGCTTGTCCCTGGCCTCCACTGGGACATGGAGCCATTGACAGCCACTCTTTGGGTGCGGCCATCAAGCCAGTTCCTTATCCATCTAGTGGTCCACCAATCAAACCCATGTGTCACCAGTTTGGAGACCAGGATGTGGTGTGGGACATCCCACATCCCTCTGGCCATATCTTTCCATCTCAGGTTTTGACTTCATTTGTTGAGAAAATGTTAACTTTCTCAGGATAGCTTACACAGAAAGGAGCAAAAGACAGATCTGGTCATGCACTCAGCTGTCTCCCAGTTAAGGAGAATGCCCTCTACTTTATTTCCTTTGATTTATTTCTGTTCCTCACAGTGCTTTCCATGCTCCTCATTTTATTTTAAGGCACTCTTGTAAACATATTCAAATTTCCTGTGCTGCAGCTTGCAGGAATAAAAGGATTTTTAAGGGTGATTCTTCTCTCACAGCTGAAGAGAACCAACTAATTTTTGACAGCACAAGAGAATGTATAAAATTTTCTCCTACATTCTTTAGCAGCATTCTCAGGGTAAAAGAAACCTGCCAGGTTTACTACTAATTTTTACACAGAATGACAGAATGATCCAGCTTGGAAAAGACCTTTGAGATCATCAAGTCCAACCTATCACCCAACACCATCTAATCAACTAACCCATGGCACCAAGTGCCTCATCCAGTCTCGTCCTAAACACCTCCAGTGATGGTGACTCCACCACCTCCCTGGGCAGCACATTCCAATGGCCAATCTCTCTTTCTGGGAAGAACTTCTTCCTAACATCCAGCCTAAACCTCCCCTGGCACAGCTTGAGACTGTGTCCTCTTGTTCTGGTGCTGGTTGCCTGGGAGAAGAGACCAACCCCCACCTGGCTACAACCTCCCTTCAGGTAGTTGCAGAGAGCAAGAAGGTCTCCCCTGAGCCTCCTCTTCTCCAGGCTAAGCAACCCCAGCTCCCTCAGCCTCTCCTCACAGGGCTGTGTTCTAAACCCCTCCCCAGCTTTGTTGCCCTTCTCTGGACACCTTCCAGCATCTCAACATCTTTCCTAAACTGAGTGGCCCAGAACTGGACACAGGACTCAAGGTGTGGCCTAACCAGTGCTGAGTCCAGGGGCACAATGACCTCCCTGCTCCTGCTGGCCACACTGTTCCTGATGCAGGTCACGATGCCATTGGCCTTCTTGGCCACCTGGGTACACTGCTGGCTCCTGTTCAGCCTACTATCCACCAGTACCCAGAGGTCCTTCTCTGCCTGGCTGCTCTCCAGCCACTCCAGCCTGTAGCACTGGTATAATTAGGCTGCTCTCCCATCCAGTGAGATCCGGACAGGCTGAGAGCTGGATGAAGGCAAACCTCATGAAGTTCAGTAAGGACAAAGTGTAGGGTGCTGCACCTGTGAAGGAATAACAGCAGGCACCAGGACAGGTTAGGCGCTGGCCTACTGCAGAGCAGGACTTGGAGTCCTAGTGGACAGGAAGCTATCCATGGGGCAGCAATGTGGCCTTGTGGCCAAGAGAGCCAATGGGATCCCGAGGTGCATCAGGAACAGTGTGGCCAGCAGGTCTGGGGAGGTTCTTCTCCCCCTCTACTCTGCCCTGCTGAGACCACTCCTGCAATCCTGTGTCCAGTTTGGGGCTCCCCAGTTCAAGAGAGACAGAGACCTGCTGGAAAGAATCCAACAGAGAGCCAGGAGGATGATTAGGAGACTTGAGCATCTCCCTTATGAAGAGAGACTGAGAGCCCTGGGGCTGTTTAGCCTGGAGAAGCCTGAGAGGGGATCTGATCAGTGTGTATAAATATCTGAGGGGTGGGTGTCAAATGGAGGGGGGCAAGCTCTTTTCAGTGGTGCACAGTGATAAGACAAGGAACAACAGGTTCAAGTTTGAACACAGAAGGTTTCACCTCAACATGATTCTGTGAAAACTTGAACTACAAATCCCAATTTGCCAACATCCCTGTGAAGCAGAATAGCACTGGAGGTCAAAGAAGTTAAGGAACTTCCCCTGATAATGAACAAGCATTCTGGAGTGGGAAAAAAAGGATTCATTCCATCTTAGCCTAAATGTTAAAGGCAAACAAATTCCCAAGCCTGCTGGCAATGGAAAAAGCCAGTCACACAGTTTCTGACTTCTTTAGAATGTCTCCTACAGAAGAGTGCAAAAGCTTGGGAGATGATAAAGTCAGATTTCTGACATTTAAAGCTCTTGCTAGGGAGCTGGCTGTTTAAAGTTCATTAACAATTCCTGTCATGGTGAGAAGCACAGAATCACTGAATTTCAGGGGCTGGAAGGGCCCCTGCAGTCCAAGCCCCCTGCCAGGGCAGGATCACCTACAGCAGATTACACAGCAGTTAGGATCTGCTCTTTCTCCTAATAAACATGAAAAATTAATAACATTGTTCAGTTCTGAAAGGGCTTAAGAGCTGGATAAAAATCATTAATGCAGCTTTATGTAAAGTTAAAGCTAAGGATGTAATTACTATGACCTTGGAAATAAAACCTGACATCTGAGCAAGGGTACATGACTGACTTCAAGTAGTATTTGGGGACAGAGGGATGTTCCAATCAGCTGCTTGGTTGAATGAAGCCACCAGGACCTTATCAATATCATCACTGGTCAGGCCACACCTTGAGTCCTGTGTCCAGTTCTGGGGCCCTCAGTTTAGGAAAGATGTTGACTTGCTGGAAGATGTCCAGAGAAGGGCAACAAAGCTGGGGAGGGGTTTGGAGCACAGCCCTGTGAGGAGAGGCTGAGGGAGCTGGGGTTGCTTAGCCTGGAGAAGAGGAGGCTCAGGGGAGACCTTCTTGCTCTCTACAACTTCTTGAAGGGAGGTTGTAGCCAGGTGGGGGTTGGTCTCTTCTTTCAGGCAACCTGTGGCAGAACAAGAGGACACAGTCTCAAGCTGTGCCAGGGGAGGTTTAGGCTGGATGTTAGGAAGAAGTTCTTCCTAGAAAGAGAGATTGGCCATTGGGATGTGCTGCCCAGGGAGGTGGTGGAGTCACCATCACTGGAGGTGTTTAAGAGGAGTCTGGATGGGGCACTTGGTGCCATGGTTTGATTGATTAGATGATGTTGGGTGATAGGTTGGACTCGATCTTGAAGGTCTTTTCCAACCTGGTTTATTCTATTCTATTCTATTCCATTCCATTCCATTCCATTCCATTCTATCATTTGTAGGAAATAAAACTGGGCAAACAAATGACAGCCTAGAAATGCACAAACAGGTTGTTCTAAAGCAC
Organism: Melanerpes formicivorus; assembly: GCF_026170545.1. Lineage (NCBI taxonomy): Eukaryota > Metazoa > Chordata > Aves > Piciformes > Picidae > Melanerpes > Melanerpes formicivorus. The sequence continues at coordinate 2,260,801 of NW_027142406.1, read as the reverse complement.
CAATTTATCTTAGGACTATTCCAGGAACAGCAAATATGGTTATTCTTGGCCTCACAAACTGAAAAGGAGTCACATGCAAAGCAGGAACTGGAGAGGGACAAGGTAAGCCCATTTGTATACAGCAGGGTACACAGATGAAAGGTGGCTCTCAGTATGCTGACAAAGTAATAAGCAAAAATGCCCAAAAGTTGATAGGCAAATAAGAGCATTAGTATGACAGAAAAGAATGTTTAGCTTTCCTATCAAGACCCAGGAGCCTTCATATCAGGAAAGAATCATAGAACGGCTTAGGTTGGAAGGGACCTCACAGATCATCTACTCCAACCTCCCTGCCATGGGCAGGGATGCCTCCCAGCTAGACTCAGCTGCTCAAGGCCTCATCCAGCCTGGCCTTCAACACCCCCAGGGAGGAGGCATCAACAGCCTCCCTGGGCAGCCTGTTCCAGAGTCTCACCACCCTCAGACTGAAGAACTTCCTAAGATCCAGTCTAAACCTACTTTCCCCTCAGCTTCAGAGCATTCCCTCTTGTCTTCTTGATGGACAACCTTATGAAAAGTCCATCTCCAGCATTCCTGCAGGATGTCGTGGGGTTGGGACATTGAGGTGATGGAGTGGGTCCAGAGAAGGGGAACAAAGCTAGTGCTGGAGAACAAGTCTGGTGAGGAGCAGCTGAGGAGTCTGAGCGGAGACTTTCTGGCTCTCTGCAACTCCCTGAAAAGAGGTTGGAGCCAGTTGGGAGTCAGTCTCTTTATCCTATGAACAAGTGAAGGAAGGAGAGGGAGTGGTCTCAGGTCACACCAGGAGAGTTTCAGGCTGGACATTAGAAGAAACTTCTTAACTGAAAGGGTTCTCAAAGCCTGGAACAGGGGGAGGTAGTTGAATCCCCATCCCTGGATGTGTTTCAAAGAGGCAGAGGTGTGGCACTGAGGGACATGGTTTAGCCCCAGCCTTGGTAGAGTTAGAGAATGGTTGGACTTTGAAGGTCTTGAAGGACTTTCCCAACCAGAACCTGTGACTCTGTGATTGTAAATAAATTACAAAGCCTGTCACATAAACCTGGGCAGTCTGAAATCTTTTGCAGAGCCCCATGGTGGGCTGGGATTCCATAAAGTGATGATTTGCTCACCCTTCACAGAATCATAGAATGGTCCAGGCTAGAAGGGACCTCCAAAGGTCATCCAGTCCAACCTCCCTGCAGTCAGCAGGGACATCCCCAACTAGATCAGGCTGCCCAGGGCATCACTGAGCCTTACCTTGAATGTCTCCAGGGAAGGGGCCACAACCACCTCCCTGGGCAACCTCTTCCAAGTGTTCCACCACCCTCATAGTAAAGAACTTGTTCCTAACATCCAGTCTAAATCTGCCTTTCTCTAGTTTGAAGCCACTGCCCCTCATCCTGTCACTGCAGGCTTTTGCAAACAGTCTCTCTCCATCTTTCCTGTAGGCCCCCTTCAGGTACTGGAAGACTGCTATTAGATCTCCCTGAAGCCTCTTCTCCAGTCTGAACATCCCCAGCTCCCTCAGCCTATCCTCATAGCAGAGGTGCTCCAACCCACTGATAATCTTTGTGGCCCTCCTCTGGACCCCAAGAAGCTTGGGCAGAAGCCTGTGAGATACTCCTGTAACATACAAATGGAAACAACTCCTATCTTTGCAGCATTAATAACATTAATGTTTTCATTAAAAATTTGTCATCTTAATTCCACTTCTCCAAACAAATTTCACAGAATCACAGAATGTGAAGGGTTGGAAAGGATCTCAAAGGTCCAAGCCCCTGCCAGGGCAGGATCACCTAGAGTAAATTACAGATGCACAGTATCATAGGGCATTAGAGGTTGGAAGGGACCTCCAGAGATCATCGAGTCCAACCCCCCTGCCAAAGCAGGATCACCTAGGGAAGTCCACACATTAAGGCACCCAGGTGGGTTTGGAAAGTCTCCAGAGAAGGAGACTCCACAACCTCTCTGGGCAGCCTGCTCCAGTGCTCTGTCACCCTCATTGTAAAGAAGTTTCTCTTCATAGTGAGATGAACCTTTCTATATTCAAGCTTGAACCTGTTGTTCCTTGTCTTATTACTGTGCACCACTGAAATGAGCTTGGCCCCCTCCACTTGACACCCACCCCTCAGCTATTTATACATGCTGATCAGATCCCCTCTCAGGCTTCTCCAGACTCAACAGCCCCAGGGTTCTCAGTCTCTCTTCACAGGGGAGATGCTCAAGTCCCCTAAGCATCCTCCTGGCTCTCTGTTGGATACTTTCCAGCAGGTCTCTGTCTCTCTTGAACTGGGGAGCCCAAAACTGGACACACATATTGATGAGATCCTCTCTCAGCCTTCTCTTCTGCTATAGATTAATTTATGGCAGATTGTCCAACTGATCGCATTGTCTTCTTTCTGTTTTCTGCCAGTTCTTTTCCCAACAGGCATGTCACAACTGAACACAAAGAAGGTCTCTTCCAACCTGGTCTATTCTATTCTATTCTATTCTATTCTATTCTATTCTATTCTATTCTATTCTATTCTATTCTATTCTATTCTATTCCAAACATCAGACAATAAAACCAAACACTCTTACCTGAGGCTGGATTCTCCTATTTCTTCTCATTTGGAAACAAGAGCTACTGAAGAAGCTGAAATCACAGCAGCTCTGGCTGCATCTTTCTTTCCCCATAATGGCAAAGCTCCATATTTCAAACCTGTCCCCATCAAATCTCTTTCCTCCTCATTTAAACCTCGCTGCTGCCGTTGGGCTGATCCAGCTCAGCTGCACTGGTGCCCCTCTGTGAAGAACAGCAGGGGCTGATTGATGGGGTTTATGGGCTCAAATCACACGTTGTTTTCCCACAGCATTGACACCACCCAAATAATAATCCAAAGGAGCTGTGAATAGTAGCATCTTTGCTGACGTGCTAGGAAACCTTTGAGGACTTAGCACAAGCACAACATGTTCATCAATTAGGCTCAGCATGGTTGCAAAACCATCCCTTGAGGCACATTAAGGTGCATCAGTTGTTTTATTTTCTTTCTTCCTTATTGTTTTGGGTTGTTGGGGGTTTTTTTTCTTTCTTTTTCTTTCCTCTTTTTGAAAGCCACAGCCATAGCTTTAATCTCCTGCTATAAACATTGAGTCTCTAATGAAGGTAATTCAAAGGTAATTCAAAGGTAACTCAGAGTTTGACTGAGAATCCTAAAAGTCCCCCCGAGCATTTCACAGACTCACAGAATCAACCAGGTTGGAAGAGACCTCCAAGATCACCAAGTCCAACCAGTCACCCATCCCGAACTAATCAGCTAGACCATGGCACTAAGTGCCTCATCCAATCTCTTCTTAAACACCTCCAGAGATGCTGACCCCACCACCTCCCTGGGCAGCACATTCCAATGGCCAGTCTCTCTTGCTGGGAAGAACTTCTTTCTAAGATCATGCCTAAACTTCCCCCTGCACAGCTTGAGCCTGTGTCCTCTTGTCCTGGTGCTGGCTGCCTGGGAGCAGAGACCAACCCCTTCCTGGCTACAACCTTCCTTCAAGTAGTTGTAGACTCCCCTGAGCCTCCTCTTCTCCAGGCTGAGCAACCCCAGCTCCCTCAGCCTCTCCTCACAGGGCTGTGCTCCAGACCCCTCATGAGTTTTGTTGCCCTTCTCTGGATGCATTTGAGCATCTCAACATTTTTCTTGAATTGAGGGGCCCAGAACTGGACACAGTACCCAAGGTGTGGCCTCACAGCCATTTCCCTCACAGCTCCCCTTAGCCCTCAAAACTGCTTGCAATCTACTTCTAGGTAGTCCTGCCTCTGCTTAAATTTTAATCCTCTGTGTGCCCTGACAGCCTTTTAGATATTTCATTGGCAAAACAAATGCTTGCAGCAGGAACAAATAGACAAAATATTATCATAGAATCAATAAGGTTGGAAAAGACCTTGGAGATCACCAAGTCCAACCTATCACCCAACACCTCATGACTACTAAACCATGGCTCCAAGTGCCACAACCAATCTCTTTTTGTACACATCCAGAGATGGTGACTCCACCACCTCCCTGGGCAGCACATCCCAATGGCTAACAACTCTCTCTGGGAAGACAGAAGCTTAACCTCAGCATGATGGGAGAGAATACAGAACCTAATGGGTACATGAGGCAGATAGGCAGGTGTACAAGGTGTGGGGTTACAATGACAAAGGCAGACAAAAAAGAAGAGTGTGGAGGATATTTATACCTACATTTCAATATTTGAAGGGGACTTATAGGAAGGCTGGAGAAGAACTGTTTAGAAGGGCTTGGAGTGATAGGACAAGGGGCAATGGTTTGAAATTGGAGCAGAGCATATTTAGGTTGGACATAAGGAGGAAGTTCTTTACAATTGGAGTGCTGAAATACTGGAATGGGTTGTCCAGGGGTATGGTTGAGACCCCAACCCTCAAGACATTCAAGATTGGACTTGATGTGGCCCTGGCCAGTCTGGTCTTACTTGGAGGTGTCCCTGCTGACTGCAGGGGGATTGGGCAAGATGGCCTTTGATGGTCCCTTCCAACACATTGTAATCAGTGAAGCTTGGCAGACCTCCTTGTTCCACCTCTGATGTTGCTGTGCATCATTGGCTGGCAACCACTGACCTAGCGAGGCATTTCTCAGTGCCTGGACACTACAGGAAACCTCTGGGATTCAGACTGCAGCCTGCATTTCAAAAGCTGTCACTAAACTGAGCAGTCAACTATGACTTGAATAACATGTGGCTAAGGCAACACCTCTGTGGGGGAGATGTGACATCACTAGCAGTCTGAGGCATGGATTCAGTAAGGTACTTCAGCACACAGTAAGTCTGAAGTATGCAACTTCCTGCCTTGCTCTTTTCTCCTGCCCTCAGCTCTCTGACACCCTTCTGCTGTTGCTGTGAACTGCTAACCACATGGCCTAGCCGGCTCCATGTGGTTCCAGACATCTAAGGGGACTGCATCCAAAGAGAATCCATCTTCCATCCAGAGAATCCTTTGCCAGCTGCATCTGGTTTTGTATGCAATTTTATTTACCCCTTTTCCTTACACCTCTGTAACCTTCCTTTTAATTAAATACCTTTTGTTTTTGGTTAAACTTAACCTTTTGTACTTCCAAATTGCTGCAAGACTGTTCTTTTGTTGGTTTACCTCTCCTCTTCTTGCCTAGTTTTCTTTCCCTACTGAGAAAAGGGGAGAGGGGAGGCAACCTTAAATCTGTTCCACTGGGGCTCCAGGAAAAGCTTAAACAGCTCCACTCATAATTCCTTTTTCTCTTACAGGGAGATGAAGAGAAAGCATGAAGAGAGTGCAAAGAAGCTGCTGCAGTATGTGCTGGCTAACATGTCTCAAGAAGGACATGGACCAAAATTCAGGAGTAAGGCACAGTTCCTGCTAAGGAACAAGCTGGATGTGATGTGTGGAGGATGGAATGGCTCGCATCACTTCAGTACCATACTTCCCCACTCTTTTAGGAGCAGCTGGGAAAATCTGCCTCCAAATTTATTTGGCAAGAAAAATGAATCAAATAAAAGGAAAAGGAAAAGGAAAAGGAAAAGGAAAAGGAAAAAGGAAAAGGAAAAGGAAAAGGGAAAAGGAAAAGGAAAAGGAAAAGGGAAAAGGAAAAGGAAAAGGAAAAGGAAAAGGAAAAAGGAAAAGGAATAAAAAGAAAAAATAAAAAGGAAAAATAAAAGAAAAAAACAAGGGAAAGGAATAAGGAAAAAGAAAAAGGAAAAGAAAAAAACAAGAAAAAGGAATAAGAAAAAAGAAAAAAAGAAAAAATAAAAAAGAAAAAGGGAAAAGGAAAAAGGAAAAAGGAAAAAATAAAAAAATAAAAAAAAGAAAAAAGAAAACATAAAAAGGAAAAAGGAAAAGAAAAATAGAAAAATAGAAAGGAAAAGAGAAAGGAAAAGAGAAGAAAAGGAGGAAAAGGAAAAGGAGGAAAAGGAAAGGAGGAGGAAAAGGAAAAGGAGGAAAAGGAGGAAAAGGAAAAGGAGGAAAAGGAAAAGGAGGAAAAGGAAAAGGAGGAAAAGGAAAAGGAGGAAAAGAAAAAGAAAAAGAAAAAAGAGAAAGAAAAAGAAAAAAAGAAAGAAAAAGAGAAAGAAAAAGAAAAAGAAAAAAAAAAGAAAAAGGAAAAGGAAAAGGAAAAGGAAAAGGAAAAGAAAAGAAAAAGAAAAAGAAAAAGAAAAAGAAAAAGAAAAAGAAAAAGAAAAAGAAAAAGAAAAAGAAAAGAAAAAGAAAAAGAAAAAGAAAAAGAAAAAGAAAAAGAAAAAGAAAAAGAAAAAGAAAAAGAAAAACGATAAAAAGAAAAAGAAAAAAGAGAAAGGAAAAGGAAAAGGAAAAGGAAAAATAATTAAAAGGGGAAAAAATAGAAAGAAGGAAAAGGAAAAGGAAAAGGAAAAGGAAAAGGAAAGGAAAAGGAAAAGGAAAAGGAAAAGGAAAAGGAAAAGGAAAAGGAAAAGGAAAAGGAAAAGGAAAAGGAAAAAGGAAAAGGAAAAGGAAAAGGAAAAGGAAAAGGAAAAGGAAAAAGGGAAAGGAAAAAGGGAAAGGAAAAAGGGAAAGGGGGTTGGGGGGGCATAAGCAGCAGCTGATTTCAGCAGAGATAAACTCACTCATGTTTCAAAGTGTACCTGGTGGAGAAGAGAACACACATTCTATTATCACTTTTTTTTTTAACCACAGGCTGGGGGCTAATGGGGCTACATTTTTTACTGCAGACTGATACAGAATACAGAATTAACGAGGTAGGAAAAGACCTTTGAGATCATCAAGTTCAACCTATCACCCAACACCATCTCATCAACTAAACCATGGCACCAAGTGCCTCATCCAAGCACTTTTTAAACACTTCCAGTGATGGTGACTCCACCACCTCCCTGGGCAGCACATTCCAATGGCCAATCTCTCTATAAAGAACTTCTTCCTAACATCCAGCCTAAATCTCCCCTGGCACAGCTTGAGACTGTGTCCTCTTGTTCTGGTGCTGCTTGCCTGGGAGAAGAGACCAAACCTCACCTGGCTACAACCTCCCTTTAGGTAGTCATAGAGAGCAATAAGGTCTCCCCTGAGCCTCCTCTTCTCCAGGCTAAGCAACCCCAATTTTCCACTCTTCATCTATGTGGCTGGGTATAGAAATTCTTCCCAGAAAGAGAGATTGGCCATTGGAATGTGCTGCCCAGGGAGGTGGTGGAGTCACCATCCCTGGAGGTGTTTAGCAGGAGACTGGACGAGGCACTTGGTGCCATGGTTTAGTTGATTAGATGGTGCTGGACGATAGCTTGGACTCGATGATCTCAAAGGTCTTTTCCAATCTGGTTAATTCTAATTCCAGTTCCATCCCATCCAGACCATGTTTTTCCTTCAAATGACAGTTTCAAAACTCTCCAGTGCTCTATCTATATCTTGCCGATTTAAATGTTGCCAGGAACTTTGGCAGCTCTCCACGTTTGCAGCTCCTCTGCAGGTAGGCTAAATTCAGACAGCTCTGAGCAAACACATCTCATCTGCCTTTGCTTTAGGAGCACTCTTCTAGAAAAGGCTTTGAGCCATCATGTCTGCCCAATGCTGCCTGCAGGGATCTGTCAGTAGGGCAGATGGAAGGGGTGGGAGCAGCCAGGCAAGGCACAAGAGCACTGAGACCCACTGATGTGACAGGAAAGTGGGCTCAGAAGTGTTCTCTTACTGATCTTCAGCTCAGGCATGCCAGCTGGTCTGTTTCTCCAAAGCTGGCAGTGGCTTCATGGTTGCTTCTGCATAGCCATGTGAACATGACCAAAGAGAGTATATTTTCGAAGGGATCTGAGTTCCAACTGCTACAAGAGAACTGGATATTATTAAAAGCACAGGCAGATGAATCTGCTAGGTCTTTGCATGCACAGATACAGAGCTTTAGCATACATGATGTCCTCTAGAAATGTAATGCCTTGTACAGAATCAAGGAAGCATAGAATGGCTTGAGTTGGGCAGGGCATCCAAAGGTCAGCTAGTCCACCCCCATCCCTTGCAATTAGCCTCCAATAGAGGTTGCAGACCTGAGGAACAGCTAACTACAGAATCACAGAATATATCCGGTTGGAGGAGACCTCCAGGATCATCCAGTCCAACTTTCAACCCAGCATTGAAGGCTCAACAATAAACCGTGTCCCTAAGCACTAGGTCCACAGACTGCTTGAACACCTTCAGGGACAGAGACTCCAGCACTGCCCTGGGCAGAACATTCCAGGGTTTGAGAACTCTTTCAGTGAAGAAATATTTCCTAATATCCATCCTGAACTTCCCCTGGCACAGCTTGGAACCATTTCCTCTGGTCCTCTCCCTTGGCACCAAGGAGAAAAGGCTGCCCCCTTCCTTGCTCCAACCTCCTTCCAGGTAGTTGTAGAGAGTGATGAGGTCTCCCCTCAGCCTCCTCTTCTTCAGACCACACAAACTCAGCTCCCTCAGATGCTCCTTGTAGCCCAGATGCTCCAGACCCTTCTCCAGCCTCATTGCCCTTCTCTGGACACACTCCAGCACCTCAATGTCCTTCCTGTAGTGAGGGCCCAAAACTGAACACAGCATTTGAGATGTGGCCTCACCAGTGCTGATCACAGGGGGATGATCACCCCCTTGTCCCTGCTGGCCATAGTGTTTCTAATCCAAGCCAGGATGCCACTGGCTTTCTTGGCTACCTGGGCACTGCTGACTGATATTCTGTCAACTACCAATACCCCCCAGGTCCCCCTCCAAGTCTCAGCTTTCCAACCACAATGCCAACTGCCATCTAATACTCTCTCACTGCCTGTTTTTAGTCTTTTTATGATCTCATTGAAGTCCATTATTCCTGTTGTACCCTCTGGTGCTCACACATCCCCCAGCTCTTTGCAAACCCGACTGCGAACCACACAGCTCTGCAGTGCTGGAATAATTTCGCTTGCTGCCCTCTACCGTTGATTTCCGACATAGCTACAAGCTCCTGCTTGCATGCTGAGAAATGTGTGCCCGTCAGAGAATCATAGAATCATAGAATCAATAAGGTTGGAAAAGACCTCAGAGATCATCAAGTCCAACCTGTCACTGAGGGCCTCATGACTACTAAACCATGGCACCACGTGCCACGTCCAATCCCCTCTTGAACACCTCCAGGGACGGTGACTCCACCACCTCCCTGGGCAGCACATTCCAATGGCTAACAACTCCCTCTGTGAAGAACTTTCCTAACACTTCTGCTGAGACGGGGGCCAGAAGATATCTCTAAGACAACTACCTGATTAAAGCTCTTCAGAATGAAAGGAACTACCAAAACTAAATGAAGTTTTACACAGAATTGTTTTCCTCCCTTAACTTCCACTAAAATAGGAAGAGTGATTTGAAGAGGATCTTTTATCTGTTCAAGGAGGGGGGGAAAAAAGTAAGATAGCCATTGTCTCTATTTTATGTGATGGTCTGTCTCCAAGCAGATAAATATCATCTGTCTTTCATGTTTCATCAGATCTTATTTCCTCATATTGCCTCATATTTCACACAGTCACAGAATGTTAGGGGTATGAAGGAACCTCAAAAGATCATCTAGTCCAAATCCTCTGCCAGAGCAGGATCACCTGAAGTAGATCACACAGGAACACAACCAGGAGGGTTTTGATTGTCTCCAGAGAAGGGAACTCCACAACCTCTCTGGGCAGCCTGCTCCAGGGCTCTGGCAACATCACAGTGAAAATGTTTTTCCTTCTGTTCACATGGAGCCTCCTCTGCTCCAGCTTGCACCCACTGCCCCTTGTCCTGTCATTGGGCATCCCTGAGCAGAGCCTGGCTCCAGCCTCCCAACACTGCCCTGCACATCTTTATAAACATGAATGAGGTCACCCCTCAGGCTCCTCTGCTCCAAGCTAAAGAGCCCCAGCTCCCTCAGCCTGTCCTTAGCAGGGAGATGTTCCACTGCCTTCAGCAGCTTTGTGGCTCTGTGCTGGACTCTTTCAAGCAGCTCCTTGAGGTCCTTCTTGAACTGAGGTGCCTGGAATTGGATACAATATTCCTGATGTGGCTTCACCAGGGCATGTGACTGACTGGGCCACATGGAGTGTAATTATGGAAAAGAATTTGGGACTGAAAAGGGATTGAGATGCCTGAGGATTAGACAGAAATTAGACTAAGGAATATGTAGATCCTGACTTTTACATACAAGGACAGGCAAGCTTCAGGCCCTTTTTGTGCTTTTGTTCAGTTAAGGCTAAGGAAAACTAATTTTTCACTCTTAAGAAATTGGGAGATTAAAATCAATTAAAATAAAAAGCAGTGGGGGAGGGGGGAAGTGATAAATTTCAGATTTTCAGTATCCCAACTGTACAGCAACAACACAGTCTCCAAGTCCTTGTTTAAAATGTACACAAGTATGGTGAATACTGTGTGAGGAGTGAAAGATTCAGCACAGTAGCAACAGCCTTAATTCAGTTACAGAATTTCAGTTACAGAATTAACCAGGCTGGAAAAGACATCAGAGATCATCAAGTCCAACCTATCACCCAACACCATCTAATCAACTAAACCATGGCACCAAGCACCCCATCCAGTCTCTTCCTAAACACCTCCACGGATGGGGACTCCACCACCTCCCTGGGCAGCACATTCCAATGGCCAATCTCTCTTTCTGGGAAGAATTTCTTCCTAACATCCAGCCTAAACCTCCCCTGGCACAGCTTGAGACTGTGTCCCCTTGTTCTGGTGCTGGTTGCCTGGGAGAAGAGACCAACCCCCACCTGGCTACAACCTCCCTTCAGGTAGTCGTAGACAGCAAGGTCTCCCCTGAGCCTCCTCTTCTCCAGGCTAAGCAACCCCAGCTCCCTCAGCCTCTCCTCCAGGGCTGTGCTCCAGACCCCTCCCCAGCTTTGTTGCCCTTCTCTGGACACCTTCCAGCAAGTCAACATCTTTCCTAAACTGAGGGGCCCAGAACTGGACACAGGATTCAAGCAGTGATGCCTCACAACTAGAATAAGCTGCTCAAGGCCTCATCCAGCCTGGCCTTGAATACCCCCAGGGAGGAAGCATCCACAACCTCCCTGGACAGCCTATTCCAGAGTTCCACCCTCACACTGAAAAACTTAAGATCCAGTCTACCCCTTCTCTTCCTCACCTTCAAACCATTCTCCCTTGTCATAGTATCATAGTATCAGTCAGGGTTGGAAGGGACCTCAAGGATCATCTAGTTCCAACCCCCCTGCCATGGGCAGGGACACCCCACACTAGATCAGGCTGGCCACAGCCTCAGCCAGCCTGGGCTTAAACACCTCCAGGGACAGGACCCCAACCACCTCCCTGGGCAACCCATTCCAGGGCTTCACCACTCTCATGGGGAAGAACTTCCTCCTCACCTCCAGCCTGAATCTCCCCACCTCCAGCTTCATTCCATTCCCCCTAGTCCTATCACTACCTGAGATCCTGAGCAGTCCCTCCCCAGCCTTCCTGGAGCCCCCTTCAGATACTGGAAGGCCACAATGAGGTCACCTCAGAGCCTTCTCTTCTCCAGACTGAACAGCCCCAACTGCCTCAGTCTGTCCTCACAGGGGAGCTGCTCCAGCCCTCTGATCATCCTCCTGGCCCTTCTCTGGACACCTTCCAGCACCTCCACATCCCTCTTGTACTAGGGGCTCCAGAACTGGCGGCAGTACTCCAGGTGGGGTCTCAGCAGAGCTGAGCAGAGGGGGAGGATCACCTCCCTCGACCTGCTGGCCACTCTTCTCCTGATGAAGCCCAGGATTGGGCTATTGTTAGATTGGATTGTCCTATTGCTGGACACCCTCATGAAAAGTCTCTCTCCAGCCAGTCCCTGCAAGATCCCTTCAGGTGCTGGATGGCAGCTGTAAGGTCTCCCTGGAGCCTTCTGCAGGCTGAAGTTTAGAAGTGAATTCTCAAAGGAGGACAACCAATTCACAGAATTCATTTAATTATATACTTTATTTTAAAAAACACTCCATTGTTAAAACCCCCAAACATTCCTCTATATAATACATCCCAAAAATCAGTGAGCTCCACATATGTGATAGGCAAACACCAACAGACTTGGAGAGGTTAGGGACAAACTTCCCAGGAAATGGTGACTTACCTCTTGCAAGGAAGATCTGCCAACTCTTTAACTTTTGTTTGTGTTAAGCATTCATTTGAGATAGGGAACTCTACAGCTGACATGGTGCTGCCTAAGCTACTTTAAGGCCAAGAGTTTAAATATTTGCAATTAAAACTGACACAGACACATGTCTCTGAGTATATTACACCAAAGGGCCGGTGACATGGCTGTCACCTTAATTAATAACATCATTTAGTAGCACTTGAGGAGGCCTAGCACTGTGCAGAATAAAAACTCATCATTTTTTCCAACATGTACATAACAGTCCTCCAAGCTGGATGATGCCACCAAGCTTTTGCTGCTCACCTTCTATTCATAAGCAAAACACTTTCAAAAGCCTTCTCCTCCTCCAGGTGGCATCTTGTCACATGGCACTTAACTGCTGGTAGCACTGGGATGCAGTGGGTTTTGACTCTTGCTAGGCTGGAGAGTGAATCACTTTGTAAAGTCCTTTCCTCCAGGTCACTTGGCACTTAACTGCTGGTAGCACTGAGATGAAATGGTTTGACTCTTGCTAGGTTGGAGAGTGAACCACTTTCTAAAGTCCTTTCCTCCAGGTCACTTGGCACTTAACTGCTGGTAGCACTGGGATGAAGTGGTTTGACTCTTGCTAGTCTGGAGAGGCCGAGTCTAAGGCACTGAGTAGGTGACTTAACTGAAATGTGTTTTGCAGGGTTATTACTGCTTCCTGATGCAGCTGAAAAGAATGTTAAAACAGAAAGAAGGTGTAAGGTTAAAGAAGGAAAAAAGAAAATCATGGAAATCATAGGACAAAGCATAGCCAGCAGGTCAAGGGAGGTGCTTCTCCCCCTCTACTCCTCTCTGGTGAGACCCCACCTGGAGTACTGCATCCAGGAAGGATCTGAAGGTGCTGGAAGGTGTCCAGAGAAGAGCCAGGAGGATGAGCAGAGGGCTGGAGCTGCTCTGCTATGAGTACAGGCTGAGGGAGAGTTGGGGCTGTTCAGTATAGAGAAGAGAAGGCTCTGAGGAGACCTAATTGTGGCCTTCCAGTATCTGAAGGGGGCTACAAGAAAGCTGGGGAGGGACTTTTTAGGGTGTCAGGGAGTGATAGGACTGGGGGGAATGGAACAAAATCAGAAATGGGTAGACTGAGATTGGATGTTAGGAAGAAGTTCTTCCCCATGAGGGTGGTGAGAGACTGGCACAGGTTGCCCAGGGAGGTGGTGGAAGCCTCATCCCTGGAGGTTTTTAAGGCCAGGCTGGATGTGGGTCTGGTCAACCTGATCTAGAATGAGGTGTTCCTGCCCATGGCAGGAGGGTTGGAACTGGATGATCCTTGAGGTCCCTTCCAACCCTAACATTCTGTGATTCTATGTCTGTTTTCTTTTCATAGTTTTCATAGCAGAACAACAACAAAAGTATTTTAAGGATAATGCAAAAAGGTTTGAATAAGACACCACAGAAGCACTCACTGGGGATCAGTCTGTTTGGGAGCCACTGCAGCAGGGACGGTGCACAGTTTTAATTAACACACGGGAGCAACGCTGGACAAGAACATAAAAAACTCTTCCCAGTGTAGTCAAAGAACACCTAAACACAATTCCATGTGGGAAAAGGTGGCTTGGAAGAGAGGAGATGAACAGAAAGTGTACAGAAGATAAAAGATGAAGGACAATCAGAGACAGGAATCAGCAAGAGCGTGGGCAAACTTCAAGGAAAAAAGCTTTCAAGCTTCACTAGAGTTAAAGCACTCCAACATTTTTCTAATCTTGTTTGGAATAGATACTAAGGCAGCAAATACAAGAGAGAAATAAAGCTCTTAGGAAGACAAAAATGGCCACAAGACCATTAAGATTTGATGCACACTGGAAAATACCTTGTTAATCTCCCCCCACATAAAGGAGTTAAGGAGGGAAGAGGAAAGGAGGAAGGGAAGGGAAGAAGAGGAAGGGAGGGAAGGGAGGGAAGATGAAGGGAGGGAAGGGAGGGAAGATGAAGGGAGGGAAGATGAAGGGAGGGAAGAGGAAAGGAGGGAAGGGAAGAGAGGGAAGAAAAGGAAAGGAGGGGAGGGAAGAGAGGGAAGAAGAGGAAAGGAGGGGAGGGAAGAGAGGGAAGAAAAGGAAAGGAGGAGAGGGAAGAGAGGGAAGAAGAGGAAAGGAGGGGAGGGAAGAGAGGGAAGAAGAGGAAAGGAGGGGAAGGAAGAGAGGGAAGAAGAGGAAAGGAGGGGAGGGAAGAGAGGGAAGAAGAGGAAAGGAGGGGAAGGAAGAGCGGGATGAAGAGGAAAGGAGGGAAAAGAGGAAAGAAGAGGAAAGGAAACACAGACACCCCTTTTCTTTCCTTGTTCTTTTCAGCTCTACAGCCATCAGAATACCTTTCACCACAAAAGGGCACACATTTAACTGAAATACAATTTATTTCTTTGTTTGCTTTTAGGAGAGGCTGCTAAAAACTTAAGCCATCTAATGTATCTGTTTGTAGTTACAATCTTACAGGTACCTGGAGGTATCCATTTAGGCTTCTTGTCTGTTACTGGACTCGATGTATGCAGAGGCCTCCCAATCGGTTGTGAAGAGCTGGAGATCTTTTGGGTCGGCTCAGATTTGTGTTGTGGCATCGGTGAAGGAGAAGCTAGAGGTGATACTTAGTTGGAAAATAAAGTGACTTTAGAAAGACACTCCTCAACACAAAAATCATCACACTGCAGAAGATAGAATCATAGAATCAACCAGGTTGGAAAAGACCTCAGAGATCATGAAGTCCAACCTATTGCCTACTACCTAACACCTGTCAATTAAACCATATCTTCAAGTGCCAAATCCAAGCCTTTTTTTGAACACCTCCAGGGATGGTGACTCCATCACCTCCCTGGGCTGAACATTCCAATGGCCAATTATCCTTTCTGGGAAGAACTTTATCCTCATCTTAAGCCTAAACTTCCCCTGGCGCGCCTTGAGAGTGTGTTCCTTTGTTCTGGTGCTGGTTGCCTGGGAGAAGAGATTCCTCTCCTATGAGGACAGACTGAGGCAGTTGGGGCTGTTCAGTCTGGAGAAGAGAAGGCTCTGAGGAGACCTCATTGTGGCCTTCCAGTATCTGAAGGGGGCTACAAGAAGGCTGGGGAGGGACTGCTCAGGATCTCAGGGAGTGATAGGACTAAGGGGAATGGAATGAAGCTGGAGGTGGGGAGATTCAGGCTGGAGGTGAGGAGGAAGTTCTTCACCATGAGAGTGGTGAAGCCCTGGAATGGGTTGTCCAGGGAGGTGGTTGGGGCCCTGTCCCTGGAGGTGTTTAAGGCCAGGCTGGATGAGGCTCTGGCCAGGCTGATCTAGTGTGGGGTGTCCCTGCCCATGGCAGGGGGGTTGGAACTAGATGATCCTTGTGGTCCCTTCTAACCCTGACTGATACTATACTAAGAGACCAACCACCACTTGGCTATAACCTCCCTTAAGGTACCTGTAGAGAGCAATAAGGTCTCCTCTGAGCCTCCTCTTCTCCAGCCTAAATAACCCCAGCTTCCTCAACCTGTCCTCACAGGGCTGTGCTCCAGACCTCTCCCCAGCCTCATTGCCCTTCTCTGGACACATTCAAGTGTCTCAATATCCTTCTTAAACTAAGGAACTGGACACAGTAATCAAGGTGTGGTCTAATCAGTGCTCAGGGAAGAATGACTTCTCTGCTCCTGCTGGCCACACTATTCCTGATAGAGGCCAGGATGCCATTGGCCTTCTTGGCCACCTGGGCACACTGCTGGCTTGTGTTCAGCCAGCTGTCAACCAGTACACCTCCAGATGATCTAGACCATGGTACAGGACAAGCTAGCTCCCTGTATGGAGTGAAACAATGGGTATGTTACTAGGTTGTCACATTTTTAATGGCGTCTAAGCAGTCAGTCCTGTCATACTCTGGAATTTCAACCCTGGTAAGCAGGCTAACAACTTCTTTCTGAAGACTTTCCATATATGGAACTTCTAAAGGAAGATTCTTCTGTCAGCTACACAGAGCAAACCATTCCTTGTCATTAACTAAAACTCGTTTTAAACTAATTTATACCTTTTGAACTCAAGCCTGAAATTAAAAGACATTACTGAGTCAGAAGATTAATATCATGGCAAGAATCTTCTTTAACTATTTGAAGGAAAAAGGCACAGTGAACAGTTCACTCTGAAGGCATGCTCCACCTGGAGTACTGTGTCCAGTTATGGAACTCTTATTACAGGAAGGATCATGTCCAGAGAAGGGCCACAAGGATGAGCAGAGGGCTGGAGCTCCTCTCCTATGGAGACAGACTGAGGCAGTTGGGGCTGTTCAGTCTGGAGAAGAGAAGGCTGAGAGGTGACCTAATTGTGGCCTTCCAGTATCCTAAGGGGGCTACAAGAAAGATGGGGAGGGACTTTTGAGGGTGTCAGGGAGTGACAGGACTAGGGGGGAATGGAACAAAACCAGAAATGGGTAGATTGAGATTGGAAGTTAGGAAGAAGTTCTTCCCCATGAGGGTGGTGAGAGCCTGGCACAGGTTGCCCAGGGAGGTGGTGGAAGCCTCATCCCTGGAGGATTTTAAGGCCAGGCTTTATGTGGCTCTGGGCAACCTGATGTAGTGTGAGGTGTCCCTGCCCATGGGAGGGGGGTTGGAACTGGATGATCCTTGAGGTCCCTCCCAAGCCTAACAATTCTGTGATTCTGTGCACATTTCATGTTTTCCACCAAGCACTCAGTAGAAGTGGCACTGTTTAGCCATCCTTGAATTAGAAATTAATAAATGCAACTGCAAGAAGAGGCTCTGAGATTGTAATTGAAAGAAAGAAATCCTGAAATCACTCCTTGTTATTTAACCCTTCCTTAAAAGCTGGAATTATATATATATATAAAACAACTCTATTCACTTTTGTCTACTTCTATTGTAAAGAGCTTTAGCTTACTCTAAAGCACTTTTTCAGGGCTTTTTCCATCTCTCCTCCCTTTACTCTGCATATAGTCACTGTCATCATAGCCCTGCACAGTCTGTCAGCCAAATGTGTCTACTCCTTCAGCAAAAGTAGAAAAGACTTACTTTATAACTTCAAATTCACAGTACCAACTTACCTGTACTATTACTCTTGGCTTTGGGAGTTTTCTTCTGTCTTTCTGTTGGCATCTTTTCCCTGGGTTTCTTTTTATTTCCTTTAGCTTTTTTCTTTTCCACAGCAAAGTCTTCATCCTCATCTCCACTATAATCTGAATCTTCTTCTGACTCCTCACCTACAGCAAGGAAATACAATTTCCTATTACTCCAGGGCCTCCTAATCACATTTTGGACATTAAAAAAATGGATATCTTAAGGACAGTCAAACAAATGTGCACATTTCTACAGGCTGAACTGAGGAAGAAAAAGCCCTCTTCAAACATTCTGTATTTGGCTCTGAGCAACCTGCTGTAGTGTGAGGTGTCCCTGCCCATGGCAGGGGGGTTGCAACTGGATGATCCTTGAGGTCCCTTCCAACCCTGACAATTCTGTGATTCTATGATTCTACAGAGTTCTTCCTCTGTCCTTGAATAATGGAATGCTCTGATACAAACCAGCACACAGTGATGATTTGAACAGCAGAATTACCAATATTCCATGTCTGCAAGATAAAAAAAAAAGTCAAACACATTTGGCAGGGCTTCTGATTTTTCCATATTCCTACTCAGGACTGGATAAAGTGGGAGCACTATGTTTGATTTCAGCTGTAAAGTAAGATTTTATGGATGCATTTTGAAAAAAGCCCAGATATGACCAGATCTTAAAAATAGTTCTCTATCAACAGGGATACCTGGATTTTTACCCTGCTATTTTATTTCACTGTCAATTCTAGAAATACTTTTCCAATAACCCATACAGTAAGGAACAAAAGAATGGATACAGACACATTAACCACTGGGGAATGAGAGACAGCCCTCATACCTTGGACCTGGACAGGCTGGAGAGGTGGGCACAAGCCAACCTCATGAGGTTCAACAAGACCAAGGGCAGGGTCCTGCATCTGGGTGGAGGCAATCCCAGGCACAAATCCAGGCTGGGCAGGGACTGGCTGGAAAGCAGCCCTGAGGAGAGAGACTTGGGGGTGCTGGTGGACAAGAAGCTCAACATGAGCTCTCAGTGTGCACTTGCAGCCCAGAAAGCCAATCAGATCCTGGGCTGCATCAGAAGTGTGGCCAGCAGGGCAAGGGAAGTAATTCTCCCCCTCTGCTCAGCTCTGCTGAGACCCCACCTGGAGTCCTGCCTCCAGTTCTGGAGCCCCTAGTACAAGAGGGATGTGGACATGCTGGAAGGTGTCCAGAGAAGGGCCAGGAGGATGATCAGAGGGCTGGAGCACCTCTCCTGTGAGGACAGACTGAAGGAGTTGGGGCTGTTCAGTCTGGAGAAGAGAAGGCTCTGAGGTGACCTCATTGTGGCCTTCCAGTGTCTGAAGGGGGCCTACAAGAAGGCTGGGGAGGGACTGCTCAGGATCTCAGGGAGTGATAGGACTAGGGGGAATGGAATGAAGCTGGAGGTGGGGAGATTCAGGCTGGAGGGGAGGAGGAAGTTCTTCCCCATGAGAGTGGTGAAGACCTGGAATGAGTTGTCCAGGGAGGTGGTTGGGGCTCTGTCCCTGGAGGTGTTTAAGCCCAGGCTGGATGAGGCTCTGGCCAGCCTGATCTAGTGTGGGGTGTCCCTGCCCATGGCAGGGAGGTTGGAACTAGATGATCCTTGTGGTCCCTTCCAACCCTGACTGATACTATGACACTATGATACTCTGCAGGTATTCAATACTAGGCTGCTACTAGAAACAGAGCATGAGGCTAGGCTGACATCTCCTGTTGGATGCAGCATATTTTTTTAAGAGTTAAGAACTGGAGGAAGGAAGGAAGCAAGGGTGACTACTTAGTTCTTAAAAATAAAGATAAGCAAAGCCAGTACTCAAAGTGCTAACATCTGACACTGCTCCTGAGTCACTGAATGCAAACTCCAGACGACAAGTGGAAAAATGAGCAGAGGTTACACTTCCCTGGACAAGGAGGGTAGAAGAAATTTGTTCTGGCATAACTGCAGCAAATGCAGTGTAATTGTTGCCAGTGTGGGGGCTGTGTATGAATAAGCTCCAATGCTTAGATTTACTGTCAAAGCACAACTGAGGTGCCACTAGTATTACATGAAAATGCCTCAGCAAGAGGGGGAGGTAAAACACAAGCATTATGCATCTCACTGGAAAGATAAACTAGATGTAAGGCATCACATTCAAAGTGCATCTAAGGAGAGGGCTTTTATAGAGAACAACTTACTGGGTACAGCCTCTGGGTCAGAGTCAGTAGCATGCTCTCTGTCATCACCGTCAATGGTCAGTGACTTCTCATGTGCTGGTACTTTAGATGCTGCTGGGTTTTGCCTACAGACACCCCCAGGTATGTCATCATCCATGACTTGATTCAGGCCTAGAAAAAAGGAGGTAGGTTAATAAATTAAAATTCACAGTACCTCTATTCTCCACCTCAAAAAGAAGCAAGCATTTGAGTCTTCAGAATTTCCTGTTGAAGTATACTACACAGAAGTATGTCACCAGCCCTTGTTCTGATGTGACTCTCATCTTCCTCTTTTAATTGATGAAACTGTGTCTTCTGGTTTTGGAGGCTATCCACACTGGTCTGCAGTCAAGCTATGGAAAGGATGGAAGACCAGAAATAAAACTAGAAGCATGAAAAGGTTCCCAATGGCACAGCAAATACTTTGGACATGCTTAAGCATTATGGATTCATCCAGGAGTTGAGTCTAAGTGTAGTGTCTTGAAGAAGTAAATCCAGTCAGCATAAAACTATCATGCCTGTTGCTTTCCCAACTAAATTTTGCTCACCTGTAACAATCTGTAATGAGGAGACACTGAGAGAGCTGGGTCTCTTTAGCTTGGAGGAGAGTAAGGGGTGACCTCATTCATGTTTATAAATATATAAAAGGTGAGTGCCAAGATGGAGCCAGGCTCTGCTGGGTGGTTGTCCTGGATGGACAAAAAGCCTCAAAATTACTCTGAATCAGACAATGAGGCAGAAGTTAGTAGATCTGGTTCTTTAGGCTTGCTTGAACATGTCTCAGAGCCAGAATGAGGCAGGTGGGCATGCTTTTGGCCATGTTTGAAAAGAAGGCTTTCTACAGGTTGCAATACCAGGGTTTTATCCCTAGCTCTGTGTTGCTACCGGCCAGTATTGCCTGGGGAAATCTCTAAACCTTTATTTAGAATAACCTTTATTGAGAATAAACCAAACCAGGTTGGAAGAGACCTTCAAGATCATCGTGTCCAACCCATCAACCAATCCAACCCACCCAAACAGCTAACCCATGGCACCAAGCACCTCATCAAGTCTCCTCCTGAACACCTCCAATGACGGCGACTCCACCACCTCCCCGGGCAGCCCATTCCAATGGGCAATCACTCTCTCTGGATAGAACTTCTTCCTAATGTCCAACCTGAACCTCCCCTGGCGCAGCCTGAGACTGTGTCCTCTTGTTCTGGTACTGGCTCCTGGGAGAAGAGACCAACCTCTGCCTGGCTACAACCTCCCTTCAGGTAGTTGTAGAGAGTGATAAGGTCACCCCTGAGTCTCCTCTTCTCCAGTCTGAGCAACCCCAGCTCCCTCAGCCTCTCCTCACAGGGCTGTGTTCCAAACCCCTCACCAACTTTGTTGCCCTTCTCTGGACTCGTTCCAGCAAGTCAACATCCTTCCTAAACTGAGGGGCCCAGAACTGGACACAGTACTCGAAGTGTGGCCTAACCAGTGCAGTGTACAGGGGCAGAATGACCTCCCTGCTCCTGCTGGCCACACTGTTCCTGATGCAGGCCAGGATGCCATTGGCCCTCTTGGCTGCCTGGGCACACTGCAGGCTCATGTTCAGCCTGCCATCGACCAGTATCAGCCCAAAGAGCCAGAGCCTGGTCTTGCAATTGTCCATGCTCTGGAAGGAACCAGGAGCTTCACTTGGAAGCTAAGCTGCGTTTCAGTTTACCCAGACAAGACAGCAAGGACCCCTCGCTGTTTCAGCGTTGTGAAGCCCAGAGGGCAGACACTCGTCTTGCCGGGCCGAGAGGTGAAACCCCAGAGGCGCTGAGGCCCCGGGGCAGTTTCATTTGACTGCAGCAAGGAGCGAGCGCTGCTGCAAAGGGATTACAGCCGAGAAACCTCCCCTCTACAAAGCTTTCAGCTGCAAACCCTTTGGGAACAAATCCTGCCTCAGCAATAAGCTGCAGACACCAACAGAAAGTGAAACGGTGCTCCTGCAGCTTCCACGTGGTCGGGGCCAGTTTGGTTTGTCTAGATCTTAACGTGTGCCACGAGGTATCAGGATCAGTGAGGGATTACAACGTCTGATTGTTATAAGCATCTATTGCAGGTCTGTTGCCTTGGGGAATTCCGGAGTTCCCCCCCCCCGCCCCCCGCCCCGCTGTGGGCCATCACCGGCTGCATTGCCGAGGTTGCTTTTCTTTACAGTTTAAAGCGCTCTTTGTTGTTTCTGGATCGTTGTACATATTGTCTAAATTGTTACTTGTTCCTGCTGGGGGAGGATCTGTTCCACGACCCAACCCCTCCAATCTGTAAATAGCTTTGGATTAATGGTGGTTTTTTGTGGGACTTTTTTTTAATTAATAAAATTATTAATTTTTTATTAATGAATCGCCCCGTTTATTGATCATTAATTTATCCTTTCACAGACCACAACAGTGGTGGCCAATGACAGCACAAGGGACAGCATAATGGAAGTTGAGACACAGGAAGATGACCATGAGCCAGCAATGTGTCCTTGTGGCCAAGAAGGCCAATGGTATTCTGGGGTGTATTAGAAGTGGGGTGTCTAGCAGGCTGAGGGAGGTTCTCCTCCCCCTCTACTCTGCCCTGGGGAGGCCACTGTGTCCAATTCTGGACACCTCAGTTCAAGGATCATAGTATCATAGCATCATAGTGTCAGTCAGGGTTGGAAGGGACCACAAGGATCATCTAGTCACAAGCCCCCTGCCATGGGCAGGGACACCCCACACTAGGTCAGGCTGGCCACAGCCTCAGCCAGCCTGGCCTTAAACACCTCCAGGGACAGGGCCTCAACCACCTCCCTGGACAACCCATTCCAGGGCTTCACCACTCTCATGGGGAAGAACTTCCTCCTCACCTCCAGCCTGAATCTCCCCACCTCCAGCTTCATTCCATTCCCCCTAGTCCTATCACTACCTGAGATCCTGAGAAGTCCTTCCCCAGCCTTCCTGTAGGCCCCCTTCAGATACTGGAAGGCCACAATGAGGTCACCTCAGAGCCTTCTCTTCTCCAGACTGAACAGCCCCAACTGCCTCAGACTGTCCTCACAGGAGAGGTGCTTCAGCCCTCTGCTCATCCTCGTGGCTCTTCTCTGGACACCTTCCAGCACCTCCAGATCCCTCTTGTCATAGGGGCTCCAGAGCTGGAGGCAGTACTCCAGGTGGGGTCTCAGCAGAGCTGAGCAGAGGGGGAGAATCACCTCCCTTGCCCTGCTGGCCACACTTCTCCTGATTGGCTTTGCGGGCTGCAAGTGCACACTGAGAGCTCCTGGTGAGCTTCTCCTCCACCAGCACCCCCAAGTCTCTCTCCTCAGGGCTGCTTTCCAGCCAGTCACTGCCCAGCCTGGATTTGTGCCTGGGATTGCCTCCACCCAGATGCAGGACCCTGCACTTGCTCTTATTGAACTTCATGAGGTTGGCTTGTGCCCACCTCTCCAGCCTGTCCAGGTCCCTCTGGATGGCCTCCCTTCCCTCCAGCCTGTCTGCTGCACCACACAGCTTGGTGTCATCAGCAAACTTGCTGAGGGTGCACTCAGTGCCACTGTCCATGGCACCCACAAAGATGTTGAACAAGACAGGTCCCAGGACTGAGGGACTCCGCTTGTCCCTGGCCTCCACTGGGACATGGAGCCATTGACAGCCACTCTTTGGGTGCAGCCATCAAGCCAGTTCCTTATCCATCTAGTGGTCCACCCATCACACCCATGTGTCACCAGCCTGGAGACCAGGATGTGGTGCGGGACAGTGTCGAAGGCTTTGCTCAGGTCCAGGTAAACGACATCAGTTGCTCACCCCTCATCTATTAATCTCAGGGAACTGCTTGAAAGAGTCCAGTGCAGAGCCACAAAAATGATGAAGAGAATGGAACATCTCTCTGCTGAGGAATGGCTTGGAGAAGAGGAGACTAAGGGGTTGCCTTATTCATGTTTATAGATATCTAAAGGGTGAGTCCCGAGAGAATGGAGGCAGGCTCTGCTGGGTGATGGCCAATGGCAGCACAAGGGGCAATGGGTGGAAGTTCAGACATAGAAAGTTTCATGGAAACAGAAGGAAACATTTTTTTCAGTGTGATTGTGACAGGACACTTGAACAGGCTGCTCAGGGGGGTGGTGGAGTCTCCCTCTCTGGAGATATTCAAAACCTACCTGGATGTGTTCTTGTGTGATCTGCTCTAGGTGATCCTGCTCTGGTAGAAGGGTTGGACTGGATGAGCTTTCGAGGTCCCTTCCAGCACCCCTAACATTCTGTGATCTGATTCAGCAATCCAGAATTTTTACCATTTTAAGACAGAGATAAAATTTTAATCAAAAAATAATGGATCCTTCATCCTCCAGTCTTTAAGACTTTTTTTTTCCCCCATGTAAGTGAAAGGCAGAAACCAATGGATACATAAATGTGTCTTCAAATGCTACTCATGGAAAGACAGAGTATGAGAAAAACTCACCTAAAAGTTCACTGTCTACACTGCAGTTGGATAACACAGGCCTTCTAAGTTCATTTCTTGATTCAACATTTTTACCTGTTTCAGGATCCAGAAAAGAAACAAACAATAACATAAAGTGTTAGTGTGTTAACCCTATGTTATTAAAAGCCAAGATGTTAAGAAATTAATATAGCTAATGTCTTTCTTCATCTATCTCTAATCAAACTGTAAGTTTCCAAGATGTTATAGAAAGGTTACTTTTTCTCACAGAACAAAACATGTATATAAAAAGCCCAGCAGAAGGCAGAAGTTCTAGACACTACCTAGAAATTCTCATTTCCTTATCAAGACATCCTGGCAGGGTTCTACACATTGGCCACAGCAACCCTATGCAGTGCTACAGGCTGGGGTCAGAGTGGCTGAGAGCAGCCAGGCAGAGAGGGACCTGGGGGTACTGGTTGATAGTAGGATGAACACGAGCCAGCAGTGTGCCCAGGTGGCCGAGAAGACCAATGGCATCCTGGCCTGGATCAGGAACAGTGTGGCCAGCAGGAGCAGGGAGGTCATTCTGCCCTGGACTCAGGACTGGTTAGGCCACACCTTGAGTCCTGTGTCCAGTTCTGGGTCCCTCAGTTTAGGAAAGATGTTGAGTTGCTGGAAGGTGTCCAGAGAAGGGCAACAAAGCTGGAGAAGGATCTTGAGCACAGCCCTGTGAGGAGAGGCTGAGGGAGCTGGGGTTGCTTAGCCTGAAGAAGAGGAGGTTCAGGGGAGACCTTACTGATGTCTACAACTACCTGAAAGGAGGCTGTAGACAGGTGAGGGCTGGTCTGTTCTCTCACGCAACCAGCACCAGAACAAGAGGACACAGTCTCAAGCTGCGCCTGGGGAGGTTTAGGCTGAATGTTAGGAAGAAGTTCTTCCCAGAAAGAGAGACTGGCCATTAGAATGGGCTGCCCACAAGGGTGGTGGAGTCACCATCACTGGAAGTGTTTAGAAAGAGACTGGATGAGCACTTGGTGCCGTGGTTTACTTGATAAGATGGTTTTGGATGATAGGTTGGACTCAACGATCTCAAAGGTCTTTTCCAACCTGGTTAATTCTATTCTATTCTATTCAAACATGATTTTCAACCTATTTCATTATAAAATAAATTATCTGTGAATTCACTACATATAAATATAAAGCATTGCATTGAACTGCAAAATAACCTTGTGGTTCTGAATTGTGCACCTCAGGGATATTTGCAGATTTTTCTTTGATGGATAAGGCTAAGGCCACTTCTAAGTCCCTTTGATAAAGTTTGTCATCCAAAGATATCCTGGGGAAAAAATAAACATACATGAGTGTTATAGATCTACTTTTCACTCAATTAACTCCTTTAAATTCAAACACTTGTGAAGAGATTCATATTGCAACACATTTTATAGCCTATCATATGAATCACAGAATGGTCTTGGAGATCCCCCAAAGGTCAGCTAGTCCAACCACCTCCGCAGTATGCAGGAGCATCAGTCTGGAGAAGAGAAGGCTCCAAGGAGACATTATTGCGGCCTTCTAGGATCTGAAGGGGCCTGCAAGAAAGCTAGGTAGGGACACTTTAGTGTGTCAGGGAGTGATAGGACTGGGGGGAATGGAGCAAAACTAGAAACATGTAAATTCAGATTGGATGTTAGGAAGAAGTTCTTCCCCATGAGGGTGGTGAGACACTGGCACAGGTTGCCCAGGGAAGTTGTAGAAGCCTCATCCCTGGAAGTTTTTAATTCCCAGCTGGATGTGGCTCTCAGCAACCTGATCTAGTATGAGGTGTCCCTGTCCACAGCACATGGATTGGAACTGGCTGATCCTTGAGGTCCCTTCCAACCCTAATAACTCTATGATTCAACTAGACCAGGGTGCCCAGAGCCTACGATTACTTCCCAAGATGACTTAAAATATTACACTAATATCTCAAGCACACTGAACTTAAATTATCATTCCAAAACATTGTAGGTACTCATAACTGGCAGTATCACAGAGAAAGATGGTTAAGTTTGTTTGAAATACCACACTGAAGTGCAATGCTTATACACAACTTTACCACCAAAACAATCAGATTTCTTTTTTTCATTGACATTGACTTCATCTTTTATATCAATCCTTACACAGAATCTTTTTCAAGGAGTCAAACTTGTATTTATGCCTCTAGTTTATGAGTTAAGATGCTCAGAATTGTTAGTTATATAACTGCTATATCAGTTGAGGAAAGATGTTGAGTTGCTGGAAGGTGTCCAGAGAAGGGCAACAAAGCTGGGGAGGGGTTTGGAGCACAGCCCTGTGAGGAGAGGCTGAGGGAGCTGGGGTTGCTTAGCCTGGAGAAGAGGAGGCTCAGGGGAGACCTTCTTGCTGTCTACGACTCCCTGAAGGGAGGTTGTAGCCAGGTGGGGGTTGGTCTCTTCTCCCAGGCAAGCAGCACCAGAACAAGAGGACACAGTCTCAAGCTGCACCAGGGGAGGTTTAGGCTGGATGTTAGGAAGAAATTCTTCACAGAGAGAGTGATTGCCCATTGGAATGTGCTGCCCAGGGAGGTGGTGGTGTCACCATCATTGGAGGTGTTTAGGAGGAAACTTGATAGGGTGCTTGTTTCCATGGATTAGTTGATTAGGTGGTATTGGATGATAAGTTGGACTCGATGATCTTGAAGGTCTCTTCCAACCGGGTTTATTCTATTCTATTCTATTCTATTCTATTCTATTCTATTCTATTCTATTCTATTCTATTCTATTCTAATTCTAATTCTAATTCTAATTCTGCCCTGCAGAGATACCAATACAAGATTGGATAAGGAAATCTGTTCTGCACTTACACAAACTGCTTGCTGGGAGTTTTTCAGAGCTGTGACAGAACAGACATGACTCACTACTGTACTTGGGCAAATTTCGTTGTCTGTGTGTGATCACATTATCCTTGATTTGCAACTGTGCCAATAAAGCTGAAGAATTTTATCACAGCAAAATATTAGGTTCTTGTTCTCCCCTGCTTAAAATTCGAGGGGAAAAAATAAACAACCAAACCAAACAAAACAGAACAAACCATCAAGCCAAGCCAAGTATTATTTCTGAAAACCATCTTTACACAGAGTTGACCACATGTCAACATTCCTTACCTTTTACTAGGTGTCTGCTTTTGTGACTGAGTCGATTCTTTGTTTGGCTTTTTTTGCTTCTCTTTTCTCTCCTTTGGATCCTTGAGCTGTGTTCTGGATTTTTTGCTTGAAGGTGCACCTATACATGCAAAGTCTTCATCTGTTTAGAGGGAACAGCAACAACCTTTAATGAGTTTTACTACATTCTTCCATGAGGTCAAAAGAAATTGTTCCATTTAATTTCATCACACACTGAAAACATACCAAAGGTAACTTCTCTGAAATTAGTTGTGTTTTCAGAGGGCACAACAACTATAAACTAGACTGTTCTTACATGTATTTTACATGACAATTTAACAAGACCTCTTTTGCATACACTTTTATTATCTCAGATTGTATCACCAATATGGCACTAAGGCCTCAGCCTCCGATGTGCTACCAGATTTTTCATAACTGACTAAAAAAGAACTGAATTGAATTAACCAGGTTGGAAAAGACCTTTGAGATCATTGAGTCCAACCTATCACCCAACACCATCTAAGCAACTAAACCATGGCACCAAGTGCCTCATCCAGTCTCTCCCTAAACACCTCCAGTGATGGTGACTCCACCACTTCCCTGGGCAGCACATTCCAATGGCCAGTTCAGGTAGCTGTAGACAGCAATAAGGTGTTCCCCAGCCTCCTCTTCTCCAGGCTAAGCAACCCCAGCTCCCTCAGCCTCTCCTCACAGGGCTGTGCTCCAAACCCCTCCCCAGCCTTGTTGCCCTTCTCTTGACATGTTCCAGCAAGTCAACATCCTGCTTAAACTGAGGGGCCCAGAACTGGACACAGTACTTAAGGTGTGGCCTAACCAGTGCTGAGAGAACAATGGGTACAAGCTGGAACACAGGAGGTACCACCTCAACATGAGGAGAAACTTCTTTACTGTAGGAGTGATGGAGCACTGGAACAGGCTGCCCAGAGAGCTTGTGGAGTCTCCTTCTCTACAGAAACTCAAAACCTACTTTGATGCATTCCTCTGTGACCAACCCTAGGTGATCCTGCTTTGGCAGGGGGATTGGACTCAATGATCTCTAGAGGTCCCTTCCAACCTCTAACATTCTATGATTCTGTGAAGGGGTCACTTAGAACTAGATAAGGTCATCCAGAGCCCCACTGATCCTCAACTTAAGTATTTCCCAGGATGGAGCCTCATACACCTCCCTGGGCAATCTGTTCCAGTGCTCAGACACCTTCATTGTAAAGAACTTCTTCACAACATCCAATTGAAATCCATTCTTCTCAAACTTCAAACCATTGCAGGCCCCCTTCAGGTACTAGAAGGTGGCAATCAGGTCTCTGCAGAGCCTTCTCCAGGCTGAAGAACCTCAGCTCACTCAGCCTGTCCCTGACCATTTTTGTGGTCCTCTGGACCCACTCCATCAGGCCCATGTCCTCCCTATTGCGGGCTCCAGAGCTGGATGCAGTATTGCAGGTGTGGTATCACTAGAGCAAAGTGGCAGAATTCCCTGTCTCCATCTGCTGGCCATGCTTCTTTTGATGCAGCCCAGGATGCCACTGGCCTTCTGGGCTGCACCTCACACTGTCTGCTCAAATCCAGCTTCTTGTCCAGCAGCACCCCCAAGTCCTTTTCCTCAGGGCTGCCTTCTACCACCTCCTCCCCCAGCCTGTATCACATTTTGAGCCATTTCTGTTAGGTACATGAGCATGTCACTTACCATCATCTTCCAAGTCTCCAAACTGAGAATAATCAACAATTTTCTTGTTCCTGTGGCAAAAAACCATACACTATCAGTACTCTCAGACTGAGCATCTTGACTGGCTAACAGATGATTTGGGGGGAAATCCAGTTTTACAAGAAAAAAAAAAACACATTCCAATGTGGGTATAAGCAGCACTACTGAATTCACAGATTCATAGAATGGTTTAGGTCGGAAGGGACATTGAAGATCATCTAGTTCCAGATCCTCTGCCACAGGCAGGGACACCTCCCACTAAACCTGGTCACTCAAGCCCTCATCCAGCCTGGCCTTGAACACAGTGAGGGGGTATCCACGACCTCCCTGGGCAACCTGTTCCAGTGTTTCTCCACCCTTACTGTAAAGAATGTCTTCCTAATCTCCAGCCTAAATCTGCCCTCCCCAAGCTTCAGTCTATTCCCTCTTGCTGTATCACTACACGCCCTTATAAAAAGTCCCTTCCTGGCTTTATGTAGCCCACTTCAGGTACTGAAAGGCTCTTCTAAAATCTCCCCAGAGCCTTCTTTTCTCCAGGATGAACAACTCCAGCCTGTTCCCATAGGGGAGGTTCTCCAGCCCTCTGATCATCTTTGTGACCCTCCTCTGGAAGCAGCTCCATGTCCCTCTTATGCTGGGGGCACCAGAACTGGATGCAGTAGTCCAGGTGGGGTCTCACAAGAGCAGAAGGGCAGTATCACTCCCTCATCCTGCTGGTCACCCTTTTGATACAGCCCAGCACATGGCTTGCCTTCTGGGCTGCAAGTGGACATTGCTGGCTCATGTTGAGTTTATCATCAACTGGCATCTTCAAGTCCTTCTCCAGACAGCTCTCAAGCCACTCCTCACCCAGTCTGTATCTGTGCTTGGGGCTGCCCTTGCCTAGGTGTTGGACCTTGCACTTGGCCCTGTTGAACTTCACAAGAGCCCACCTCTCAAGCTCAGGGAAGACCTTATTGCTCTCTACAACTCCCTGAAGGGAGGTTGTAGCCAGGTGGGGGTTGGTCTCTTCTCCCAGGCAACCAGCACCAGAACAAGGACACAGTCTCTCTCACAGTTTAGGCTAGATCTTCACAGAAAGAGAGATTGGCCATTGGAATGTGCTGCCCAGGGAGGTGGTGGGGTCACCATCCCTGGAGGTGTTTAAGAAGAGACTGGATGACACATTTAGTGCCATGGTCTAGTTGACTAGTTAGGGTTGGGCGAGTGGTTGAACTTGATGATCTTGGAGGTCTCTTCCAAACTGGTTGATTCTGTGATTCTGTGAAGCCTGCCCAAGACTGTGTCCATCCCTCCCCTCCAGCACGTCAACCGGACCACACAGCTTGGTGCCATCCACAGACTTGCCGAGGGCGCCTCAATCCCAACGCCCGCGTCGCTGCTAAACAGCGCTGCTCCCAGTACCGACCCCTGAGGGACAGCACTTGTCGCTGCTCGCCATTTGGACATTTGCCGTGGGTCACAGCTCTCTGCCTGCAGCCATCCAATACCACCTGGCTCTTAGGAACAGCTTCGAGATTATTAATTTTTTTTAAACGCCTCTATTTCTTAAAGTCACCGCTTTTGGTCATTCTTGCGGTGGGAGCGCTGTACTCTCCCGGCGTACACACCGCTCCCGAGCCGCTACCGTTCAGCGGAACTGTTTAACGCCGGGCTCCCTTCTTAGGCACTTGAAATGTGTTTTCCATAACCTTCCCGGGCGAGTTTCCCAAGCGACGCTGCCGCCGCCACGCAGAAAGGGCTCAGGGGACGCTTTCAAGCCCACCCGAGGGACACCGCCCGCCGCGGCTGCTGTCAGCTGCCTGCCCGGTTGCCCGCGCTTTTTATCCCCAGCTGGTAGGGAAGCAGCGGCAGGCCTGTCCTCAAGCCCTGCGCTACCCTACGGCGCGGAGGAGCTCGGTTGGGAGCGGCAGGACTCTAAGGACGGAGAGCGGCTGCGGCGGAGCGCTGAGGGGCGGCAGAGACCCAACCGCTCCCTCCGTGGGCAACGGCCGCCGCCGGCGCGCGCGCCTGGGGCTTTCTAGGAACCGTCACGCGGCGCCGCTGGGCGCGAGCGCCTGCCGCCCGCGCACCTCGGAACCGCGCGGCCCGGCCGGCGGCGCCGGCAGCCCGCACCCCCCGCGCCCCATTCCCGCTCCGCGCGGACACGCGCGAGCGCGCACGCACCTCCTCACCGGCCGCGACATCCCGCTGCCGGCGGCGGGAAGCGGGCGCGGGACACGGGCACGGACGCCGGTGACGACGTTGCCGGTGCTCCCCCTCCTGGGGCGGGCCCCGCCTCAGCACATTCGCCACGAAGCGGGTCTGTGTCGAATCTGCGGCCCCGGACGTGCAGGGTCCAACAAGGAGGCGGGATCTGATGGCGGCACTGCCGCCGCCTTTTTTCAGTGGACGAGCCGCACCCCCTGTGCTGTAGCTCGCCGCTTCCCCTCACCTGTCTGTCCGGAACCCAGGTGAGCCAATAGGGAAGAGGACAGCGCTTGTGTCCTCCGCGACGAGGAAAGCGGCACCAGCGGCTGTGGGCGCTGCACAGTCCGAGCTGAGGGGCTGTTTACCCTGGGGTTTTGGAGCCTTCCCGGGAGTGGGGGGTGAAGGTGGGTGGCATCTTGCAGGCCTTTTCCTCCCGCAGGCAGTTTCGTTTCCTCTTTTTCAAGCAGCTGGAGCTAG
Organism: Melanerpes formicivorus; assembly: GCF_026170545.1. Lineage (NCBI taxonomy): Eukaryota > Metazoa > Chordata > Aves > Piciformes > Picidae > Melanerpes > Melanerpes formicivorus. The sequence goes on along the minus strand of NW_027142406.1, from coordinate 2,229,528 downwards.
TGCTGGCTGTCGTGGCGTGGGCCATCTCTCTGGTACCTCAGCTGGAGCTGAGGACACCAGCGCCGGTTAGGGGAAGAGGTTTTGTCCTCTCTGCTGGGGCTGCGCTGGGCTCGGAGGCAGCGGCGGTCACCTGCCTCGGACCTTTCCCTCCCCAGTAAATCTTCTTGTGTCGGGGAGCAGCAGGAAGACGTTCGTCAGCGTCGTGTTTCTGAGCAGTGGCCTTTGAATCCTTCCCTATGGCAGAGGGAGAGGAGACCTGGAGACAGCCTCGGATGAGCGTTCATTGAGATTTTTGTTGTTACGCTGAAGCAGTTCGTGGCTGATTTGTTTAATCGTAGGCTTCAACGTGTGGGTTTGTTCACAAAACCAAACCAAATATTTCTGTAAACTAGCCCCATAAATTTTGCTGTGGAAGGCACACCTTTTTTTTTTTCCCCCCCCCCCTTTTTTTTTTTTTTCCCCTTCTTTTGTATTCCCTTTTTATTTTCCCCTTTTTTTTTCCCCTTCTTTTTTCCCCTTCTTTTTTCCCCCTTCTTTTTTCCCCCTTCTTTTTTCCCCCTTCTTTTTTCCCCCTTCTTTTTTCCCCCTTCTTTTTTCCCCCTTCTTTTTTCCCCCTTCTTTTTTCCCCCTTCTTTTTTCCCCCTTCTTTTTTCCCCCTTCTTTTTTCCCCCTTCTTTTTTCCCCCTTCTTTTTTCCCCCTTCTTTTTTCCCCCTTCTTTTTTCCCCCTTCTTTTTTCCCCCTTCTTTTTTCCCCCTTCTTTTTTCCCCCTTCTTTTTTCCCCCTTCTTTTTTCCCCCTTCTTTTTTCCCCCTTCTTTTTTCCCCCTTCTTTTTTCCCCCTTCTTTTTTCCCCCTTCTTTTTTCCCCCTTCTTTTTTCCCCCTTCTTTTTTCCCCCTTCTTTTTTCCCCCTTCTTTTTTCCCCCTTCTTTTTTCCCCCTTCTTTTTTCCCCCTTCTTTTTTCCCCCTTCTTTTTTCCCCCTTCTTTTTTCCCCCTTCTTTTTTCCCCCTTCTTTTTTCCCCCTTCTTTTTTCCCCCTTCTTTTTTCCCCCTTCTTTTTTCCCCCTTCTTTTTTCCCCCTTCTTTTTTCCCCCTTCTTTTTTCCCCCTTCTTTTTTCCCCCTTCTTTTTTCCCCCTTCTTTTTTCCCCCTTCTTTTTTCCCCCTTCTTTTTTCCCCCTTCTTTTTTCCCCCTTCTTTTTTCCCCCTTCTTTTTTCCCCCTTCTTTTTTCCCCCCTTCTTTTCCCCCCTTCTTTTTCCCCCTTCTTTTTTCCCCTTCTTTTTTTCCCCTTCTTTTTTTCCCCTTCTTTTTTTCCCCTTCTTTTTTTCCCCTTCTTTTTTTCCCCTTCTTTTTTTCCCCTTCTTTTTTTCCCCTTCTTTTTTCCCCCTTCTTTTTTTCCCCCTTCTTTTTTTCCCCCTTCTTTTTTTCCCCCTTCTTTTTTTCCCCCTTCTTTTTTTCCCCCTTCTTTTTTTCCCCCTTCTTTTTTTCCCCCTTCTTTTTTTTCCCCTTCTTCTTTTTCCCCTTCTTCTTTTTCCCCTTCTTCTTTTTCCCCTTCTTCTTTTTCCCCTTCTTCTTTTTCCCCTTCTTCTTTTTCCCCTTCTTCTTTTTCCCCTTCTTCTTTTTCCCCTTCTTCTTTTTCCCCTTCTTCTTTTTCCCCTTCTTCTTTTCCCCTTCTTCTTTTTCCCCTTCTTCTTTTTCCCCTTCTTCTTTTTCCCCTTCTTCTTTTTCCCCTTCTTCTTTTTCCCCTTCTTCTTTTTCCCCTTCTTCTTTTTCCCCTTCTTCTTTTTCCCCTTCTTCTTTTTCCCCTTCTTCTTTTTCCCCTTCTTCTTTTTCCCCTTCTTCTTTTTCCCCTTCTTCTTTTTCCCCTTCTTCTTTTTCCCCTTCTTTTTTTTCTTCCTTTTTTTCCTTTGTTTTTTCCTTCTTTTTTTCTTTTTTTTTTCTTTTTTTGTTCTTCTTTTTTTCCTTCCTTTTTTTTCCTTCTTTTTTTCTTTTCCTTTTTTTCCTCTTCTTTTATTTTTCCCCCTTTTTTTCCCTTCTTTTTGTTTCTTTCTTTTGTTTTCTACTTCTCCCTGGGCAGTGGTAAAGCACTGAGGAGATTTGAGATGGAGTGTTGTGTCCAGCTTTGCAGATAATGCTCAAAAGAGAGGAATGGAAATTCCCTCCTCAGTGGAGGGAATTACTGACACAGCTGCATGCTCCCATCTTGTATTTTCATACTGTGAACAGTTCTTTTGCTTTTCTTGTGGCTTATTTTTATAGTTACTATTTAATAATAATGACAATCTACCTTAAAGGAGGTTTCAAAGTGTCAAAATGGGTATTCTCTAAAGAGGTTTGCAAACTCCTGCTCCTCCAAGTCTACCACCTGCAGAAAGGCAGAAAATAAAGCCAAATGCATTATGAAGGATTTCAGATTTTCAGGTCTGCTTGGCATCAGTTCCAGTGTCTCAGTTAGTTTGCTATTTATGAAGATTTCTTTTGCCCAAATTCTGCCTACTGTAATTTATAAGAGTAATTACCCAAGTTCATGTATTGATACACTCAATTCAATATTTTGGAGACTAATATTTCTGCTTCAGTTCCTACCTATATATTTGTAAGTCACGGGATCATAGGATGTCAGGGATTGGAAGGGACCCAAAGAGTTCAACCCCCCTGCCAGAGCAGGGCCATACAATCTAGCTCAGGTCACAGAGGAACACATCCAGATGGGCCTTGAATGTCTCCAGAGAAGGAGACTCCACAACCTCTCTGGGCAGCCTGTTCCAGTGCTCTGTGACCCTAACTGTAAAGAAGTTCCCCCTCGTGTTGAGGTGGAACCTCCTGTGCTGTAGTTGATATCCATTGCCCCTTGCCATATCACAGGGAGCAAGTGAGCAGAGCCTGGCCCCTCCTTACTGACCCCCAGCCCTCAGATATTTATAGACATTTATTAAATTCCCTCTAAGTCTTCTCTTTTCCAGAATAAAAAGTCCAAAGTTCCTCAGCCTTTCCTCACCAGGCAATGCTCCAGTCCCTTAATCATCCTCATAGCCCTCCCCTGGACCCTTTCTGGCAGATCCCTGTCCCTCTTAAACTGGGGAGCCCAAAACTGAAGGCAGGACTCAAGATGAGGTCTCACTGGGGCAGAGTAGAGGGAGAGGAGAACCTCCCTCGATCTGCTGGACACACTCTTCTTAGAGTACCAATAAAAAGCCTGGGCTTTTGAAGTTTTCTTGTCACAACTGTTAATTATGAACAAAACCATCCTTATTTAGGAGTTTTGCTTACAATTTTACAAGAACATAACTCATGTCATTTTCATTTCTGATGCAGGAAATCAGTTCAAGAAGATGAAGCCTAATAAAGGGAAGACCTGCACTAGGGAGAGAGACTATGTGTACGAATTCAATGCTGGAAATCAACATTTGGTGCTTACTGTGCCTCTCAAATTCCCTGTGCAAGAGAATATTAGCCATCTGCATGGACGTCTCATGCTTCTGCACAACCTGCCATGCTTTATAGAAAGTGGTAAGGATTGCCTCTTTTAAAATTAGTGTCCACATCCAAAAGTGTCCTGCACAGAATCTCAGAATCACCAAGGTTGGAAGAGACCTCAAAGGTCATCAAGTCCAACCTGTCACCACAGACCTCATGACTAAACCATGGCACCAAGTGCCACATCCAATCCCCTCTAGAACACCTCCAGGGATGGTGACTCCACCACCTCCCTGGGCAGCACATCCCAATGGCTAACAACTCTGGGAAGAACTTTCTCCTCACCTCCAGCCTAAACTTCCCCTGGCACAGCTTGAAACAGTGTCTTCTTGTTCTGGTGCTGGCTGCCTGGGAGAAGAGACCAACCCCCTAATGGCTACAACCTCCCTTCAGGTAGCTGTAGACAGCAATAAGGTCACCCCAAAGCTTCCTCTTCTCCAGGCTAAGCAACCCCAGCTCCCTGAGGCTCTCCTCGTAGGGCTTGTGCTCGAGGCCTGTCCCCAGCCTCGTTGCCCTTCTCTGGAGACATTGAAGTGTCTCAGTGCCCTTCTTAAACTGAGGGGCCCAGAACTGGACACAGCCTGCTTTAAGAGAGCAGAAGAAGGGTGTTTACCAAGACAGCCTTCAAAAAAATATTTTCAAAACATTAAAGAAAATTCTTGTCAATGCTGTCAGGTAAGGTGCTCAAGTAAAAAGTGTTCAGAAAAGTCTTATTTGTATGTTTCCAGTACTTCCACTGACATGTTTTACTGATGGAGCATTCTCTTCTTGTTGCATTAGACCTGAAGGAATCTCTTCATAAGTTCATAGAAGAGGAAACTATAAAAGATTATGACAGAGAAGCTGAAATGGCTCTGGAGGCAGTGAAATCAGGAAAAGTAGACATAAACCAGCTGGCAGATTCTTGGGCTAAAGCTTACAAAGAGGTAAGGTTGAGGCTGAAAATTCACTTTTAGTGATCAATTCTTACCTTTGTTTGTTTGTTTGTTTATTATGTGACAGTTATCATTCAATCTTCATCCTACAAAGCTCTCAGTCAAGTTGTTCCTAAATTTAGTACAGTCAAAAGGTACAAAATTGAGAGGTAAACAGCTAGTGGCACTCCAACAAAAATAGACTTGCTAAAGTGCATTAGAATCTGAGCAAGAGCTTGTACAGTGGTACTCTTATCCTGAATCTCAATAATCACAATGATGACTCCAAAGAGGAAGTATATAGTTGAAAGAGACTTTTCAAGATCATTTCCTGAGTTCTTGTGACTATTTTACATTATTGGCCTGGACCTTAGCAAAGCCTTTGACACTGTCCTGCACGACATCCTGGTCTCCAGGCTGCTGCAGTATGGGTTCCATGGATGGACCATTCAGTGGATAAAGAACTGGCTTGATGGCTGCACCCAATGTGTCCAGGTCCAAGTGGAGGCCAGTGACAAGTGGAGTCCCTCAGGGATCAGACCTGGGACCAGTCTTGTTTAGCATCTTTGCTGGTGAAATGCATTAAGTGCATTTAATGCATTTAAGTGCATTAAGTGCACTCTCAGCAGGTTTGCTGATGACACCAAGCTGTGTGGTGCAGCTCACACCTGGAGGGAAGGGATGCATCCAGAGAGACCTTGACAACCTGGAGAGGTGAGCCCATGACAACCTCATGAGGCTCAACAAGACCAAGTGCAAGGTCTTGCATCTGGGTCTGGGCAATCCCAAGCACCGATACAGGCTGGGCAGGGACTGGCTTGAGAGCAGCCCTGAAGAAAAGGCCTTGGGGGTGCTGGTGGATGAGAAGCTCAACATGAGCCAGCAGTGTGACCTTGCAGCCCGGGCTGCATCAAGAGAAGCACAGCCAGCAGGTCAAGGGAGGTGATTCTCCAATTCTACTCCACTCTGGTGAGAATGCTCCAAGGAGACACTATTGTGGCCTTCCAGTATCTGAAGGGGGCCTACAAGAAAGCTGGGGAGGGACTTTTTAGGGTGTCAGGGAGTGATAGGACTAGGGGGAATGGAAAAAAATCTAGAAATGGGTAGATTCAGATTGGATGTTAGGAAGAAGTTCTTCCCCATGAGGGTGGGGAGGCAATGAATAGGTTGCCCAGGGAGGTGGTGGCAGCCTCATCCCTGGAGGTTTTTAAGGCCAGGCTGGATGTCACTCTGAGCAACCTGATGTAGTGTGAGGTGTCCCTGCCTGTGGCATGGGGGTTGGAGCTGGATGATCCTTGAGATCCCTTCCAATCCTAAAGAGTTCTATGATGCTGTTTAGCAATGATGAGTATTTAGGTGGAGTCATGCATCCTGTTCTGTGTGTGATCTTCAAAATAGAATCATAGAATCAACAAGGTTGGAAAAGACCTCAGAGATCAAGTCCAGCCTATCACTTAATGCCAAACACTTCATGACTAACTGAACCATGGCTTCAAGTGCCACATCCAATCCTTTCTTGAACACCTCTAGGGAGAGTGACGCCACCACCTCCCTGGGCAGCCCAGCCAATCACTCTTGCTGTGAAGAACTTTCTCCTCACCTTGAGCCTAGGGAGGAATGCAGAAGAACTGGAGGAGTCCTAGCAGAGAGAAAGAATGATAGAAACTGCAGCATTTGAGGAAGAAATTATGGGAATTGAGTTTGCCTGTCATGGAATATAGAAGAATGTGAAAAATTCCACAACATACCTCTCTTACAAAGAGAATTGGAAGCAAATCATCTGCCTTCATGAGTGTCAACAACATGAAGTTAGCTTAACCTTTGTGAAGGAAAAGTGTGTATTGGGTGAGCATGGGAATGTGATAAAGCATTGAGGAGTTTCCAGGTTTCTGTGCTAGTGGTTTGTGTGAGCCAGGTTAGCCTCTGAGTACAAGGGTTAGGATTAGGATATTTTTTGGTATTTCTAACCTCCACTTCAGTGATACAACTTCAATTCAGCTGAATCTGGTGGGAGTGATTGCATGTGTAAGGTGTGTTTCAATATAAAGGAGCCAGCAAGACTGGCATCTTTGGGCCATTCTGTGCTCAGTAAAGATAGCCTTTCTCAAATCTGCATTGTTGATTACATTCTACTGAAGTTGGAGGTTAGTCATCCTTTCTAGCAAAAGACTCTTTGCACAGCTAGTGCCCTGGGCCTTACCTAAAATAAGTCAGTTGCAAATGTTCTTGTGGATAATTTTGTTCTTTTCCTGCTGGTGATGGCTGAAAATTGGTAATTCCTCACTGTAGTCAAACCCTTGATGTTTCCTGATGGTATGAGGGATTCTTCTGTGTCCTAAACTATGTTCTATGCTTTCAAATCTTTTTACAGACAACATTAGAATATGCAAAACCTGAGGAAACCAGCTGGGATGAAGATTTTGCAGATGTTTATCATGACCTAATACATTCTTCAGCTTCTGAAATGCTGTTAAACCTGGAACACAATTATTTTGTTAGCATCTCAGAATTAATAAGTGAAAGAGATGTGGAACTGAAGAAACTACGGGAAAGGTATTCCTTCTTTTTTCCCCTCTTATTAAATGCCGCAAGATTAGGCTGGAGGTGAGGAGGAAGCTCTTCACAGAGAGAGTTGTTAGCCATGGGAATGTGCTGCCCAGGGAGGTGGTGGAGTCCCCATCCCTGGGGTTGTTCAGAAAGGGATTGGATGTGACACTTGGTGCCATGGTTTAGTAGTCATGAGGTGTTGGCTGACAGGTTGGACTTGATGATCTTTGAGGTCTTTTCTAACCTTATTGATTCTATGATTCTAAGATGTGTACACAACACCATGTGTCAACTTGTATTTCACTGTATAAGCCCTATTTCCATTTTATATTTCCCTCTTGAAAGCTTTTTGGTGCTTGGCTTGTGTCATTAGAGTCAGCTATCTCATTCTGAGTCACTTAGGATAATCAAAGCTAAGGCTGTCAAAGTTAATACAGGCTGGGGTCAGAGTGGCTGGAGAGCTGCCAAACGGAGAGGGACCTGGGGGTGCTGATCGACAGCCGCCTAAACATGAGCCAGCAGTGTGCCCAGGTGGCCAAGAGGGCCAATGGCATCCTGGCCTGCATCAGGAACAGTGTGGCCAGCAGGAGCAGGGAAGTCATTGTGCCCCTGGACTCTGCATTGGTTAGGCCGCACCTTGAGTCCTGTGTCCAGTTCTGGGCCCCTCAGTTTAAGAAGGACATTGAGAGACTTGAATGTGTCCAGAGAAGGGCAACAAGGCTGGGGAGAGGCCTTGAGCACAGCCCTGTGAGGAGAGGCTGAGGGAGCTGGGGTTGCTTAGCCTGGAGAAGAGGAGGCTCAGGGATCACCCCATTGCCCTCTACAACTACCTGAAGGGTTGTTGTAGCCGGGAAGGGGTTGGTCTCTTCTCCCAGGCAGCCAGCACCAGAACAAGAAGACACAGTCTCAAGCTGCACCGGGGAAGTTTAGGCTGGAGGTGAGGAGAAAGTTCTTCACCGAAAGAGTCGTTCACCATTGGAATGTGCTGCCCAGGGAGGTGGTGTAGTCACCACCCCTGGAGGTGTTCAAGAGGGGATTGGACGTGGCACTTGGTGCCTTGGTCTAGTCATGAGGTCTGTGGTGACAGGTTGGACTTGATGATCCTCGAGGTCTCTTCCAACCTTGGGTATACTGTGAGACTGTGATACTGTAATATTTGATTTCCAGCGTTCTATCCACAGTGAAGTGGTCTAGTAACATAAAGTGCTTAGGATATCTAGAAAATCAATTATATGAAAATATGGGCAAAAGACCAGTTTTAAAATCAGAAGCTGCTGAATTTGAGCTTTAGGGAAGTTTGTGAATAGCTGCAGGTTGCTGCTTTGCCCACAAGAGGGAGCACACGCTATGCTGGGTTTCCTTTTCTTTCCTGCCCACCTCCCCACTCCCTTCCCTCCCCTTATTTTTTTCCCTTTAGGGAGAATAGGTTAAGGAAAACGAAGACACACCAATATAGGTGAAGTATAGATGATAGACGCTTGTAAGGTGCAGAATATTCTCAGCAGGTCTAGTTTAGTATTCTAAGTAGAAATACTGCCAAGCTGCAACTTGGAGAAGGACCTGGGGGGATTGGTTGATGGTCGACTGAATATGAGTCAGCAGTGCCCAGGTGGCCAAGAAAGCCAATGGCATCCTGGCTTGGATTAGAAACACTCTGGACAGTGGGAACAGGGAGGCGATCATCCCCCTGTACTTAGCACTGGTGAGGCCACACCTCAAGTGTTGTGTTCAGTTCTGGGCTCCTAACTATAGAAAGGAGGACATGGAGGTGCTGAAGTGTGTCCAGAGACGGGCAATGAGGCTGAAGAAGGGCCTGGAGCACCTGGCCTGCGAGGGGCATCTGAGGGAGCTGGGGTTACACAGTTTGGAGAAGAGGAGGCTGAGGGGAGACCTCATTGCTCTCTACAACTACCTGAAAGGAGGATGGAGCAAGGAGGGGCCAGCGTCTTCTTGATGGCAAGTGACAGGAGCAGAGGAAACAGTTCCAAACTGTGTCAGGGGAGGTTCAGGCTGGGTATTAGGAACTACTTTTTCACTGAAAGGGTTCTCAAACAATGGAATGGTCTGCCCAGGGCAGTGGTAGAGTCATCATCCCTGGAGGTGTTCATGCAACATGTGGACCTGGTGCTTAGGGACATGGTTTAGTGTTGAGCTAGGTTGAAGGTTGGACTGGATGATCTTTGAGGTCTCACCCCACCAGATATGTGCTGTGATTCTGGTTTTCCTCTAGACTGAACAGTACTAGTTAGGGGCTAAATGTTGCCAATAATGTGTTACCAAACCTTTTTGCTCCTTATTGCTTCTTCTCAAATATGCATATAGAAGAAAGAACACTTAATCCTAAGAGGAGTGTTGAAGAGCTATGCTGTGTATTGACTGATGGAATTGATCATATCTGTTTGTCCTAAGCAAGAAGCACTGTATGTTGGTGGCAGCTGCTGAGGCTATTCCAGATGAGTGTAGGCGTTGTTCTGTTGACACAGGAGCTGACTTGGAATCCCTGACCCTCATCTCACATTTGTTCTGTGGGTATTCATTGCTAAATCTGTGCTGGGGTCAATCAGTTCCTTGCTGAAGAAAGGGCTGAATGTGAAGAGCTAAGTGAAGCTGGGGATTAAGGAAACTAAGGAGGGATGAGGTATTGGATGAACTGATGGTAGCACAGTGGTCACTTTAACTCTGAGTCCCCTTGTTGAATGTAAGTTGAGTGGAAGCTTATCTGACTACTGAAAATAAACTGAACACACCCTTTTCCTGGTGTCTACCTGCCTGCCTGAGCTGTGGTTGTTGTAAACCTACGTTTTTGCTTCTCTTTCAGACAAGGAGCTGAAATGGATAAGGTGATGCAGGAACTAGGGAAATCCCTAACAGACCAAGATGTAAATTCGTTAGCAGCTCAGCACTTTGAATCTCAGCAGGTAAAGTAGTTTTGGTGAGCTAGAACATGTCATGCAAACAATTGTCTTTAAAAGAGAAAACCCAGAGCGTGCAAGTTGTCACTGTTGTTTTGTTAGGATCTGGAGAACAAATGGACCAATGAATTAAAACAGTCTACTGCTATCCAGAAGCAGGAATATCAGGAATGGGTGATAAAGCTTCATCAGGACCTAAAAAATCCCAACAACAGCTCCATCAGGTATTTAGTCTCTCTGTGATGCTTATTTCCATCTGTAATAGTTCAAAGGACTTGCTTTTATATAATCCTCATTTCACAGTGACCATTTAAATAGAATACTCAAAGGCAAAAGCCCCCTGTCCTAATTAAATACTTGTAGGAGTTTCTTCATTGTGTGGTGGTAAAAACTTTCTGTCCCAAAAAGGGTTGTCCTGAAACCCAGCTGCAATTTCAGCTGGGTGGGGTCTCCTTCTCTTTGACCTTTATTTACAATTTCTACTATTTTGCAACACTTTCTGTTACCACTTAAGGGCATTCTGCAGAATAATTGTAGCTTAGTCAGTGGTAACAGTGGGAGACACTGAATTAATAGGCCTCTCTTCTTTTTTCTTCTTTTTTTTTTCCTTCTTTAAATATTCATCACTGGACATCTGAAAAAAAAAATGGCATTTTTTAGTGTGAACAATGGTGGTGAGAGCTTGAGGGAAAAAGATTTCTGGTAGAAGAAGTGGCAGGGAAATCAGAATGAGTAACGTGGGGAGATCCTTATTCTTTACCATTAGTAACCACCACCTTTGCTACTGATAGGAAAATAGAAGGAGCAAAACCTGATGCTTTTGCATACCTCACCTTAGTGGAAGAGCCTGTTCTGAGTAGATTTAGGTGACTGCAGTAAGGAATTTATGGGAAACACACTACCTTTAAGTATGGTGGATGTCAGTGACATCAGGCAGGCATTCATCACTTTCTCTGAAGTGCTTCCTTTTGGGATAAAGAAGCTCAGTGTATGGAACATGAGGGACAGGAGGGGAAATACATTCAAAGAGCATGCTCTATGTTTAGATTTCTCACTGCTTTCCTCAGGATTTTATTCCCTGAATTTATGCTTTGGAAGTCTTTTTAAGTTCTCAGGGTAGTTCCAGAGTGTTCTGAGACTGTGTAGCTCACAAACAAGCTGGCCTCTTTATAACCTAGTGACCAGGAAAACACCACTGCAGCAGTGACAGTCTGCTTAAGCTTTGAGACCAATCCCCAAATCTCTTTCCATGGAATTTTCATGTTAGCTTTGATTATGAAACCACGAGTCTGTAAAGATAGTGACATAACAGAGGCTGTTCACACTTACCCTTGTGAACCTCTTTCCACATTCTGGTTTCCTGCTGCTGTAAAATAAGACAATAATTTGACCACTGAGTGCTTGATTTGGCTTTTGTTTTGTTTTTCACCTCCCATTTTTGTGTGGAGAAAAGGAAATGTTTTGGCTGGAAACTTCCTAAGATTTGGGCTGTTATAAGTAGGCTGAAAGTCTTTCATTTTCCCCCTTTTATTCCTCTGTTCTTATAACTGAGTGTTGTAGTTTTATTTCTCAGTCTCATGATGCTGTGTAAATGAGCTAGGCAATGTCAATCTGACAGTGGAGCCTGCTCTTCCTGCACAGTGGAAAAGCAAAACCTCAGATGAGTGGAGCTCCTCCAAATAGGTTTAGTCTCTTGGTTTCCACAGACTAGCTGAGATAGTTTTGGATAGCTTGCACAAAACACTGTTGCTCTTGACCAAAAATTAGGCTAAGCCTTGCAGTGTGTTTCTCGTTATTACAGTGATGAAATTAAGGTTCAGCCCAGCCAACTGAGGGAATCAGTAGAAGGAAATGGAAGAATTTATGAAGATCAAAGGCTGTTAGAAGAAAGCTTTACTATTCACTTGGGTAAGTGAAGTAAACTGCCAGCAAAACCAGACAGAATAACTGGTGCTAACAAATAATGTATCTAAGCCATGGATTACTTACAGTGTTTGTTAGTGTACATAATACATTGTTTTGTGTTTCTTCTCCACCTTGTATTTCTTCTTCACATATATAAAAGTAGTAGAATAGAATAGAGTAGAATAGAATAGAATAGAATACAATAAACCAGGTTGGAAGAGAACTTCAAGATCATCGCGTCCAACCTATCACCCAACACCACCTAATCAACTAACCCATGTAACCAAGCACCCTGTCAAGTCTCCTCCTGAACACCTCCAGTGATGGTGACTCCACCACCTCCCCGGGCAGCCCATTCCAATGGGCAATCACTCTCTCTGTGTAAAACTACCTCCTGACCTCCAGCCTGAACTTCCCCTGGTGCAGCCTGAGACTGTGTCCTCTTGTTCTGGTGCTGGCTGCCTGGGAGAAGAGACCAACCTCTGCCTGTTTACAACCCCCCTTCAGGTAGTTGTAGAGAGCAATAAGGTCACCCCTGAGTCTCCTCCTCTCCAGGCTAAGCAGCCCCAGCTCCCTCAGTCACTCCTCATAGGGCTTGTGTTCCAAGCCCCTCACTAACTTCGTTGCCCTTCTCTGGACTCGTTCCAGCAAGTCAACCTCCTTCCTAAACTGAGGGGCCCAGAACTGGACACAGTACTCGAGGTGTGGCCTAACCAGTGCAGTGTAGAGGGGCAGAATGACCTCCCTGCTCCTGCTGGCCACACTGTTCTTAATGCAGGCCAGGATGCCATTGGCCCTCCTGGCCACCTGGGCACACTGCAGGCTCATGTTCATCCTACCATCAACCAGCACCCCCAGGTCCCTCTCTGCCTGGCTGCTCTTCAGCCACTCTGACCCCAGCCTGTAGCACTGCATGGGGTTGCTGTGGCCAATGTGCAGAACCCAGCACTTGGATGTGTTAAATCTCATGCCGTTGGACTCTGCCCATCTGTCCAGCCTGTTGAGGTCTCTCTGCAGAGCCTCTCTACCCTCTAGCAGATCAACTCCTGCCCCCAGCATGGTGTCATCAGCAAATTTACTGATGATAGACTCAATGCCCTCATCCAGATCATCAATGAAGATGTTAAAGAGGATGGGGCCCAGCACTGATCCCTGGGGGACTCCACTACTGACTGGCTGCCAGCTGGATGTGACACCATTCACCACCACTCTCTGGGTTCGGCCATCCAGCCAGTTCCTAACCCAGCTCAGAGTGCTGCTGTCCAAGCCATGGGCTGACAGCTTGGCCAGGAGTTTGCTATGGGGTACTGTATGGTATAAAGTGTAGCAAACAATGTCCAGCTGCCTGAAATAGACTTACCAGAAAACATTCTGGAAGCAAGTTTTTATCTACTCTGGCAAGGTGACTTAAGTGTAGAAAAGAGCACCAGCACACCAAAACACAGTGTGGTTGAAAATTGTGTTTTGACTTTCCCTGTGTTTGGTATGAAAATATGGGTATTAAATATCGCTCCCATGACTAATTAACAGGAAAAATAGATGGTTACTTTTTTACTTCTTGTTTGTGCAATGGAGGCTTCTTACACTGCCTGTTTTGGCTGCATTAATATTTCATCCATAGCCTTATCATGGGAAAAGAGACTCATTTTGGTTATAGGTCTGCCTTGATTTGTAGCCCTGTGTGACAAAACTGCATCTTGACTCTTTCTTTGTAAATTTCTGATGTTTGTGTAAAAGTGAATTTTAAGAACTTTGATCCCTTGCATTTTAGTAACAATCCTGAGATTCCTCTTTTACTGGTGCCCAGGAGGCGCTGGGTGACAGGTTGGACTTGATGATCTTTGAGGTCTCTTCCAACCTTATTGATTCTATGCTTCTATGCTTCTACTGTGTGTGTGTGTGTGTGTGTGTGTGTGTTAAAAACCATTTATATGATTTTACAAGTAGCCTTGCTTCTGGGAAAGAACACTCCATAGACTAGTAGAGCTTGGGGACTGTCCTGTTAGAGAGCTGTGTAGGGGAAGAACAGAAGGATGGCCACGATCCAGCAATCTGGCCTTGTGGCCAAGAAGGCCAATGGCATCCTGGGGTGAATTAGAAGGGCTGTGGTTAGTAGGTCAAGAGAGCTTCTCCTCCCCCTCTATTCTGCCCTGGTGAGGACACATCAGGAATATTGTATCCAGTTCTGAGCCCCTCAGTTCAAGAAGGACCTCAGGGAACTGCTTGAAAGAGTCCAGCACAGAGCCACAAAGATGATGAAGGGACTGAAACATCTTCCTGCCAAGGAACGGCTGAGGGAGCTGGGGCTCTTTAGCTTGAAGAGGAGCCTGAGGGGTGCCCTCCTTCATGTTTATAAAGATGTGCAGGGCAGTGTTGGGAGGCTGGAGCCAGGCTCTGCTCGGTGATGCCCAGTGACAGGACAAGGGGCAATGGGTGCAAGCTGGAGCAGAGGAGGCTCCATGTGAACAGAAGGAAAAACTTTTTTCCTGTGAGGGTGCTAGAGCCCTGGAGCAGGCTGCCCAGAGAGGTTGTGGAGTCTCCTTCTCTGGGGACAGTCAAAACCTGCCTGGACGTGTTCCTGTGTGACCTGCTGTAGATCACAGTATCACAGTATAACTTAGGTTGGAAAGGACCTCGAGGATCATCGAGTCCAACCTATCAACACAGACCCCATGACTAGACCATGGCACCAAGTGCCACGTCCAATCTCCTCTTGAACGCCTCCAGGGTCGATGACTCAACCACCTCCCTGGGCAGCCCGTTCCAATGCCGAATGACTCGCTCGGTGAAGAACTTCCTCCTCACCTCGAGTCTAAACCTCCCCTGGCGCAACTTGAGACTGTGTCCCCTTGTTCTGGTGCTGGTTGCCTGGGAGAAGAGGCCAACCCCTTCCTGGCTACAACCACCCCTCAGGTAGTTGTAGAGGGCAATGAGGTCACCCCTGAGCTTCCTCTTCTCCAGGCTAAACAATCCCAGCTCCCTCAGCCTCTCCTCACAGGGCTGTGTTCAAGGCCTCTCCCCAGCCTTGTTGCCCTTCGCTGGACACCTTCAAGTGTTTCGATGTCCTTCTTAAACTGAGGGGCCCAGAACTGGACACAGGACTCAAGGTGCAGCCTATCCAAAGCAGAGTCCAGGGGCACAATGACTTCCCTGCTCCTGCTGGCTACACTGTTCCTAATGCAGGCCAGGATGCCATTGGCCCTCCTGGCCACCTGGGCACACTGCTGGCTCATATTCAGGTGGCTGTCAATCAGCATCCCCAGGTCCCTCTCTGTTTGGCAGCTCTCCAGCCACTCCGACCCCAGCCTGTAGCTCTGCATGGGGTTGCCGTAGCCAAAGTGCAGCACTCGGCACTTGGACTTGTTGAATGACATCCTGTTGGACTCTGCCCATCTGTCCAGTCGGTCGAGGTCCCTCTGCAGAGCCTTTCTACCCTCTAACTGACTAACATCTGCCCCTAACTTGGTGTCATCTGCAAACTTGCTGATGACTGACTTGACCCCCTCAACCAGATCATCAATGAAGATGTTGAAGAGGACAGGGCCCAGCACTGATCCCTTTGGCACACCACTGGTGACTGGCCTCCAGCTGGATGTGGCACCGTTCACTACCACTCTCTGGGCCCGGCCCTCCAGCCAGTTCCTAACCCAGCACAGAGTGTAGTGGTCCAATCCACGGGCTGACAGCTTAGCCAGCAGTTTGCTGTGGGGGACGGTGTCAAAGGTCTTGCTGAAGTCCAGGCAGACCACATCCACAGGCCTCCCCACATCCACCAGATGGGTCACCTGATCATAGAAGGAGATCTTCTAGATGATCCTGCTCTGGCAGGGGGGGTGGACTCAATGACCTTTCGAGCTTCCTTTCAACCCCTAAGATTCTGTGTGATACTTCATACAGGAGCTCAGTTGAAGACCATGCATAACTTGAGGTTACTGAGAGCTGACATGCTGGATTTCTGCAAGCACAAGCGCAATCATCGCAGTGGGGTAAAGCTTCACAGGCTTCAAACCGCCATGTCTCTCTACTCAACTTCTCTCTGTGGCCTGGTTTTGTTGGTGGATAACCGTATAAGTTCATACAGTGGCATCAAAAGAGGTGAGTCCTCTAATGGGGGAAAAGAAATGTCACTTCAGCAAACAAAAAGCTCCCTGTTAATGAAAAACTTACTGGAGACCCTCATGTTTTGGATGTGGGATTGCAAAAGGGTGACAAATGCACACAGAGATGTGGACAGGGATGGAGGGACAGAGTTGTGCTCTGATTTGCTGTTCTCCTCTTTCTTAGGTTTTTGTCTTTCAGTAAGGAACATTTTAGAGTGCACATTTCAGTCTTGATTTCCCTGCCTTAGACTGACGTACTAGGGGCTTCATTCAGGGAGATTTGGACAGGCTGGAGAGTTGGGCAGGGAGAAATTTGGTGAAGTTCAACAAGGGCAAGTGTAGAGTCTTGCACCTGGGAAGGAACAGCTCTATGTACCAGTATAGGTTGGAGAAGGGCCAGCTGGAGAGCAGTGAAGGCAAAAGGGACCTGAGGCACCTGATGGATGGAAGGATGACCACGAGCCAGCAATGTGCTCTTGTGGTCAGGAAGGCCAATGCAATTCTGGTGTGGATTAGAAGGGCTGTGGTTAGTAGGTCAAGAGGGGTTCTCCTCTGCACTGGTGAAGCCACATCTGGAATCTTGTGTCCAGTTCTGGGCCTCTCAGGTGAAGAGAGACAGTGAGCTGCTTGAGAGAGTCCAGCACAGAGCTACAAGAATGATGAAGGGAGTGGAACATCTTCCATATGAGGAGAAACTGAGGGAGCTGGGGGCTCTTCAGCTTGGAGAAGAGGAGACTGAGAGGTGACCTCATCAATGTTTATAAAGATGTAAAGGGTGAGTGCCAAGAGGCTGGAGCCAGGCTCTGCTCAGTGGTGCCCAATGACAGCACAAGGGGCAATGGGTGGAAGCTGAGGCATAGGAAGTTTCACCTAAATATGAGGAAAAATTTCCCTGTGAGGGTGACAGAGCACTGGAACAGGCTGCCCAGGGGGGTTGTGGAGTCTCCCTCTCTGGAGACATTGAAAACTCGCCAGGATGCATTCCTGTGTAACCTGGTGTAGGTGATCCTGCTCTGGCAGGGGGGTTGGACTGGATGAGCTTTCAAGGTCCCTTCCAGCCTCTGAAATTCTGTGGTTCTGTGACTTTATAAATGCCAGATCAGTATACTGAAACCTATTTGCAGTGGTGAAAATGCAATACACTAAGATTTTAAATTCAGTGTGCTTTAGGTATCTGCAGCACTGTTAAAATGACCGTTGCAGATGAGCAATGGGAATCTTGCTTGCCTGCTCCTGGAAAGCTTGATTAATGGATGTTTTGAGTGCATGTCTTTTGAGCAGCTGGACACCCTGCTGAAGGTGTTTTGTGCCAAGGTCAAGCAGGGAAGCATGTGTTTGTTCCTGTTCCAGTTTTAGTCACTAAGGCTTTCTCTGAATTACAATACTGACTTTCTTACCTTCCTCTTGACGTTTAATACCAGAATATTTACACTTCAAATGTTCTTTTGACTGGAGCCACGGCTGCTGTTGTTATTCTAGTGTGCCATGAAAAAAATGGCCTTTGGTGGTAGGAATGTTCTGAGAGCAGTGTGGAATCAGGCTTGTAGAAGGAAGGAAGGAAGGGGAAGTGTAGCAGCAGACATTGCAGTTGCATTTTTACTACTGTGGTATCCTGGCTGATTAATTCCTTTTAAAAATGTTGCAGAAATTAGTGTCTTCTCTCAGCTCCTCTGACCTAGCTGAATGTATTTCTTTAAACCATCAGTGAACATCTGGTTGTACTGAGACCCCAAACCACTCCAGGCAGCCACTGAGGTTTGGGCACATGTCTCGTATCCTCTGTGTGGTAACAGTGGTAGCTTCTGGCAGAAGAGCAGTAATAAACACCTTTGAGAGGAGGCTTTGCTCTTAAGCTGTTAAAGCTGTTTGTTGTCAGGACATTAGCCAGAACCTATTCTCCTTACCCAAAGGCCCCTGTTAAGAAATAAATGGGCTAAGGGGTTCAAGAGATCATAAAATTGCTCGGTGTAACCTTGAAGTAGCAAATTGCTGATGTTGTTTGAAATAGAGAGGTTCCTGGCTCCCACAGTCTAAATTTCTGGGTTACAAAAGTGAAGAAACAATTTCCTGCTCCTGGTTTAAAACTGGGGGGAAATGCAAACCTGACAGCCTTTATGTTGTGATGTGTTAGAAGCAAGCCCTGTGAGATTTTCAAAGGTAAGCTGGAGTATGTGAGCTTTATGTCAGCACACTGTTTATCCAAGCATCCTACATGGTAGTGAGCAACACCAATCACTCACCTGGTACTAAATGGAGGTACAGAGTCTTGCAGCTTACTTGGTTGACTTTGTTTGTGTAGATCTTAGTTCTGTTCTGTTCTGTTCTGTTCTGTTCTATTCCATTCCATTCCATTCTATTCTATTCTATTCTATTCTGGGCTTGGAACATAAGCCCTATGAGAAGAGGCTGAGGGAGCTGAGGGTGCTTAGCCTGGAGAAGAGGAGGCTCAGGGGAGACCTTATTGCTGTCTACAACTACCTGAAGGGAGGTTGTGGACAGGCAGAGGTTGGTCTCTTCTCCCAGGCAACCAGCACCAGAACAAGAGGACACAGTCTCAAGCTGTGCCAGGGGAGGTTTAGGCTGGATGAGAGGAAGAAGTTCTTCAGAGAAAGAGTGATTGGCCTTGGGAATGTGCTGCCCAGGGAGGTGGTGGAGTCACCATCACTGGAAGTGTTTAGGAAGAGACTGGATGGGGTGCTTGGTGCCATGGTTTAGTTGATTAAGTGGTGTTGGGTGATAGGTTGGACTTGATGATCTTGAAGGTCTCTTCCAACCTGGTTAGTCCTATCCTATCCTATCCTATCCTATCCTATCCTATCCTATCCTATCCTATCCTATCCTATCCTATCCTATCCTATCCTATCCTATCCTGTTGTATCCTATCCTATTCTATTTTATTCTATTCCATTCCAAACCTAACTACAGTTTGCATACTCAATTTGCAACTGACCTTTCTTGAACAGTAGAGCAGAATTATGTAATACTACTTAGCACACCCTTATGACCCCTATTTATTCTCTTTTTTTTCCCCCTAGATTTTGCAACTGTTTGCCAAGAATGCACAGATTTCCATTTTCCTGGAATTCAAGAACAGCTTGAAATTGTCCAGAAGGTTGTACTTAAGGCCAGAGCACAGCGTAGCAGTAAGGCGAAAAGGCACCATGGTCAGTGACAACCCAAATTACTTTCCTTGAAATAGAATAGTGGTCATCTGGATGTTTGTGGTTGCAGCCAAGTTGATTTCATTGCTCTTCAGTTACCTGATCTGTGAAAATGGAGTGTGCAGATTTATTGGCCAACTCTGAGGAGCCTGCATGAAATGATCTCTCCACAGACAGCATGTTCCACAGGATGTCTTTGCTGCCGTAACAGACATGCCTGGCCAGAGGGCAAAAAATAAAAACCACAGCAAAATGAACAAACAAATTAACAAACCCCAAAAACTCAAACAAACAAACAGGTAGGGAAAAAAACCTCCATTAAAATCCAAAGTATAAACCTTTAGGTCCATGGGAAGTGGACCTAAACTGCTTTCCTATGCAGTTTGAACTGCCTGTAGCAACCCAGACTTCATTTGACTTGACTTTTAAAATTGCTGTTTAAATGCAAAGCTTCAAGAGTTGTGGCAGAGGAATTATAACTTTTTTCCTTTACTTAGAAGTGAACTCTAAAAGCTGAGTAACAAACTGCCTGTGGATACTTTTTAGTGCTGACCAAATCCTTGTGAAACATCTACTTGGTAGCTACATCTCCAGCTGGCTGGGACATTTTCTGACTGCATGGTGTTAAGGCAGTACTTGTACATCATTAAATACTTTGTTTTTCTTCCAGAGAACAACTTAGGTGATTGAAATATGTCAGTAATGTCAATAGGTTCATTAGAGTACATAAAGAAACAATGTTTCTTAGGAAACTACATACTGCTGTGGTTTTTAATACAGATGACTGATGAATATCTCTTGTGATGCTGGAAACAGATTTGTTTTCAATACCTTACTTAAAAAGCAACAGCAAGGTATTATGTAGTTTTGGGGGCAACTTGGAAAGTTTACAATAGAACAGAACAGAACTGAATAGAATTAAGAAGGTTGGAAAGGACCTTCGAGATCTTCGAGTCCAACCTATTGCCCAACACCATCTAAGCAACTAAACCATGGCACCAAGCACCCCATCCAGTCTCCTCCTAAACACCTCCAGTGATGGTGACTCCACCACCTCCATGGGCAGCACATTCCAATGGCCAATCATCCTTTCTATGAAGAACTTCTTGAAGGTCTCTTCCAACCTGTTCTGTTCTGTTCTGTTCTGTTCTGTTCTGTTCTGTTCTATTCTATTCTATTCTATTCTATTCTATTCTATTCTATTCTATTCTATTCTGACATCCAGCCTAAACCTCCCCTGGCACAGCTTGAGACTCTGTCCTCTTGTTCTGGTGCTGCTTGCCTGGGAGACCCCCACCTGGCTACAACCTCCCTTCAGGTAGTTGTAGAGAGCAAGAAGGTCTCCCCTGAGCCTCCTCTTCTCCAGGCTAAGCAACCCCAGCTCCCTCAGCCTCTCCTCACAGGGCTGTGCTCCAAACGCCTCCCCAGCTTTGTTGCCCTTCTCTGGACACCTTCCAGCAACTCAACATCTTACTTGAATTGAGGGGCCCACAACTGTACACAGTACTCAAGGTGTGGCCTAACCATTGCTGATTCCAGGTGCAGAATGACCTCCCTGCTCCTGCTGGCCACACTGTTTAGCTGTCTGAGAATATTGTGGTTTTCTTTTGCCCGAATGAAGAGATATCATAAGATGTTTTGTTACAGAAGCTAATGACATGAGGTAGGATTCAGTTCAGTGCCTTTTGAAGACAGCAGAAATGCTTCCTGTCCATCCCTCTACTCTTTGGGGGGACTTTATAGTAACTTATGATAAAAATCCAAGCTGTGTATCATCTCTGTACATCAACCTTTGATGCTAGAGGCTAATTAACAGATTGTGTGTTCAATATTTGTGCTGTGTGTTTAGGCACAGAAAACAAAAGTAGTGGAAATGAAGACAAATTAAAGAACACTGAGAGAAACCAGTCAAATATTTTGCCAGGTGAGTTCTGTTGCATTTTTATCCCCCCCCACCCCTTCTTCAAGCAAATTGTGTTTTATAGATGCACATTTTTAGCTCTAAAGTCAAAACATAAATTATAAACTAAACCCAAGTTGACCTCAATCAGAGGAGAAGGATGTTCTTGTGGCTAAGGCAGAGAACTGGGTGTCAGGACATCTGGTTTCTATTCCCAGCTTTGCCATTGCATCATATGCCTTGGGGCAAATCACTTAACTTCTCTACGGCTAAAATTTCTTCTCAGAATTTTAGAATGGGAAAAAAAAATAAATAAATCTCTTGAGCATCTTGGGAAAAGGTGAAACTTAAATGCTAGCAACTAATTTGGTGTTTGAAAGTCACACAGAATTGTCAGGGTTGGAAGGGACCTCAAGGATCATCTAGTTCCAACCCCCCCCTGCCATGGGCAGGGACAATTTCCACTAGACCAGGTTGCCCAGAGCCACATCCAGCCTGGCCTTAAAAACTTCCAGCAATCATTATCTATGTGTCACTGTTGTGATGCAAGAAAGCATTTTACAATGTGGTGTTTATCTTTGACAATGTACAAATCCATTCCTCTGCAAGAGGAAATACTCTCTGTATATGTTGTGATTTTTAGTAAGGAGAGCTCTGAAATCTGAAGGTGCATACACAGCTGGAGGGGGGAAGAGTTAAGTCCATACAACCTGTGTCTCAGTAAGAGGGTTTCTTAGAGTTCCTCTCATGACTGCCATAGATCATGTTAGTATAAGTGGATTATATATCAACTTGGGTCCTTAACAGATAAATCTGGGTGAATCTTACTGCTGTGGCTTGTGTGTTATTACTCTGAGATGGTCATTGCTGGGCATTGCTACCTCCTCAGCAGTTATCAAAAAGGAGTACATACCCATTCATCAGCTGTCCCAGTGCCAAGGTAGCATCTTAACTTAAATGAGCAATGAGAATAGGTTTGAAGAAAGATGTTCCATCTGTTCACTGAATAGAGTAGAATAGAATTAACCAGGTTGGAACATCATTGAGTCCAACCTATCACCCAACACCATGTAATCAACTAAACCATGGCACCAAGTGCCTCATCCAGTCTCTTCCTAAACACTTCCAGGGATGGTGAATCCACCAACTCCCTGGGCAGCACATTCCAATGGCCAATCTCCCTTTCTATGAAGAACTTCTTCCTAACATCCAGCCTAACCCTCCCCTGGCACAGCTTGAGCCTCTGTCCTCTTGTTCTGGTGCTGCTTGCCTGGGAGAAGAGACCAACCCCCACCTGGGGCTATCCCTTCAGGTAGTTGTAGAGAGCAAGAAGGTCTCCCCTGAGCCTCCTCTTCTCTAGGCTAAGCAACCCCAGCTCCCTCAGCCTCTCCTCACAGGGCTGTGCTCCAGACCCCTCCCCAGCTTTGTTGCCCTTCTCTGGACACCTTCCAGCAACTCAACATCTTTCCTAAACTGAGGAGCCCAGAGCTGGACACAGGACTCAAGGTGTGATCTAACCAGTGCAGTGTACAGGGGCACAGTGACCTCCCTGCTCCTGCTGGCCACACTGTTCCTGATGCAGGCCAGGATGCCATTGGTCTTCTTGGCCACCTGGGCACACTGCTGGCTCACATTCAGCCTACTATGAACCAGCACCCCTAGGTCCCTCTCTGCCTGGCCGCTTTCCAGCCTGTAGCACTGCATGGGGTTATTGTGGCCAAAAGAACAGCAGGGCTAATGTGTGGCTGCTTTTCTCTTGGCTCTAGTACAGACTTTTGGTCTGCAGTGGAAAGGTAAGATGGAAAGACCTACATTTCCCTGCCCTTTGCTCCTTCTACATTGGATAAATGAGAAGGGCCTCTAGCCACACTCCTGATGTTATGGAAGTCAAAGCCAGGGACGGGGAGGAAGAACTGCCCATTGTAAGTGCAGATCAGGTTCGTGATCATCTGAAGAACCTGAAAGTGTTCAAGTCCATGGGACCCGACGGGTTACACCCACGGGTACTGAGAGAACTGGCAGATGAGGTTGCTAAACCCCTCTCTATTATATTTCAAAAGTCCTGGCAGTCTGGTGAAGTCCCCACAGACTGGAAAAGGGGAAACATTGCCCCCATCTTCAAAAAGGGCAAGAAGGAGGAACCAGGGAACTACAGGCCAGTCAGTCTCACCTCTGTGCCTGGAAAGATCATGGAACAGATCCTCCTGGAGTCACTACTCGCTCAAAAGAATAGTGAAGAGGTGATTGGGAACAGTCAGCATGGCTTTGCCAAGGGCAAATCCTGCCTGACCAACCTGGTGGCCTTCTATGAGCAGGTGACAAAATTAATAGATGAGGGGCAAGCAACTGATGTCGTTTACCTGGACCTGAGCAAAGCCTTTGACACTGTCCCACACCACATCCTGGTCTCCAAACTGGTGACACATGGGTTTGATTGGTGGACCACTAGATGGATAAGGAACTGGCTTGATGGCCGCACCCAAAGAGTGGCTGTCAATGGCTCCATGTCCCAGTGGAGGCCAGTGACAAGTGGAGTCCCTCAGGGATCAGTCCTGGGACCTGTCTTATTCAACATCTTTGTGGGGGACATGGACAGTGGCATTGAGTGCACCCTCAGCAAGTTTGCTGATGACACCAAGCTGTGTGGTGCAGCAGACACGCTGGAGGGAAGGGAGGCCATCCAGAGGGACCTTGACAGGCTGGAGAGGTGGGCACAGGCCAACCTCATGAAGTTCAATAAGAGCAAGTGCAGGGTCCTGCATCTGGGTCGAGGCAATCCCAGGCACAAATACAGGCTGGGCAGTGACTGGCTGGAGGATAGCCCTGAGGAGAGAGACTTGGGGGTGCTGGTGGACAAAAAGCTCAACATGAGCTCTCAGTGTGCACTTGCAGCCCGCAAAGCCAATCAGATCCTGGGCTGCATCAGGAGAAGTGTGGCTAGCAGGTCGAGGGAGGTGATCCTCCCCCTCTACTCAGCCCTGGTGAGACCCCACCTGGAGTACTGTGTCCAGTTCTGGAGCCCCTATTACAAGAGGGATGTGGAGGTGCTGGAACGTGTCCAGAGAAGGGCCACGAGGATGATCAGAGGGCTGGAGCACCTCTCCTATGAGGACAGACTGAAGGAGTTGGGGCTGTACAGTCTGCAGAAGAGAAGGCTCCGAGGAGACCTAATTGTCGCCTTCCAGTATCTGAAGGGGGCCTACAGGAAGGCTGGGGAAGGACTTCTCAGGATATCAGGTAGTGATAGGACTAGGGGGAATGGAATGAAGCTGGAGGTGGGGAGATTCAGGCTGGATGTGAGGAGGAGGTTCTTCACCATGAGAGTGGTGAAACCCTGGAATGGGTTGTCCAGGGAGGTGGTCGAGGCCCCGTCCCTGGGGGTGTTTAAGAGCAGGCTGGATGAGGCTCTGTCCAGCCTGATGTAGTGTGGGGTGTCCCTGCCCATGGCAGGGGGGTTGGAACTAGATGATCCTTGTGGTCCCTTCCAACCCTGAATGAAACTATGAAACTATGAAACTATGAAACACCAAGCCTTAAAACAAGCCCAACAAAATGCCTTGGTAACTTCTTGCAAACAGCTCTTCTTGCAACCAATCTTCCCATTACTATGATTTTTTTTTCCACACAGTATCACAGTATCAGTAAGGTTGGAAGAGACCTCAAAGATCATCGAGTCCAACCTGTCACCACAGACCTCACGACTAAACCATGGCACCAAGTGCCACATCCAATCCCCTCTTGAACCCCTCCAGGGATGGGGACTCCACCACCTCCCTGGGCAGCACATTCCAATGGCCAATGACTCTCTCGGTGAAGAACTTTCTCCTCACCTCCAGCCTAAACCTGCCCTGGTTCATCTTGAGACTGTGTCCTCTTGTTCTGGTGCTGGTTGCCTGGGAGAAGAGACCAACCCCCACCTGGCTACAACCTCCCTTCAGGTAGTTGTAGACAGCAATAAGGTCTCCCCTGAGCCTCCTCTTCTCCAGGCTAAGCAACCCCAGCTCTCTCAGCCTCTTCTCACAGGGCTGTGCTCAAGGCCTCTCCCCAGCCTCGCTGCCCTTCTCTGGACACCTTCAAGTGTCTCAATGTCCTTCTTAAACTGAGGGGCCCAGAACTGAACACAGGACTCAAGGTGTGGCCTAACCAATGCAGAGTACAGGGGCACAATGACTTCCCTGCTCCTGCTGGCCACACTGTTCCTAATGCAGGCCAGGATGCCCTTGGCCTTCTTGGCAACCTGGGCACACTGCTGGCTCATGTTTAGGCAGCTGTCAATCAGCACCCCCAGGTCCCTCTCTGCCTGGCTGCTCTCAGCCACTCTGACCCCAGCCTGTAGCTCTGCATGGGGTTGCCGTGGCCAAAGTGCAGCCCCTGGCACTTGGACTTGCTGAATGCACATTCTAATGATCCTTGATACCTTTGTCTTCCAGTGTCCATCTCAGCTGGTTTTAATCCACTATCCACAGCCTCTCTGCATCCTTTATTTTACCCCATCCATTTTTGGTCTTTCCGCCTCCTACATCCGTCTGCAGCTGAGTGCCTGCCTTGTGTATTTTGAGTGTTACACCTCCTCTGTGGTTGGGTTTTCTGTTTTTCTGCTATAGATAGATCATATCCGCCTGTGCTGGCACTGTTATGTCTTCTACCAGCTGTCTGTGATGCCAGTGAAACCCATCAAAGCAGGGCAGTGAGTGTAGGATGGATGTGTAACAATGATGTTCCAAGAGGGTTTAGATCACTCGGTTTCTAACTTCTTTTTTTTTCATCTCCTTGTGTAACTGTCAGGATCTGTTGCATGGAGCAGCTCCAGAGGAAAGCCACAAAAATAATCAGGGGGTTGGAACACCTCTGCTACAAAGACAGGCTGAGGAAGCTGGGGTTGTTCAGCCTGGAGAGGAGGAGGCACCAGGGAAACCTAATAGCAGCCTTCCAGTACCTGAAGGGGGCCTACAAGAAGGATGGAGAAAGACTGTTTACAAAGGCCTGGAGTGATAGGATGAGGGGCAATGGCTTCAAACTAGAGAAGAGCAGATTTAGATTGGATGTTAGGAACAAGTTCTCTGCTGTGAGGGTAGTGGAACACTGGAACAGGTTGCCCAGAGAGGTGGTTGGGGCCCATCCCTGGTGATATTTCAAGGTGAGGTTCAACAGGGCTCTTGGGAACCTGATCTAGTTGGAGAGGTCTCTGCTTACTGCTGAAGGGATTGATCTAGGTGACCTTTGGAGGTCCCCTCCAACCCAGAGCATTCTATGATTCTATGTTTATGTTTGCCTTTAGGTTGAAGTGACCCTATCCTTACACTGCCTAAGACTTGGGTGTGAGTAGAGATCCCTGCCATGATATCCTGCCTTCTTGGTTTCTGTCCTTCTGTAGGAGAGTTCTACATCTCACGCCATTCAAACCTCTCGGAGATTCACGTTGCTTTCCACCTCTGCGTGGATGAGAACGTCAGGTCTGGGAACGTGACTGCTCGGGATCCTGCCATCATGGGGCTCAGGAACATCCTCAAAGTGTGCTGCACACATGACATCACCACCATCAGCATTCCTCTCCTACTGGTGCACGACATGTCAGAAGTAAGTAAATGTGCAGGTCTGCTTTCCTCTTGTCTTCTAGCATGCAGCAAAGGTCATCTTTGCAAAGGTTGGTTTTGGTGCCGTTTAAGCCCGGGGGGGATGGCTTATCCCAGGCTTATCCCAGGCTTATCCCAGGCTTATCCCATGCTCCAGCCTTATCATTTTAAGTCCAACCTATCGCCCAACACCATCTGATCAACTAAACCATGGCACCAAGCACCCCATCCAGTCTCTTCCTAAACACCTCCAGTGATGGTGACTCCACCACCTCCCTGGGCAGCACATTCCAATGACAAATGACTCTCTCTGGGAAGAACTTCCTCCTCACCTCCAGCCTAAACTTCCCCTGGCGCAGCTTGAGACTGTGTCCTCTTGTTCTGGTGCTGGTTGCCTGGGAGAAGAGACCAACCCCTTCGTGGCTACAGCCTCCTTTCAGGTAGTTGTAGAGGGCAATGAGGTCACCCCTGAGCCTCCTCTTCTCCAGGCTGCACAACCCCAGCTCCCTCAGCCTCTCCTCACAGGGCTGTGCTCAAGGCCTCTCCCCAGCCTTGTTGCCCTTCTCTGGACACCTTCAGGTGTCTCAATGTCCTTCTTGAACTGAGGGGCCCAGAACTGGAGACAATAGGCTAAAGTGTACAAGATCAGGGCCTCTTGTGAAAATGCAAGCCCTGCAAAAATTGAACATGCCCAGTATTGAAGCTTCTAAAGGGTATGCTTCCACATGTAAAAGCAGACTTCTAAGGAACAAGTGATATTATTTCTGACATTTTTAATCTCTGATATCAAGACCTGGTTTGGGGCACAAATGCAAGTTATCAGCTTGCAGGGCAGCAGCCTGGGTTTACTCCTGGGACCCAGTGAACTGCGTTTTCATCAATTTATTGAGCTTTTTTTTCCTTAAACCTTGTTAGTTTTAGCTTTTGCTTGCATACCTGTATCTCACAATACAAATAAAGCACAAGACCAGGTGTTCAGCATGCTTTGAGAGTCTGTTGTTGCCTGGATGTGTGACCCTGAAGAATTACCTTCTTGTCTGTTGCTGGGTTCTTAAAAGATTCTGGTGAAGCAATTTACAGTTTGTGTTCAGTTTCCAGAGTAAGCAGCAAGTGACCTCTGCAGTAACTGTATGCTTAGGCCAGACTGCACTGTGTGAATTGCATGAGCAGCATTGCTTATGACAGTGCTTTGCAGCTGGCTGACCTCATGTGAAGCACACAAATGTGTAACTTGTTGTTGAGGGAAAACTCAATAACAGGTTTCTGAAAGTTTAACCTGAACTTGGTGCCTTCAGCAACCCCAGGTTTTTGGAATCTACATTTACCACCTACATAAAAACATTTTTGTCAAGTGGTTAACCAGGAGCACAGCTGCAGAGATGTTTGCAGGCTTCACTGGGACAGGCATTCAGCATGAGTTTTCTCTGTGCTTTTCTGCAAGGGCTTTCTTCTTTTATGGCTGGAAGAAAGGTGAATGAGGCCTTGAACAGCCTGGTCTAGTGGAAGGTGTCCCTGCCAATGCCAGGGGCTTGGAACTAAGTGATCCTTAAGGTCCCTTCCAACCTAAGCCATTCTCTGAATAATGAATGTATCAAGGAGGATGATCAGAGGGCTGGAGCACCACTCCTATGAGGACTGACTGAGGGAGTTGGGGCTGCTCAGTCTGGAGAAGAGAAGGCTCTGAGGAGACCTTCTTGTGGCCTTCCAGTATCTGAAGGGGGCTACAAGAGAGCTGGGAAGGTACTTCTTAGGGTGTCAGGGAGTGATAGGACTAGGGGGAATGGAGCAAAACTAGAAGTGGGTAGATTCAGATTGGATGTTGGGAAGAAGTTCCTCAGCATGAGGCTGGTGAGACACTGGCACAGGTTGCCCAGGGAGGTGGTGGAAGCCTCATCCCTGGAGGGTTTTAAGTCCAGGCTGGATGTGTCTGTGAGCAACCTGCTGTAGTGTGAGGTGTCCCTGCCTGTGGCAGGGGGGGTGGAACTGCGTAATCCTTGAGGTCCCTTCCAACCCTAACAATTCTATGATTCAATCTCACTGGAGCCATTATATTTCATTGGTTATGAAAAAAATCAGGAATTCTGTTTTCCTTATTTTTTTTTCTTGTGATGAGAATGACACAAACCACATTTCTCTCTTCTGATCAAAGGAAAGAAACTGAATTTGATACTTGAGAAAGGGAAAACCAGACAGGTTCAAATTCAGGACAGCTCTCTGATTGCTGTTCTGAATCTAATATATAAAATGAGGAATGAAATGGCTTTTACACCATGGCATCCCTAAAAATGCCAGAGCTGGCACTATTCCAGCTTGAGGTGGTAGAAACCCCATCCCTGGAGGTTTTTAAGGCCTGGCTGGATGTGGCCCTGAGCAACCTGCTCTAGAGTGAGGTGTCCCTGCCCATGGCAGGGAGGTTGGAACTGGATGATCCTTGAGGTCCCTTCCAACCCTGACAATTCTGTGATTCCCTGTATCTAGTGGAGTCCCTCAAGGGTTGACATTGGGACCAGTACTATTCAATATATTCATCAATGACCTGGATGATGGCACTGTCAGCAAGTTTGCTGATGACACCAAACTGGGAGAAGTGGCTGACACACCTAAGGTTATACTGCCATTCAGCCAGCCCTGGACAGGCTGGAGAGTTGGGAGGAGAGAAATTGAATGAAGTCCAACAAGGGGAAGTGTAGCGTCTTGCATCTGGGAAAGAACAACCCCAGGGACCAGTAGAGATTGGGGACTGACTTGTTGGAGAGCAGTGCAGGGGAAAGGAACCTGGGGGGTGCTGGTGGATGGAAAGGTGACCATGAGCCAGCAATGTGCTCTTGTGGCCAAGAAGGCCAATGGCATCCTGGGGTGGATTAGAAAGAGTGTGGCCAGTAGGTTGAGAGAGGTTCTCCCTCTACTCTGTCTTGTTGAGGCCATATCAGGAATACTGTGTCCAGTTCTGAGCCCCTCAGTTCAAAAAGGACCTCAGGCAACTGCTTGAAAGAGTTCAGTGCAGAGCCACAAAGGTTTCTGAGGGGGGTGGAACATCTCCCTGCTGAGGAAAGGCTGAGGGAACTGGGGCTCTTCACCTTGGAGTAGAGGAGCCTGAGGGGTGACCTCATTCATGTTTGTAAAGATGTGAAGGGCAATGTTGGGAGGACAGAGCCAGGTTCTGCTCAGTGATGTCCAACAATAGGACAAGGGGCAATGGGTGCAAGCTGGAGCAGAGGAGGTTCCAGGGCAACAGAAGGAAAAACTTTCTCCCTGTGAGGGTGCCAGAGCCCTGGAACAGGCTGCCCAGAGAGGTTGTGGAGGCTCATTCACAGAAGCCATTCAAAACCTGCCTGGATGCATTCCTGTGTGACCTGCTGCAGATGGTCCTGCTCTGTCAGAGGGGCTGGACTGGATGGCCTTTCAAGGTTCCTTCCAACCCCTTACATTCTGTGATTCTATGTTTGAGAGAGAGAGGGAAAAAGGTAGGAATAGATATATCACCCTGGTATAGGATACTGTGGAAAACTGAGTCCTCCTTCATGGCCTGTTATGATGCTTAGAATCATAGAATAGAATCATAGAATCAATAAGGTTGGAAGAGACTTCAAAGATCATTAAGTCCAACCTGTCAGCCAACACCCCATGAACTAAGCCATGGCACCAAGTGCCACATCCAATCCCCTCTTGAACACCTCGAGGGATGGGGACTCCACCACCTCCCTGGGCAGCACATTCCAATGACTAACAACTCTCTCTGGGAAGAACTTTCTCCTCACCTCCAGCCTAAACTTCCCCTGGCACAGCTTGAGGCTGTGTCCTCTTGTTCTGGTGCTGCTTGCCTGGGAGAAGAGACCAACCCCCACCTGTCCACAACCTCCTTTCAGGTGGTTGTAGACAGCAATGAGGCCTCCCCTGAGCCTCCTCTTCTCCAGGCTAAACACCCCCAGCTCCCTGGGAAAATGGGGTTCTATGGCAAGACATGTATTATTAGCCTGTTACTTTTGTTGGTCAGATCCATTGGGAACTGAGGCTTTTCATTTCTTAATTTTCAGGAAATGACCATTCCATGGTGCTTGAAGAGGGCAGAGCTTGTGTTCAAGTGTGTCAAAGGTATGCTAGTGAATGCTTCAGCTGGGCTTTTTGTACTGTTGTGGGTGACATCCAGACTTAGCTCAGGATGCACATTTACCCCCCAAAAGGTTTCTCAATAATTTATTGTTTGTAAAACCTACTTTTTTTGGTTTTTTTCCATTGTGAAATTGTTAACTCTTATGCCAGGAAATAGTCTCAGGCCCTTGGAGATGAAAAATGCTTTGAAAGTATCTTTACAGTTTAAACATAGGCAGTAGAAGAAAAAGCCCTTCCTGCTCCTGTGAGCAGTCTCTGAAGGAGAGTAGGAGCTGGTGTTTCTCTGTAGCATAATTTCCAGTGTCTTTTGCATTTTGCCTACCTTAAATAGTGAGCACTCCTCACACTTTTCCCAAACTACTTTATTCATCTCTTTGCTGGAAAGTCATCATGGCTGGATTTGGGTTTCTCTCTTTCCAAGTGGCACCATTGCTTACTGCATTCTTGTGTGTTGCACTTCATTACTTGAACCAATTAGAGTATTGAAGCTGTTGGTTGTGTTCGTGTTCTTTCTGCCACCTACCTGAGCAACTTTTTCTGACTGTGACTGCCTGTACTTCACACTGGAATACCATCCACAGGCTCTGTCATTAAACAAATGCTTTTCTCAGTGTTTTTATTTGCCACTGACACTGAACAGACACTTCTCTGAGTGTTGTTATTTGCCTGTGGACCTTGTCCATTTGTAAAGAAGGGAGACCATAACAACGCTGTGTGGTAACCTGAGCCATAAATGAGTGATGATCCTCTTCCATTTAAAAAGCTCCAGATAGTTTGGGGTTTTTTTGCTGCCACATTGTCGGGGTGCTTTAGGCAAGAGGCTCCATTACCATGGATGGAGTCACATCAGAGCTGCAGGAAAGAGCTATTTCTCAATGAAAGCAAGCCATTGGAAGAACTTGTAACGTGCAGCTCTGCAGAAAGGTCTCACTTCTGCTGGCTAGTGCTGTGCTGTGCAGAAGGACTGATTTATTCTGCTCTTCAGAGCAGAATCTTGTTGATTCTTCTCCATAGATTTTTCCATGTAAAACAGGCTTCAGTTAGGAGGTTGGCCAAGTCTGATTTACAGAACCACAGAAACATTCAGGTTGGAAAAGACCCTCAAGGTCACCAAGTCCAGCCCAGAACCCTACTCTACAAGGTTCACCCCTGAGCCATATCCCCAGGCACCACATCCAAACTACCTTTAAACACATCCAGGCATGGTGTCTCTACCTCATCTCTGGGCAGCACATTCCAATGCCTAACCACTCTTTCTCTGAAAAAATGTTTCCTAATGCCCAGTCTGAACCTACCCAGTGGCAGCTTGAAGCCATTCCCTCCTGTTCTATCACTAATTTTAGCCATTGGAATGTGCTGCCCAGGGAGGTAGTGGAGTCACCATCCCTGGAGGTGTTCAAGAGGAGATTGGACGTGGCACTTGGTGCCATGGCTTAGTTAGTCATGAGGTCTTGGGTGACAGGTTGGACTTAATGATCTTTGAGGTCTTTTCCAACCTTATTGATTTTATGATTCTAATTACCTGTGAGAAGAGACCAGCACCAGCCTCTCTACAAGGTCCTTTGAGGTAGTTGTAGACAGCAATGAGATTAATGACACATCCCAGTTCAGGCAGTTAAAATCCTAATTGGGAGCTCTCTCTCTCTGCTTGCTAATGGTGTAATTGACACATTCCACAGGTAATGCATGTAGTTTGAATGTTGCTTTTTAGGTTTCATGATGGAAATGGCCTCGTGGGATGGAGGAATTTCTCGGACTGTGCAATTCTTGGTACCGCAGGTAGGTTAAACTAAGTTCATGTCCAGCCTAGGAGACTGCTGGAACCAGGGCTTAAATACCAGCAGGTCCCATCTGGATTTCTTTGCTATGCCTGGCTCCTTTTCTGTGAGCTTAAATGAATCACTGTGGGTTTGGTTCCTTGCCTATAAAACAGGGCTAAGAGTAGGCTGTATTTTTTCTTTATATCATTCTGAGGATGCAAATGTTTCAAACTGGGAAGTTCACCTTTGCAAACTGTGAATGGATCACCTTTAACAAAGATTCCTCTTTTTTTTGGCCATTTCCTTTGAAGAGATGGGCTAACCTTGCACTGCTGTGGTGGGTTGAAATTTGTCATGTGGTGGGTTGAATGGAATGGGTTGTCCAGAGAGGTAGTTGAGGCCCTGTCCCTGGAGGTGTTTCAGCCCAGGCTGGATGGGGCTCTGGCCAGGCTGATCTAGTGTGGGGTGTCCCTGCCCATGGCAGAGGGGTTGGAACTAGAAGATCCTTGTGGTCCCTTCCAACCCTGACTGATACTATGATACTATGAAATTTCCCCCCCCAACATGAACTTTGGCTGACCAGCTCAGTTGGAAGCTGTGTTTACAAGCAAAACTACAATCTACAATGAAATGCAATGAATATGTACAAAATATACAGGACTGACAGTATTTGCAGGTATTTGCAATTAATAAACAGCACAGGACCCCTCCTGCTCTCTAACTTCTCCTTACCTTCTCCCAGCCCCACTGTACAAAAAGAAGGGAGAAAGGAGCAGAGAAAGTCTCTGTTAGATTTAACCAAAACAATGCACACAAGTTCAAGCAGAAGCAAGCTAGTATCTCTCCAAAGCAAAGAAGCAAGAAGAGAGAATTGTTTTGGTACAACCAGTCATATGGTAGATGTAGGGTAGGGTAGGGTAGAGTCGAGTAGAATAGAATAGAATAGAATAGAATAGAATAGAATAGAATAGAATAGAATAGAATAGAATAGAATAGAATTAACCAGGTTGGGAAAGACCTTTGAGATCATCCAGTCCAACCTATCACCCAACACCATCTCATCAGCTAAACCATGGCACCAAGCACCCCATCCAGTCTCTTCCTAAACACCTCCAGGGATGGTGACTCCACCACCTCCAGAGGAATATCTCTCCAAAGGAACTGTTTAGAATTATCTTTATTTTCCTTTTCACACCCACTAGTGATTTATTTACATTGTACTACTTTTCTGCTCAAGATCTGTGAAGAAATTTTAAAGGCATAGCCTAAAACTACCGCAGCTGCATAAATCATATTGTCTAATGGTTTGCCAAGTTGCAATGCACTGAATAAGTCATGGAATGGAAGGGAATGGAGTGGAGTGGAGTGGAGTGGAGTGGAGTGGAGTGGAGTAGAGTAGAGTAGAGTAGAATAGAATAGACCAGATTGGAAAAGACCTTTGAGATCATCAAGTCCAACCTCTCACCCAACACCATCTCATCAACTAAACCATGGCACCAAGCACCCCATCCAGTCTCTTCTTAAACACCTCCAGTGATGGTGACTCCACCACCTCCAGGTACTTGAAGTTCATTGTAAGCAAGGTTCTGAAATTGCTTAATTTGGAGTTTTATCCAATTGTCAGAAGCAGCAATTTTTCAGGAGCAGGAAATTTTCCAGGCTTGCCCAGCACCCAGTTTTGTTTATTCTAAAAAGCATTGCTTGGAAGCAACATAAAGCTCAGTGTTATGTTAGGAAAGAAATGCCTTGTATTTCTTGACAAAGTAGTAAGGTGCTGAGCAAGGAGGAAGCTAAGAATAAACTAAGCACTGAAGTTAAATCTAACCCTGGAATTCAGAGTACCGGAGCCCCGTAGCTAGCAAACAGCACTGTCCTGCTTATGCTGAGCAAAAATAGTCAATGACAAGGAATCTTCTGAAGACAGATATCCCACAGAGATACACAAACAGGGATTTTATTAGTCTAGTCTTTTCCTTTGGATTGAATTAGAATTGCAGCATAGTTTGAGAAGGGTCTTCATGGGATGGCATTCAACAAGTCCAAGTGCCAGGTGCTGCACTTTGGCCACAGCAACCCCATGCAGAGCTACAGGCTGGGGTCAGAGTGGCTGAGAGTTGCCAAACAGAGAGGGACCTGGGGGTGCTGATCAACAGCCACCTGAATATGAGCCAGCAGTGTGCCCAGGTGGCCAAGAGGGCCAATGGCATCCTGGCCTGCATTAGGAATAGTGTGGCCAGCAGGAGCAGGGAGGTCATTGTGCCCCTGGACTCTGCATTGGATAGGCCACACTTTGAGTCCTGTGTCCAGTTCTGGGGCCCTCAGTTTAAGAGGGACATTGAGACACTTGAATGTGTCCAGAGAAGGGCAACAAGGCTGGGAAGAGGCCTTGAGCACAGCCCTGTGAGGAGAGGCTGAGGGAGCTGGGGTTGCTTAGCCTGGAGAAGAGGAGGCTCAGGGGTGACCTCATTGCTGTCTACAACTCCCTGAAGGGTGGTTGTAGCCAGGAAGGGGTTGGTCTCTTCTCCCAGGCAACCAGCACCAGAACAAGAGGACACAGTCTCAAACTGCACCAGGGGAAGTTTAGGCTCGAGGTGAGAAGAAAGTTCTTCACTGAGAGAGTCATTCATCATTGGAATGTGCTGCCCAGGGAGGGGGTGGAGTCACCATCCCTGGAGGTGTTCAAGAGGGGATTGGATGTGGCACTTGGTGCCATGGTGTAATCATGAGGTCTGTGGTGACAGGTTGGAGTCGATGATCTTTGAGGTCTCTTCTAACCTTGGTGATACTGTGAGACTGTCTTCTGACAAACAGCAGTTCTGTTATGAAACAAAGTTGAGTGCAGCTTCATGCTTCCAAACTACAGCAAAAAAAACAAAACCCAAACCAAACCAACTGGTGTGTTTTATTCTTTTTCCAGACAATTTCTGAGGAAATGTTTTACCAGCTGAGCAATATGCTTCCACAAATCTTCAGAGTGTCCTCCACACTGACTCTGACCTCTAAGCACTGAATTTTGTGCAGCAGCAAGATTCCTCCTGGGGACAAAGGATGAGATTACAGAGATCCTGGACTGGAATGTCTCCTTTTCTGAAGGATGGTGACCCTGAAGTGATATTTGTTGCAATTTCAAGAATCATGTCTTCCTCATAAAAGGCAAGCAAGTGGCAGCAGGTGAAACAAAGCAAGATGCAAAGATCAGCTAAGCATTCATGTTGAAATCCTCACCTTTATCTGAAGGACATTCAGTGTCACTTACTGTGTGCAATCTGCAGAAATATGGAGGTGTTCCTCACACTTAAGTAGCAGAAATAAGAGCTTTGGGGGGGAGTAAGATCTGAGTGAGCTTCAGGCTGGTGACTTTTAAACCTGTTGTCTGAGTTTGTTCAGTGACACTTCAAAAATCGTGAGCAGTGTCAGGTGTGGAAGTAACTTGGATTTCATTTGTCCCAGAGGTCTTTCCAGCATCACAGTGACCACTAAATAAAGTGCATTAATGCTTCATTTTGCTGTTAATAAATCAAAGATGTGGAACAAGCACTGAACCTGCTGCACTTGGTGAATCTTGGAAGTGTATTGAAGCAAAATCAATCAAAACAAAAGATCTGTGACAGTAAATTAGTGGCTTTGATTATTTATTTCTCTTTTTTTCCCCCACTGTGTGAACTTTTTTTGCTTTACTTCAACATTTTATTCATTGTGGCCTTCCAGTATCTGAAGGGGGCCTACAAGAAGGCTGGGGAGGGACTGCTCAGGATCTCAGGTAGTGATAGGACTAGGGGGAATGGAATGAAGCTGGAGGTGAGGAGGAAGTTCTTCCCCATGAGAGTGGTGAAGCCCTGGAATGGGTTGTCCAGGGAGGTGGTTGGGGCCCTGTCCCTGGAGGTGTTTAAGCCCAGGCTGGATGAGGCTCTGGCCAGGCTGATCTAGTGTGAGGTGTCCCTGCCCATGGCAGGGGGGTTGGAACTGGATGATCCTTGTGGTCCCTTCCAACCCTGACTGATAGTGTGATTCTATGGTTTCACATTAGCAAGTGTATTATGTGAATCACTTACTGACAGGATGCCAGCCAGAGGGACTTGGACAGGCTGGAGAGCTGGGCTGAGGAGAATCTCATAAGGTTCAATATGGCAAAGTGTGAGGTGCTGCACCTAGGTTGGGGCAGTCTGATGATGGAGATGATGAAATTGAGAGCAACTCTGCAGGAAAGAACTTGGGGGTGCTGGTGGGTGACAAGCTGGACGTGAGCCAACAGTGTGCACTTGCAGCCTAAGAAGGCAAATGGCAGCCTGGGCTGCATCAAAAGCAGTGTGGCCAGCAGATTCAGAGAGCTGATTCTGCCAGTTTGCTCTGATGAGAGCCCACCTGGAGCACTGCATGCAGCTCTGGAGCCCACAACACAGGAAGGACATGGACCTGATGGAGTGGGTCCAGAGGACCACAAAAATGATCAGGGAGGTGGAACACCTCTGCTACAAGGACAGACTGTGGGAGCTGGGCTTGTTCATCCTGGAGAAGAGAAAGCTCCAGAGAAGCCTAATAGCAGCCTTCCAGTAGCTGAAGGGGGCCTGCAGAAAGGTGGGGAGAGTCTTTTCTTTAGGTCTTTTTTTGGTAGGACAAGAAGTAATGATTTTAAACCAAACAAGGGTAGATTTAGACTGGATTGGTGAGGCACTGCCATAGGCTGCCCAGAGAGGCTGTAGATACCTGGCCCTGGAAACATTCAAGATCATGTTAGACAAAGCTCTGAGCAACCTGTTCTGGTTGAAGATGTTCCTGCTCACTGCAGGGGGGTTGGATGAGATCACCTTTAAAGGTCCTTTCCAACCCAAACCATTCTGTGGTGAGTTGTTTTTGTTGGTTGGGGTTTTTTGGTTAGGTTTTTTTGTTGTTGTTTGTTTTAGTTATGTTTTTGGGTTTTGGGGGGTTTTGTTGGTTTGGGTTTGGTTTTTTTTTGGGGTGGGGTTTTGGTTGGTTGGTTGGTTGGGTTTGGTTTTTGCTTTTCTGAAACCCACAGTTCTGTTATGCATGGAGATTCTGCCAGAGCTGGCTTTGAATTTGAACCCTCTTTCTATGCATGGCTGAAATGCTGCACTTAAAAGCTGGAAATCCTGGGAGCCAAATAAGAAAAGAAAACCCTTTTTTTAATTATTATTATTCTATTTTCATTGTGATTTAAAAAAATTATTATCCCTGGAAGTTTTGAAGGCCAGGCTGGATGTGGCTCTGAGCAACCTGCTCTAGAGTGAGGTGTCCCTGCCCACGGCAGGGGGGTTGGAACTGGCTGATCCCTGAGGTCCCTTCCAACCCTGACTGATTCCATGATTCTGTGATTTAGTTTTGATAAAGTTGAAGACTGCAAAGCTGTGTTCTGGGGAAACAATTTCAGTTTCTCAGGGAGAATCAAAGCAATCAGTTCATGGTGTTTATAGAGCCACTCTGTCCCTGACAAACTCTTAGTTTAGTATTTTTACCAAGGCCTACATGCTGTAGAGAAGCCATGGAAGTGACCAAGCAAACACAGAATCATAGAACCAATAAGGTTGGAAAAGACCTCAGAGATCATTGAGTCCAACCTGTCACCCAACACCTCATGGCTCCAAGTGCCACGTCCAGTCCTTTTTTGAACACCTCCAGGGGTGGTGACTCCATCACCTCCCTGGGCAGCACATTCCAATGGCCAATTACTCTTTCTGGGAAGAACTTTCTCCTTACCTCAAGCCTAAACTTCCCCTGGCACAGCTTGAGACTGTGTCCTCTTGTTCTGGTGCTGGTTGCCTGGGAGAAGAGACAAACTACCTCCCTTCAGGGAGTTGTAGAGAGCAAGAAGGTCTCCCCTGAGCCTCCTCTTCTGCAGGCTAAGCAACCCCAGCTCCCTCAGCCTCTCCTCACAGGGCTGTGCTCCAGACCCCTCCCCAGCTTTGTTGCCCTTCTCTGGACACCTTCCAGCAACTCAACATCTTTCCTAAACTGAGGGCCCCAGATCTGGACACAGTGCTCAAGGTGTGGCCTGACCAGTGCTGAGCACAGCTCACCCAGCCCCGCCCCGCCGCCCGAGCAGGGTCACCTACAGCAGATCACACAGGAACTCGCCCAGACAGGTCTTAAACATCTCCCGAGAGGGAGACTGCACAACGCCCCTGGGCAGCCTGCTCCAGGGTTCTGTCACCCTCACAGTCAAACACTTCTTCCTCCTGCTTCCATGGAACTTCCTCTGCCTCAGCTTCCACCCCGTGCCCCTCGTGCTGTCACCGGGCATCGCCGAGCAGAGCCTGGCTCCAGCCTCTTGGCACTCACCCTCAGCGTATTTATAAACACGAACGTGGTCACCCACGCGCGGTCACCACCTCCAGCCTAAACTTCCCCTGGCACAGCTTGAGACTGTGTCCTCTTGTTCTGGTGCTGGTTGCCTGGGAGAAGAGACCAACCCCTTCCTGGCTACAACCTCCCTTCAGGTAGTTGTAGAGAGCAAGAAGGTCTCCCCTGAGCCTCCTCTTCTCCAGGCTAAGCAACCCCAGCTCCCTCAGCCTCTCCTCACAGGGCTGTGCTCAAGGCCTCTCCCCAGCCTCGTTGTCCTTCTCTGGCCACGTTCAACATCTATTGCTGAACTGTCAAATGCTTTCTTTCCCTGTGCCAGGAACTTCTAAAGAGGACTCATTCAAGTGTGGTGACCTAATGTGGCGTTCTGGAAAAGCAGGATGTAAATTCATCTAGAAGGAGCTGGATTAATCCTGTTAGAGCTCGTTTTACATTGCTGGTCTTTAAGCTGAAATTGAGCTCTGGTCCCAGAAAAGCAAGTGCTGTAACCACTGTCCTGCCTGTGCAAGGTGTGGCAGCAGAACTATCCCTTCATGGGAGTTATCAGACTTGCCTGTGTGCTGAAAAAGACCTGTTACATACTTGGTACTTACAGTACTTTTCCCTAGTCAGTACATCTACCAACAAATAGCCTATGGGACACCACGCTTCCTTGAGCAAATCATCTTGCTTATAGAATCATAAAATCATTTCAGGTTGGAAAAGAGCCTTGAGATCCGCAGGTCCAACCATGCTCTTTAACATCTTTATTGATGATCTGGATGAGGGCATTGAGTCCATCATCAGTAAATTTGCTGACTACACCAAGCTGGGGGCAGGAGTTGATCTGCTGGAGGGTAGAGAGGCTCTGCAGAGGGACCTCAACAGGCTGGACAGATGGGCAGAGGCCAAGGGCAGGAGATTGAACACATCCAAGTGCCAGGTTCTGCACATTGGCCACAACAACCCCAGGCAGAGCTACAGGCTGGGGTCAGAGTGGCTGGAGAGCTCCCAAACAGAGAGGGACCTGGGGGTGCTGGTTGACAGTAGGCTGAACATGAGCCAGCAGTGTGCCCAGGCAGCCAAGAAGGCCAATGGCATCCTGGCCTGCATCAGGAACAGTGTGGCCAGCAGGAGCAGGGAGGTCATTCTGCCCCGTACACTGCACTGGTTAGGCCACACCTTGAGTCCTGTGTTCAGTTCTGGGCCCCTCAGTTTAGGAAAGATGTTGAGTTGCTGGAAGGTGTCCAGAGAAGGGCAACAAAGCTGGGGAGGGGTCTGGAGCACAGCCCTGTGAGGAGAGGCTGAGGGAGCTGGGGTTGCTTAGCCTGGAGAAGAGGAGGCTCAGGGGAGACCTTCTTGCTCTCTACAACTACCTGAAGGGAGGTTGCAGCCGGGTGGGGGTTGGTCTCTTCTTCCAGGCAACCAGCCCCAGAACAAGAGGACACAGCCTCAAGCTGTGCCAGGGGAGGTTTAGGCTGGATGTTAGGAAGAAATTCTTCCCAGAAAGAGAGATTGGCCATTTGGATGTGCTGCCCAGGGAGGTGGTGGAGTCACCATCACTGGAGGTGTTTAGAAAGAGACTTGATGGGGTGCTTGGTGCCATGGTTTAGTTGATTAGGTGGTGTTGGATGATAGGTTGGACTCGATGATCTTGAAGGTCTCTTCCAACCTGGTGTATTCTATTCTATTCTATTCTATTCTATTCTATTCTATTCTGTTCTGTTCTGTTCTGTTCTATTCTACCATGTTAACCACTCAACCATATCGCTAAGCGGAACATCTAAACCACCTTTAAACGCAGCCAGGGATGGTGCCACCTCCCTGGGCAGCACATTCCAATGCCTGACCACTCTTTCAGTGGAAATTTTTTCCTACTGTCTAGCCTAAACCTACCCTGGTGCAGCTTGAGGCTGTTCCCTCTTGTTCTATTGCTAATTCCCTGGGACAAGGGACCAGCTCCTGCCTCTCCACTTTGTCCTTCCAGATAGTTGTAGAGGTTGGTTGGGTCTCCTCTCATCCTCCTCTTCCTCAAACTAAACAGTCCCAGTTCTCTCAGCTGCTCTTCATCAGACTCTAGGCCCTTCAGCAGCTGAGTTGCTCTTCTTTGTACTCACTCCAGCACCTCAGTGTTCCTCTTGTATTGTGCCCAAAACTGAACGCAGTACTCATGATGTGTCCTCACCAATGCTGAGCACAGGGGGGAAATCCCTTCCCTTCTCCTGCTGGTCATACCCTTGCTGATCCAAGCCAGGATGCCATTGGCTTTCTTGGCCACCTGGGCACACTGCTGGCTCACATTCAGCCTCTTGTCCATTAGCACCCCTAGGTCCCTTTCTGCCAGACAGCTATCCAGCCACACTGCCCCAAGCCTGTAGGTTGCATGGGGTGGTTGTGAGCCAAGTTCAGGACCCTGCATTTGGCCTTGCCCTCTGCAGAGCTTCCCTACACCCAAGCAAATCAGCAGTCCCAACTAATTTGGTGCAGATTTACTAATGGTGACTATTAACTCCTCAGCAAGATCATTTTGGACTCTTTGTTAGCAAATCAGCTACCCCTGAATTCTCCTGTCAGTTTGCCACTGAATTTGCACCATTTGATTTAGTAGTATTTGAGGAAAACTGCCAGGAATATTTAAGAAAATAAGGAAGCCTTTTTGCCCTTCATTTTTTTAACCTGTGTGGGTTTATTTCTCATAGACTTTTCAACATATATTCCAGAATCATAGAGTTGTTAGGGTTGGAAGGGACCTCAAGGATCATCCAGTTCCAACCCCCCTGCCATGGGCAGGGACACCTCACACTACAGCAGGTTGCTCACAGCCACATCCAGCCTGGCCTTAAAAACCTCCAGGGATGAGGCTTCCAACACCTCCCTGTGTTCCAGTGTCTCAGCACCCTCATGGGGAAGAACTTCTTCCTAACATCCAATCTGAATCTACCCATTTCTAGTTTTGCTCCATTGCCCCCAGTCCTATCACTCCCTGACACCCTAAAACGTCCCTCCCCAGCTTTCTTGTAGCCCCCTTCAGATTCTGGAAGGCCACCATAAGGTTTCCTCAGAGCCTTCTCTTCTCCAGACTGAACAGCCCCAACTCCCTTAGCCTATCCTCATAGGAAAGGAGCTCCAGCCCTCTGCTCATCCTTGTGGCCCTTCCCTGGACACACTCCAGCGCAACCATATTAATTTTCATAAGCTGAAAATTAACCTTACCTTCAGTAAAAAAAAACCTTACATTCAGTAAGGTTCCATGTGAACAGAAGGGAAAACTTTTTCACTGTGAGGGTGACAGAGTCCTGGAACAGGCTGTGCAGGTGGGTTGTGGAGTCTCCTCTGACGACATTCAAAACCTGCCTGCATGCATTCCTGTGTGACCTCCTCTAGGTGACTCTGCTCTAGCAGGGTGGTTGGACTGGATGACTTTTCAAGGTCCCATCACCCCCTAGCATTTTGTGATCCTGAAGCTCTGGTTTTGGAAGAGCAAAGTGGTAGGAATGGTGGAGCAGGAGCAATCACTCTTAGTTCTGCTGAAAACTGTGCTGAAGCCTGGTCCTTGTAAATGCTGGCTTGGCCTGCCGAACTCCAAACAGCCCTTGGTACCGCTTCTGTTAAACTGTTTCTCTTATCTGTTCCTACTGGAGTGGTGCTAACAGCAGAGTTTTAGCTGTCTTTGTAGAACAACAGAGTACTGAGCTGAGATGACCTAAAGTGTACTTTCTGTTTGATCAGCACCTGGCAGCTGTACAGAGTGGGAGCACACAGCTTGGAGTTCATGGAGTAAAGCCATGTGAGAAATCCCATTTGGGTCATGAGAAGCTATTTGAGATTAAGGAGAAAGTGACTCAAGAGGCATGAGGTTTTCCATTTGTATGTGCACTGCAGCATTCCCTGGAAGGATAAACAGTATTTAATGCCTTGAAAATGTTGGGTGAAATTGGGTGGAATATGGGGTTTGCATCGAAGAAATGGTTGTGGCCACTCAGAGAAACAAGGGGGCAAATCACAGAATTATTGAGGCTGGGGAAGACCTCTGAGATCATCAAGTCTTAAGGGGGCCTCCAAAGAAAGCTGGGGAGGGACTTTTTAGAGTGTCAGGGAGTGATAGGACTGGGGGGAATGGGTTAAAAAAAACCTAGCAATGGGTAGATTCAGATTGGATGTTAGGAAGAAGTTCTTCCCCATGAGGGTGGTGAGACCCTGGCACAGGTTGCCCAGGGAGGTGGTGGAAGCCTCATCCCTGGAGGTTTTGAAGGCCAGGCTGGATGTGGCTGTGAGCAACCTGCTGTAGTGTGAGGTGTCCCTGCCCATGGCAGGGGGGTTGAAACTAGATGATCCTTGAGGTCCCTTCCAACCCTAACAATTCTATGACTCTATGATTCTAAGTCCAGCCTAAGACCTAACACCACCTTATCAGCTAAACCAGGCCACCAAGTGCCACATCCAAGCTTTTCTTAAAGACTTCCAGGGATGGTGACTCCACCACCTCCCTGGGCAGTCCATCCCAGTGCCTACTCAGCCTTTCTGTGGGTAAGTGCTTCCTAATATCCAACCTAAACCTCCCTTGGCACAGCTTCAGGCCATGCCCTCTTGTCCTGCCACAAGTTGCCTGGGAGAAGAGCCTGACCCCTACCTGACTACAACTTCCTTTTAGGTAGGTGCAGAGAGTGATAAGGTCCCAGGTGGCAGAACAAGAGGACACACTCTCAAGCTGTGCCAGGGGAAGTTTAGGCTCAAGGTGAGGAGAAAGCTCTTCCCAGAAAGAGTAATTGGCCATTGGAACGTGCTGCCCAGGGAGGTGGTGGAGTCACCATCCCTGGAGGTGTTCAAGAGGGGATTGGACGTGGCACTTGAAGCGATGGTTTAGTTGTCCTGAGGTATTAGGTATTAGGTTGGACTTGATGATCTCTGAGGTCTTTTCCAACCTGGTTGATTCTAAGTCTCCTCTTCTCCAGGCTGAACCCTGGCAACTCCCTCAGCTTTCCCTCACACAACTTTCCCTCCAGCCCAAATGCCATTGTTTAGCTTTTTCTAACCTGCTCATGGTGAACAGCATAAACCGCTGCTGCCCTTCACAGAAGCTGAACTGAGGTTAGTACAAGACAAAAAATAATAATGTAGAGAATCTCCATTGGCCATGGACATAGCTGACTGACCTTCAGCCTGTTGTCTTCAGCTGTATGATCTGTGTCCATGTGCTTGAGTGGTGACTGATGGCAAACAGGAGGAGAAGAATGTAGGCAGTGGAGCAGTAGATTGACAAACCTGGTCCTTACCAGGCTGCTTTTGCCCTGTTGTAATTGCAGAAATTTCACTGTGAGTGGAGAGG
Organism: Melanerpes formicivorus; assembly: GCF_026170545.1. Classification (NCBI taxonomy): domain Eukaryota; kingdom Metazoa; phylum Chordata; class Aves; order Piciformes; family Picidae; genus Melanerpes; species Melanerpes formicivorus. The sequence goes on along the minus strand of NW_027142406.1, from coordinate 2,185,553 downwards.
TAAGAGCTGCATCTAAGAGGTTTCCCTCTGCAGTAGTCCATTCTAGATGGCCAGGGTCTAAGTTAATGAATTACAGATGAAAAACATTGGTTTGTAATTACTATTATTTTTTCTGCATTGCATGGGAGATGAGGGAAGCCGCAGAAAGTGATTATGGAGAGGGGATATCACAGTATCACAGTATCACAGTATCACTCAGGTTGGAAAGGACCTCGAGGATCATCGAGTCCAACCTATCAACACAGACCCCATGACTAGACCATGGCACCAAGTGCCACATCCAATCTCCTCTTGAACGCCTCCAGGGTCGATGACTCAACCACCTCCCTGGGCAACCCGTTCCAATGATGAATGACTCGCTCGATGAAGAACTTCCTCCTCACCTTGAGTCTAAACCTCCCCTGGCACAGCTTGAGACTGTGTCCCCTTGTTCTGGTGCTGCTTGCCTGGGAGAAGAGACCAACCCCTTCCTGGCTACAACCACCTTTCAGGGAGTTGTAGAGGGCAATGAGGTCTCCCCTGAGCCTCCTCTTCTCCAGGCCAAGCAACCCCAGCTCCCTCAGCCTCTCCTCACAGGGCTGTGTTCAAGGCCACTCAACAGCCTTGTTGCCCTTCTCTGGACACTTTGAAGTATTTCAATGTCCTTCTGAAACTGAGGGGCCCAGAACTGGACACAGGACTCAAGGTGCAGCCTAACCAAAGCAGAGTACAGGGCACAATGACCTCCCTGCTCCTGCTGGCCACACTATTCCTGATGCAGGCCAGGATGCCATTGGCCCTCTTGGCCACCTGGGCACACTGCTGGCTCATGTTTAGGCAGCTGTCGATCAGCACCCCCAGTTCCCTCTCTGTTTGGCAGCTCTCAGCCACTCTGACCCCAGCCTGTAGCTCTGCATGGGATTGCCGTAGCCAAAGTGCAGCACTTGGCACTTGGACTTGAAAAACATTGGTTTGCAATTACTATTTTTTTTTTCTGCATTGCATGGGAGATGAGGGAAGCCACAGAAAGTGATTAGGGAGAGGGGATATAATTTAAAGGAGGAAGTTACAGCTAAGATTCTGTGTTCCAACCCAAATCTGCTATTTCTGTGAGTTTGAAAGTTGATTCATTTATTTGCTCTGTACCTCGTTTTGCCCTCTTTGGAGAAAAAAATTAGTTTATGCCTGTGTAGTGTTTGGAACATTAGTCTAGCATGCCTGCACTGCATCCAAAACACACAGTGCTGCTCTCTGGTATTCTAAACCAGGTCACAGAATCACAGAATTAACCAGGTTGGAAAAGACCTCAGAGATCATCAAGTCCAACCTATCACCCAGCACCATCTAGTCAACTAAACCATGGCACCAAGCGCCTCACCCCTCTCTTTTGAAACACCTCCAGTGATGGTGACTCCACCACCTCCCTGGGCAGCACATTCCAATGGCCAATCTCTCTTTCTGGGAAGAATTTCTTTCTAAGATCAAGCCTAAACTTCCCCTGGCGCAGCTTGAGACTGTGTCCTCTTGTTCTGGTGCTGGTTGCCTGGGAGAAGAGACAAACCCTCACCTGGCTACAACCTCCCTTCAGGTAATTGTAGACAGAATAAGGTCTCCCCTGAGCCTCCTTTTCTCCAGGCTAAGCAACTCCAGCTCCCTCAGCCTCTCCTCACAGGGCTGTGCTCCAGACCCCTCCCCAGCCTTGTTGCCCTTCTCTGGACACCTTCCACATCTCAACATCTTTCCTAAACTGAGTGGCCCAGAACTGGACACAGGACTCTGTGTGTGTGTGTAGGTCAGAAGCATAAAGAGATGCTTCTCCTCTTCTTGTGTCTTTGCCTCACTGAAGTAGCTGCACATCAGTGCTGCATAAAAATAAATGTCTTGCTTCATACTATGTACTGGATGTGGTGGAAGTTGGTAGCAACCACAGAATTATGGTCCCATGGGACCACAGAATTAGAAGAATATATTGTTGTGCACAAGTACAAACAAGCTTATTTCTCGTCATGTAAGTTGAAGGGCTTGATTTCATGCTATAATAGCATTTAAACACCAGGTTGTCATCTTACCCCAATGTTTAGAAGCAAGAGGAACAAAACAAACATGCATCACAGGGAGCAGCACTTGGGAGGTCAGCCACAACAGTCATCAGAAGCAAGACATCAATGAGCCGAGTACCCTGGTAAAACTCCTGCAGGTGAGCAAAAGAATCACAGAAACATTCAGGTTGGAAAAGGCCCTCAGGAACACCAAGTCCAACCCAGAACCTTACTCTACAGGGTTCCCCCCTAAATCATATCCCCAAGCACCACATCCAAACCACCTTGAAACATATCCAGGCTTGGGGACTCAACCACCTCCCTGAGCAGCACATTCCAAAGCCTGACCACCCTTTCCTCCAGCAGCAGCAGGGTGGCTTTCAGTATGTGAGGGAGTCCTTAGAGGAGCACAGTCTGTCCTGCTGAGTAAGGGCTTCAGCTATTTGTTATCAAAATCAGTCTGCAGAGCTGGACTAAACCCAGAAGGCAAAGTGTCACAGATAGGGGTGCTTTGAGTCACCAACCCTGGGTGTGTGACCCAGCCAGCATCTCAGACAGATTCATTTACCCTGAGTAAGGAAAAAGGGTGTTTTGCCTCTTGCCTGTGTGCCTGTGCCACTGAACAAGCAGGATGAAGGTGGCTGCTGTCTCTGCAGGGGCAGACAACCTCTGCCGGTCTCCTGGGAGGCAGTGCCTGTCATTGGGCCCATAGGAAGGCTGGGAAAGTGGATGACCTGCAGAGGTGGCTGCAGTTTATATGGCATCAGACACCAACACCAGACACCAACAGCTGGGCTGAGTGGCAGAGAAGCGGAGGGCACCCATTAATCCTATCTAACTAAGGAGGTGAAGCATAGGAAAAATACAGTGGGGGGAAGAATGCTGTGTAAAACAACCCAGAGAAACTTCCTGTCAGCTAAATTGAATGGAATGCCCAGAAAGCCAATCCCATCCTGGGCTGCATCAAGAGAAGTGTGGCCAGCAGGGCAAGGGAGGTTATTCTCTCCCTCCACTATGGTGAGACCCCACCTGGAGTACTGCGTCCAGTTCTGGAGCCCCTATTCCAAGAGGGATCTGGAGATGCTGGAAGGTATCCAGAGAAGGGTCATGAGGATGAGCAGAGGGCTGGAGCTCCTCTTCTATGAGGAGAAATTGAGGGAGTTGGGATTGCTCAGTCTGGAGAAGAGAAGGCTCTGAGGAGACCTTATTGTGGCCTTCCAGTATCTGAAGGGGGCTGCAAGAAAGCTGGGGAGGGACTTTGTAGGGTGTCAGGGAGTGATAGGACTGGGGGGAATGGAAAAAAACTATCAATGGGTAGATTCAGGTTGGATGTTAGGAAGAAGTTCTTCCCCATGAGGGTGGTGAGAGCCTGGCACAGGTTGCCCAGGGAGGTGGTGGAAGCCTCATCCCTGGAGGATTTTAAGGCCAGGCTTTATGTGGCTCTGGGCAACCTGATCTAGTGTTTAGGTGTCCCTGCCCATGGCAGGGGGGTTGGAACTGGCTGATCCTTGAGGTCCCTTCCAACCCTGACAATTCTATGATTCTATGAAATAAATTTCTTTGCTAAATTGAATGATGTCTTTCAACTAGGATTAATCATGGACCACATAAACAGTCTCTACCATGGCTGTGAAAGAAGGGAGAATGAGGATAGAAGGAAGTCAGCTGGAGCAGCAGCACAATTTAGACAAGGCCAAAGGATAGGGCTGGGGAATAACTGATGTGATTTTCCATACCATGAAACATTCAAGTGTATGTTTAGTAGAGCATAGCAGAATGAAATGAGCAGGCCACAAAAAAGGACCACAGATGTGCTTGTAGGTAGTGTAAAGAACAAGGTGGCAAGTACAGCTTGGGGAGATGAGAGCTTTAGCAAGCAAGGCTCCCTTTGGGCACTTCTTCCTCACATGAAGGTTTGGGTTTTTTAATTGCACTATGGACTTCAGTACCTCCTGCCTAGTTCTTTTCTCACTGACCACTGTCTCTGCTTTCAGAGCCGACACTGAGCAGCAGGGCAGGGCTGAGGAAAGCTGGAGAAATTTCCTCTAGTGGGACTAATTATCAATACCCTTAGGAAAGAGAGGTTTCAATACAGGCTGGGGGATGATGAAATTGAGAGCAGCCCTTCAGAAAAGGACTTGAAGGTGTTGATGGATGAGAAGCTGGACATGAGCAGGCAGTGTGAGCTTGCAGCCCAGAAGGCAAATCACATCCTGGGCAGCATCAAAAGATGCATGGCCAGCAGATCCAGAGAGGTGATTGTGCCACTCTGCTCTGGTGAGACCTCACCTGGAGTACTGTGTACAGGTCTGGAGCTCTCAATACAGGAAGGGCAAGGACCTGATGTAGGGGGTCCAGAGGAGGGCATGAAAATGATCAGGGGGTTGGAGCACCTCTGCTGTGAGGACAGGCTGAGAGAGCTGAGGGTTGTTCAGCCTGGAGAAGAGAAAGCTCCAGGGAGACCTAATAACCTGAAGAGAGCCTCCAAGAAGACTGCAGAGGGACTGTTTGCAAAGGTCTTCTTCTGATAGGCTGAGGGGCAATAGTTGGAAATTAGAGAAGAGTTTTAGATTGAATGTTAGGAGCAAGTTCTTTAGCATGAGGCTGGTGGTGGAACACTGGAACAGGCTGCTCAGGGAGGTGGTTGAGGCCCAATCCCTGGAGATATTCAAGGTCAGGCTGGACACGGCTCTGAGCAACCTGATCTAGCTGGGGATGTCCCTGCTGACTGCAGGGAGGTCAGATTGGATGACCCTTGGAGGTTCCTTCTGGCCTGGCCCATTCTATGATTCTATGGTTCAGATGGCTGTTGACTTTCACAGCATCCAAATCTTCACTCCAGCCACTGGGAATGCAGCAGAAGTCGTGGTGACAGAAAAGCCACCAGCCTCGTGCAGCTAGGGGCCCCCAGGATGCTGTTAGTTTTGCCTCTCTTCTTAGCTTTTATCTAGCAGTCCCCTCTCTTTAGGAGTCACCTTTTGCTCTGTGTTTTCCTGGTGTAAACTCAAAGTCAACTAAAGTTCACTGACTTACTCCAAAATTACACAGATGTAACTGAGAGCAGGATTTGGCCCTGTGTGCCCTTCCAAGGGTGCTAAGTTTGAAGAGCTACAGAGCAGCAAGACTGGCTAAATGACATCTGAAGGGGAATATGAAAACCATCTGCAAATATCTAAAGGGTGCAAAGATTAAAGAGGAGGCAGCTTTGCAGTGCCTGTTCCCAGAAGGATTTAAACTTAACTAGGAGGGATCAAACTGGGTGAAGGAAAATAGGGAAGAATCAGAGAAGCAATATTGCTACAAACCCCAGGAATCAGTCTCACTGTGTGCAAATTTTCCCTGAGAATGGAGAGGCACAGAACATGGAAGATTTCACCTCTGTATAAATTGCCCCACCTCTGTTTGAGTGAAAGGCAGCAGCAATGCGCAGCAGTACTTTCAAAGCCCACCAGTACTTTCAAAGCCCACCTGGATGCATCTGGTGGGGGATGGGGGTCAAGTGGAGGGGGCCAAGGTCTTTTCAGTGGTGCACAGTAATAAGGAACAACATGTTCAAGCTTGAACATAGAAGGTTTCACCTCACCATGAGGAGAAACTTCTTTACAGTGAGGGTAACAGAGCCCTGGAGCAGGCTGCCCAGAGAGGTTGTGGAATCTCCTTCTCTGGACATACTCAAAACCCACCTGGATGCATTCCTGTGAGGACTACCCTGAGTGATCCTGCTTTGGCAGGGGGGTTGGACTGGATGATCTCTGGAGGTCCCTTCCAATCTCTAATATACTGTGACACTGTGATACTGTGGTATCCACTGTGTGATTCACAAAATGGCATGAGGATAGAGCTATGCCTTTCTGTTTATGAAGGACTCTTAAGCTGCCTGGGAGATGGCAAGGCTTGATGTCTGCCTTCCTGATTGCTCAGCAGAAAGGGTCTCCCTCCTTTCATCTTTGAGAAACACATGAATGGACACCTGGGTCCAGGCAGACATGGTTTGTCCCCATCTGGTTTGATGTGTTGTTTGGTTTGCAGTCTGCATGCAGGAGAATGGATGAGAAACATAATGTGAGCTGCTGGTGTGCACTGGCAACCCAAGAGAGCCAACCAGATCCTGGGTTGCATCAAGAGAAGTGTGGCCAGCAGGTCAAGGGAGGTGATTCTCCCCCTCTACTCTGCTCTGGTGAGACCCCACCTGGAGTACTGCCTCCAGTTCTGGAGCCCCTATGATAAGAGGGATATGGATGTGCTGGAAGGTGTCCAGAGAAGAGCCACAAGGATGAGAAGAGGGCTGGAGAACCTCTCCTATGAGGACAGACTGAGAGAGTTGGGGTTGCTCAGTCTGGAGAAGAGAAGGCTCTGAGGAGACCTAATTGTGGCCTTCCAGTATCTGAAGGGGGCCTATAAGAAAGCTGGGGAGGGACTTTGTAGGGTGTCAGGGAGTGATAGGACTGGGGGGAATGGACAAAAAACTAGAAATGGGGAGATTCAGATTGGATGTTAGGAAGAAGTTCTTCCCCATGAGGGTGGTGAGACACTGACACAGGTTGCCCAGGGAGGTGGTGGAAACCTCATCCCTGGAGGTTTTTAAGTCCAGGCTGGATGTGGCTCTGAGCAAACTGATCTAGTGTGAGGTGTCCCTGCCCATGGCAGGGGGGCTGGAACTGGATGATCCTCGAGGTCCCTTCCAAACCTGACAATTCTGTGATTCTGAGCATACCATGGAGGAAAACTCTTCTTCCAGATATACAAAGAGAAAGACCAAACCTTGGGGGAAGAAATCCTTTGAATAAATTAATCCAAGTTTTGATGAGAGCTATAGAGAGTAATATACTGCATGACATTGTCAGCTCTTCCCTAATGGTCTTTAATCAAATTAATCCCAGTTTTGATGAGGGGTGTAGAGAGTCATATGCTACGTGGCCTTGTCAGCTCTTTCCTAGTGCTTCATTTCTAAAAGCAGCAAATATCAGCCTGGGTAAAAGGAGGCTCAGGGGAGACCTTCATGCTGTCTACAACTACCTGAAGGGAGGTTGTATCCAGGTGGGGGTTGGTCTCTTCTCCCAGGCAACCAGCACCAGAACAAGAGGACACAGGCTCAAGCTGTGCCAGGGGAAGTTTAGGCTGGAGGAGAAGAGAAAGTTCTTCACAGTAGGAGTCACTGTCCCTGGAGGTGTTCAGTAAAGGATTGGATGTGGCACTTGGAGCCACGGTTTAGTTAATCATTATGTGCTGGGTGACAGGTTGGACTTGATGATCTCTGAGGGGTTTTCCAACCTAGCTGATTCTATGATTCTATGGTCTTTGAGACTTGGTGGTTTCAACAGGGGCTTATGCTCCTTGGCCTGCATGTGGGAATGGACTCTCTACTTACAAATTTAGTAGTGCCTCAAACTGGGGAGTAAGCAGAGTTGCAGCTGGTTTGGTTGTGTCCCAAAAGTCTTATTTTAGGTGCTTGAAACCGAACCATAACAGCTTCTGCCTGGCATAAATTATAATCCTCCCAAATGCTCTGAGCTTCACTCATGGAAGTCATTTATAGTGACTGTTGCAGCTTTGTTCCAAAGAACACTTTTAAATCCTGGCAGAAATAGCATCTCTCCACAAACAGGGTCCTGCTTCCTTCCACCACTCCTCATGTGTGCAGCATCCACCTTATCAGGCTCCTCTGTGCCTATTTCCACAGCGGATATCCCATCAGCCCAAGCCAGCCAAGCCTCCTTTCTGTTCTTTGTTGTTTTTCTTTTGGAGAAATGAGCCTTCCCTTGCTCACCAGTAAAAGATAGAAATTGCAGTGGGTCAGTGGCATGAGCCTGGCCTCAAGCTTGAGCAGCTACACAAGAGGATGTGAGTGCTTCTGTTGAGTAGTCGTTTGGAAACCGCTGCCTGACCACCAGTTGTTATCTTGGATGTGTTTTTAGCCATTTCAGGCAATTCTCCCTGCCCATGGAAGTGGTTCTTTCTTCCAAGCAATCCATGTTTCTACATGCAAAGTGGTACACACCACTCTTGTGGGGGCTGTGCAGGGGGGACTGGGGTCAGAGTGGCTGGAGAGCGGCCAGGCAGAAAGGGACTTGGGGATACTGGTTGATAATAGACTGAACATAAGCCAGCAGTGTGCCCAGGTGGCCAAGAAGGCCAATGGCATCCTGGCCTGTATCAAGAATAGTGTGGCCAGCAGGAGCAGGGAAGTCATTGTGCTGCTGTAGTCAGCATTGGTTAGGCCACACCTTGAGTCCTGTGTCCAGTTCTGGGCTCCTCAGTTTAGGAAGGACATCGAGACACTTGAAGGTGTCCAGAGAAGGGCAACAAGGCTGGGGAGAGGCCTCGAGCACAGCCCTGTGAGGAGAGGCTGAGGGAGCTGGGGTTGCTTAGCCTGGAGAAGAGGAGGCTCAGGGGAGACCTCATTGCCCTCTACAACTACCTGAAGGGAGGTTGTAGCCAGGTGGAGGTTGGTCTCTTCTCCCAGGCAACCAGCACCAGAACAAGAGGACACAGTCTCAAGCTGTGCCAGGGGAAGTTTAGGCTGGAGGTGAGGAGAAAGTTCCCAGAGAGAGTTGTTAGCCATTGGAATGTGCTGCCCAGGGAGGTGGTGGAGTCCCCATCATTGGAGGAGTTCAAGAGGGGATTGGACATGGCACTTGGTGCCACGGTTTAGTAGTCATGAGGTCTGTGGTGACAGCTTGGACTTGATGATCTCTGAGGCCTTTTACAACCTTATTGATTCTATGATTCTATGAAAAGTGGAAAATAATGATAACTTCTACACTATCCTATTGGACAGATAATAGACATAAAACCTGGATCTAGAAACTAACTCTCTCTCTTATCACTTCCTCCACTCTGGCTGATGCTTCCAGTTGCTCTTTTTCAACACCTCCAGTGGTGGTGACTCCACCACCTCCCAGGGCAGCACATTCCAGTGCCAAATCTCTCTAAAAACTTCTTCCTAACATCCAGGTGTTCAGGAGGAGACTGTGTGGTGCCATGGTTTAGTTGATTAGATGGTATTGGGTGATAGGTTGGACTTGATGATCTCAAAGGTCTTTCCTAACCTGGTTAATTCTATTCTATTCTGTTCTATTCTATTCTAGTCTAGTCTAGAAGCAGAATCTGGCTCTTTTGCTGTGGTCTGCTCTAATCAATGGCAGTGTTTGAGTAGCAGTACCATGAGTAGCACAGTAAAGAAGCTTTCTTCCCAGTAGTAGCTACCTGCTGGATCACCTTACCTGTTGCCTAAACAGATCACAGGATGTTAGGAGTTGGAAGGGACAGGGACCCAAAGAGATCATCAAGTCCAACCCCCCTGCCAGAGCAGGACCATAGAATCCAGCTCAGGTCACACAGGAACACATCCAGACAGGGCTTGACAGTCTCCAGAGAAGGAGGCTCCACAACCTCTCTGGGCAGCCTGTTCCAGTGCTCTGTGACCCTCACAGTGAAGAAGTTCTCCCTCATGTGGAGGTGGAACCTTCTGTGTTGTAGTTTATATCCATTGCTCCTTCTCCTATCACATAGTGCCTGTCCCCTCCCTCTGGACACCCAGCCCTCAGATATTTATAAACATTTATTAGATCTCCTCTCAGTCTTATTTTCTCCAGACTAAAAAGCCACAGAAAGATCTTAATTTTTACAGTTGAGTTACACACAGGCTGAGCACTTAGAGAAACGAGACAGAACAAGAACAGAGATGGCAAACAGAAAGCAACCAAAGACAGATAAGGATGGATCAAGCTGGAGAGGCTAAGGGGATTCAGCAGGAGATGGTGTAAGAGGCTTTAACCTCCTGTATTTGTGTCCACCTGACATGCTAAAGTACAATCCAAGGCTCACTAACATGCACTCCTGTGGCCAGTTCCTAAACTGGTTTCTCAGGGGGGGAATTTAGAGACTGGATGGGGTGCTTGGTGCCATGGATTAGTTGATTAAACGGTGTTGGGTGATAGGTTGGACTCGATGATCTCAAAGGTCTTTTCCAGCCTGGTTAATTTCTCTTCTCTTCTCTTCTCTTCTCTTCTCTTCTCTTCTCTTCTCTTCTTCTTCTCTTCTCTTCTCTTCTCTTCTCTTCTCTTCTCTTCTCTTCTCTTCTCTTCTCTTCTCTTCTCTTCTCTTCTCTTCTCTTCTCTTCTCTTCTCTTCTCTTCTCTTCTCTTCTCTTCTCTTCTCTTCTCTTCTCTTCTCTTCTCTTCTCTTCTCCTCTCTTCTCCTCTCCTCTCCTCTCCTCTCCTCTCCTCTCCTCTCCTCTCCTCTCCTCTCCTCTCCTCTCCTCTCCTCTCCTCTCCTCTCCTCTCCTCTCCTCTCCTCTCCTCTCCTCTCCTCTCCTCTCCTCTCCTCTCCTCTCCTCTCCTCTCCTCTCCTCTCCTCTCCTCTCCTCTCCTCTCCTCTCCTCTCCTCTCCTCTCCTCTCCTCTCCTCTCCTCTCCTCTCCTCTCCTCTCCTCTCCTCTCCTCTCCTCTCCTCTCCTCTCCTCTCCTCTCCTCTCCTCTCCTCTCCTCTCCTCTCCTCTCCTCCTCCTCTCCTCTCCTCTCCTCTCCTCTCCTCTCCTCTCCTCTCCTCTCCTCTCCTCTCCTCTCCTCTCCTCTCCTCTCCTCTCCTCTCCTCTCCTCTCCTCTCCTCTCCTCTCCTCTCCTCTCCTCTCCTCTCCTCTCCATCATGCCGAGAATCACAGAATCCATCCAGTTGGAAGAGATCTCCAAGACCATCCAGTCCAACCCTCGACCCAGCACTGCAACCCTGTCCCTAAGTGCCAAGCCCACAGGCTGCTGGAACACCTCCAGGGAGGGTGACACCACCACTGCCCTGGGCAGGCCATTCCAATGTTTGGGAACCAATGCTTGTGTTTCAGAGCACAACTATTACTTCTTTTCACACCATTATTTTCATGAGAGGCACATTACATTGCATCATTCACATGCCTCCAAGGCTTTCTGTAACAGGAGGAGAAACGGTGGGCTGGAGAAGACAGCTGGGTTTGCACGTGGTCTATGTCGGTTTACTTAAGCACCACCATTTTACTGCTGCTGCAGGAATGCAGCAAAAGGTCAGTGCTGAAACTCCAATAAAGTAAGCTGAGCACACATTCCAGCTGCCAGCATATGCTCACTGCTTGCCTGATCAAAAAGGGAATTTCAGAGCTGTGCTACATGCTTGCCTTGACCCTGCTGCCTACCGCCTGTCTAGTGTGCATCAGACAAACTGCTCTCTAATCCTGCGTGGAATACTCGTTCTGCTTGAAGGATGCCTGGAATAGTTGCATATACAGAAGAGCACAGAATTAGCCAGGTTGGAAAAGACCTTTGAGATCATCCAGTCCAACCTATCACCCAGCACCATCTAATCAACCAAACCATGGCACCAAGCATCCCATCCAGGCTCTTCCTAAACACCTCCAGGAACATCGATCCTACCACCTCCCTGGGCAGCACATTCCAAAGGCTAACAACTCTCTCGGTGAAGAACTTTCTCCTCACCTCCAGCCTAAACTTCCCCTGGCACAGCTTGAGACTGTGTCCTCTTGTTCTGGTGCTGGGTGCCTGGGAGAAGAGACCAACCCCCACCTGGCTACAACCTCCCTTCAGGTAGTTGTAGAGAGCAAGAAGGTCTCCCCTGAGCCTCCTCTTCTCCAGGCTAAGCAGCCCCAGCTCCCTCAGCCTCTCCTCACAGGGCTGTGCTCCAAACCCCTCCCCAGCTTTGTTGCCCTTCTCTGGACACCTTCCAGCAACTCAACATCTTTCCTAAACTGAGGGACCCAGAACTGGACACAGGACTCAAGGTGTGGCCTAACCAGCGCTGAGTGCAGGGGCACAGTGACTTCCCTGCTCTGGCTGGCCACATGGTTCCTGATGCAGGCACAAGTAAGCCACATCATCTTTATTACTGGTCTGTTAAAAAATGGCAAGAATCGAAGCTCTTACAGCTACAAGAGCTTTTGGCTGATTTAGAACATGCCCTCATAACATCATTTGATAAAAATAAGACTCTGGCCTCTTTAATAGAACAAATTACTGAGGTTTTATATTTAACCATGGTCACTGTTAAAGCTATTATTGGTTTTGAGAATGTTTTAGGAATCTAATCTTGATGGCCCATATGTTAAAAGCCATCACAACAAATGCCTCACATTGCAGCTCTTGATGAAGAAATAACAAGGTGGCTGCAGCCTTAAATACAAAGTGTTTATTTGTGTGCTCAGATTTGATGCTCTTATATCAGAGCAAGCATCAGAAATTGCCCTTTCAAGGCAAGGAAGAAGGCAGAATCAAAGCAAACCTGCATGACATCTGGGGAGAGGGCACCGTCTCAGGTGGTGCCAGGGGAGGTTTAGGCTCAAGGTGAGGAGAAAGTTCTTCACAGAAAGAGAGATTGGCCATTGGAATGTGCTGCCCAGAGTGGTGGTGGAGTCACCATCCCTGGAGGTGTTTAGGAAGAGACTGGATGAGGCACTTGGTGCCATGGTTTAGTTGATTAGATGGTGTTGGGTGATAGGTTGGACTTGGTGGTCTCGAAGGTCTTTTCCAACCTGGTTAATTCTGTATTCTGTAACAAGTTGGAAGAAGTCAATTGGAGAGCCACTAGTACGCACAGGAGTATGCTGAAGGTGTTCAATGAGAGGCTGAAAGTGCTCTCAGCAGCTTACCAAGGTACTGCTCAGCTGTTTGTAACATTTTTAACCAAAATAAAAATGCTTCTGTTTGCCTTGGAGAGATGCCTTCTGAGCAAGGCCTTGGATGTCATCAAGGAAGCTGTGTCCTTCTGTGGAGAGTTCAGAGTTTGCACACTGTGAGTGTGTTAGCAATGTATCCCTTCTTCAAGCACAGAAGATGCCAGCAGGGTGCAAGTCTGACAGCTCCCTGCAGAACTGTATGGCTCTCCTAGAATCAACAGAGCTTATGTTATCAGAGTACATTAGAGGTTGGAAGGGACCTCCAGAGATCATTGAATCCAACCCCCCTGCCAAACCAGGATCACCCAGGGTAGTCTGCACAGGCATGGATCTAGGTGGGCTTGGAAAGTTTCCAGAGAAGGAGACTCCACAACCTCTCTGGGCAGCCTGCTCCAGGGCTCTGTCACCCTCACTTTAAAGAAGTTCCTCCTCATGGTGAGCTGAAATCTGATATGTTCAAGTTTGTATCCACTGTTCCTTGCCTTATTACTGCTCACCACCAGAAAGAGCTTGGCCCCCTCCACTTGATACCCACCCCTCAGATATTTATACACATTGATCAGATCCCCTCTCAGTCTTCTCCAGACTAAGCAGCCTCAGGGCTCTCAGTCTCTCTTCACAGGGGAGATGCTCAAGTCCCCTAAGCATCCTCATGGCTCTCTGTTGGACTCTCTCCAGCAGGTCTCTGTCTCTCTTGAACTGGGGAGCCCCAAGCTGGACAGAGTATTGCAGGTGTGGTCTCAGCAGGGCAGAGGAGAGGGTGAAAAGAACCTCCCTAGCCCTGCTGCCCACACTTTTCTTGATGCACCCCAGGATCCCATTGGCTCTCTTGGCCACAAGAGCACATTGCTATTTTATTGTTCCTTTCCACTTCCTTAATGACATATTTTACCTTTTTCCATATTTCTTTTCAGAATTTCTTTACTAATTCTGTTACACCCCTGAGCTTTAGGCTATCTCACATCTTTCATCTCTCCTCTAACACTGATACTAAAAAGAGATTCACTAACTGCTCATTTTGCACCCTCTGCTCCTTGATGCTCTGATTTTAAAACCAATTCCACAACAAGTGTAGAGTCCTGCATCTGGGAACAACCCCATGGGCCAGTATAGGTTGAGGTCTGACCTGTTGGAGAGCAGTACAGAGAGGGACCTGGGCATCCTGGTGGGCAGAAGGATGACCATGAGCCAAGAATGTGCCTTATGTCCACAGAAGGGTCATGAGGACAGACTGAGAGAGTTGGGGCTGTACTGTTTGGAGAGGAGAAGGCTCTGAGGAGACCTTATTGTGGTCTTCTGGAATCTGAAGGGGGCTACAACAAGGCTGGGGAGGGACTTTTTGGGGTGTGAGGGAGTGATAGGACTAGGGGGAATGATAAAAAAATAGAAGTGGGTAGATTTAGATTAGATGTTAGGAAGAAGTTCTTCCCCATGAGGCTGGTGAGACACTGGAACAGGTTATCCAGGGGGGTGGTGGAAGCCTCATCCCTGGAGGTTTTTAAGTCCAGGCTGGATGTGGCTCTGGGCAACCTGATCTAGTGGAAAGTGGCCCTGCCTTGTGCAGGGATATCTCTCAACTAGACTCGGATGCTCAAGGCCTCATCCAACCTGGCCTTGAACACTCCCAGGGAGGAATTATCCACAGCCTCTCTGGGCCACCTATTCCAGAGTCTCACTACCGTATTGAAGAACTTCTTCCTAAGTCTAACCCTACTCTCCCTCAGTTTCAAACCATTCTCCCTTGTCTTATTGCTTGACACCCTGATGAGAAGTCCCTCTGCAGCCTTGCTGTAAGATCCCTTAAGGTATTGGAAGGCAGCTCTAATGAGAAAGCCATCCCCATAACTAACCAACCAACCAAATGAAACATGTTCCACACCATTCCACTGTTCTAATAAATGGCACCAAACTGATCCCTGTGCAGGCTGGAGGCCTTGACTCCTGGTTTTGAGCTCAGCATGGTGCCCTTGGACTGCCTGTCCTTGGAGTGTGAGAACAGCTGAGGGAGGTGATGAGAGAGGCAGTGTGGGTGGGTGGGTGTGCAGAACACCAGCTTATAAACTCACAGGCTTGCTGTGGAGTCACTGCTCTGTCTCAGCACAGTCGTTTCAACCTCTCTGTGATATGGAGAAGCAGATACGTCCACCTCAGGGGGAGGATTTTATTATGTCCATGAATGGAGAAGGACCAGAAAGCCAGCTACACTAAATTGCCTAATGTTGCTGAGAAGTCTGCAGTACAGAAGGATTTCTCTGGAGACTTTCAGACTCCTTCTCTGGAGACTTTCAATCCCCATCTGGATGTGTTCCTGTGTGACCTGTGCTAGATTCTATGGTCCTACTCTGGCAGGGAGGTTGGACTTGATGATCTTTGGAGGTCCCTTCCAACCCCTAACATCCTGTGATCCTGTGATTTTTCTGAGTTTCAGTGAAATCTAAATCTCCAAGCCTCCTTCAGCCTGCACTGACAAGAGCTCCACAGTGCAATCACCAGCAGCTTTAACTGTTCCTCCTCCAGAACACAGAATACAGAATTAACCAGGTTGGTTAATTTGAGATCGTCAAGTCCAACCTATCACCCAACACCATCTAATCAACTAACCCATGGCACCAAGCACCCCATCCAGTCTCCTCTTGAATACCTCCAGGGATGGTGACTCCACCACCTCCCTGGGCAGCACATTCCAATGGCCAGTCTCTCTTGCTGGGAAGAATTTCTTCCTCACATCCTGCCTAAACCTCCTCTGGTGCAGCTTGAGACTGTGTCCTCTTGTTCTGCTGCTGGTTGCTTGGGAGAAGAGACAAACTCCAACTCAACTCCAACTGCTTCTGCAGGCTATGTGGGCTAGCTGCTTCTCCCAGTCCTTAGAACAGAAGTTGAAACACAATTTCTCTTTCACAGAATCACAGAATGTTAGGGGCTGGAAGGGACCTTGAAAGCTTATCCAGTCCAACCCCCCTGCCAGAGCAGGATCACCTAGAGCAGGTCACAGAGGAAGGCATCCAGACGGATCTTGAATATCTCCAGGGAGGGAGACTCCACAAGGTCTATTAGGATTATGGAATTAAATAGTGAATAAACAAATAGCATTAAATAGTAATAAAAGCCACACAGGAACACATCTTGAGCATTTCTTGAGCTCTTGCTACCTCTGCTGCTTTTTAGCTTGCACACTCTCTTACCCTGGTAGTCACAGATGTGTAGGTCCAAGTGGCTTGCCAAGATCTCACTGTGTGTGACATGAAGGATGAGTTAGGTCTCCTGTTAAGACTTCACTGCTTATCTTGGGTTCCTGTTGACTGGTGATGACAAAAGCATAGAATCATAGAATTGTTAGGGTTGGAAGGGACCTCAAGGATCACCTAGCTCCAACCCCTCTGCCATGGGCAGGGACACCTCACACTACAGCAGGTTGCTCACAGACACATCCAGCCTGGCCTTACAAACCTCCAGGGATGAGGCTTCCACCACCTCCTTGGGCAACCTGTGCCAGTGTCTCACCAGCCTCATGCTGAGGAACTTCTTCCCAATATCCAATCTGAATCTACCCACTTCTGGTTTTGCTCCATTCCCCCTAGTCCTATCACTACCTGACACCCTAAAAAGTACCTTCCCCAGCCTTCCTCTAGGCCCCCTTCAGATACTGGAAGGCCACAATTAGGTTTCCTCAGAGCCTTCTCTTCTCCAGACTGAACAACCCCAATTCTCTTAGTCTGTCCTCACAGGAGAGGAGCTCCAGCCCTCTGCTCATCCTCATGGCCCTTCTCTGGACACACTCCAGCACCTCCAGATCCTTCCTGTAACAGAGGCTCCAGAAGTGGATGCAATACTCCAGGTGGGGTCTCACCAGAGCAGAGTAGAGGGGGAGAATCACTTCCCTCGACCTGCTGGCTACACTTCTCTGGATCCAGCCCAGGAGTCAGCATTTATATGAGGTGATACTTTTGCTCCATTCTGAAGAGTCTTAGGCTTTCAGTCTCTTGTCTTGTTCATTCATTTTGGGTATCTGTAGGGTCACAAATCTGCCTCTCTGTTGGATAGCAGTAAGAGAAATAACAAATGCAATGTGCTACTAGCCCTTTTTGGCATCCTCCTCCTACCAGAGCTCAGGTCTTCTGCTGATATTCATCTACACTCTGGCCCTATCCAGCCTAATCTTGATGCTTCTCTACCTCACAACATCCTCCTCACTGTTCCCCAGTTTTCTTGCTATCAGTCAAGTTCTTAGATACCCCTGCAGCCCATCCCTGCAGCCCTTAGCCTATTATGTTTTTTTCTACTGCTTTCATACTGTGTTTATATTTCATTCATAAGAGTTCTGGAGTTTGTGCTAAAAAGCCTCTAAACACTGTTAGTTTAAAGATGGGGCTCCATAGCCATACTTGAGCTAACAGTTTTATGCAGGTTATCCAGACCCTGCCAAACCAGACAGATTTGTCACCTGGAAATTCATAGATTCATAGAATGGTTTAGCTTGGAAGGAACTCTCAAGATCATCTAGTTCCAGACCCTCTGCAGGGTGTGAGAGACTAAAAGTTGGCTCTCCTGGTGTGACTCAACAAAGATAAAATCACTTGCTGCTTGCCCAGACAATAGCTGATATGTGTTGGGCAGAGCCACTGGAAGGAAGGTGCAAAGAATCCTGTCTACCAATCCTGGATGCAAATCAGCTTGTGATTGCACCGTGATAACACGGGACTACAACAATGGACCCAAGGACCCAGCCATCACGCCTTTAGGGCAAGACAATCTCCACCCATCAAGTACCCTGAGGATGGTGACACAATAGACTCACCACCTGTTTCCTGATGTGTAATGAGGGTGTGGGCAGGTAGATGTGGTGGGAGGCGGCAGAGGCCCCCCCCAAGACCACTGCCCAAACTACACAAAAAACTTCCTGGGAAATGATACCTGGATAGATTTCATGGGGGACAATAGCTGGGTACTTACCTAAGGATGATTTCCCAGGACGACGTCCTGGGGACCAACACCTGGACACTCGCCTGAGGACTAAAAGACTGTATAAAAAGACCTGAGTGACACTGTCAAAGCAGAAGAGAGAAGATGGCACCACACGCTGGAAACATCACGGGGCAACACAACGCATCTTGCACTCTCCCCACCCCTGGCCATGTGGGATGTGGAGGTGCTGGAAGGTGTCCAGAGAAGGGCCACAAGGATGATCAGAGGGCTGGAGCACCTCTCCTATGAGGACAGACTGAAAGAGTTGGGGCTGTTCAGTCTGCAGAAGAGAAGGCTCCGAGGTGACCTCATTGTGGCCTTCCAGTATCTGAAGGGGGCCTACAGGAAGGCTGGGGAGGGACTGCTCAGGATCTCAGGGAGTGATAGGACTAGGGGGAATGGAATGAAGCTGGAGGTGGGGAGATTCAGGCTGGAGGTGAGGAGGAAGTTCTTCCCCATGAGAGTGGTGAAGCCCTGGAATGGGTTGTCCAGGGAGGTGGTTAGGGTGCCGTTCCTGGAGGTGTTTAAGCCCAGGCTGGCTGAGGCTCTGGCCAGCCTGATCTAGTGTGGGGTGTCCCTGCCCATGGCAGGGGGGTTGGAACTGGATGATCCTTGTGGTCCCTTCCAACCCTGAATGATACTATGATACTATGATAACATAATCTCTTTCCTACTTTCTCCTTTTTCTCCCTATTCTCTCTCTCTCACTCTAATTCCTTCCCTCTTCTCTCTCTCTCTCTCCATTTTCTCCCTCTCCCCTTCTTATGTCCACTTTGTTTATGTCATAAATAGTCTAGCTGTTGATATTTTGGCCTTGTTTGTGCCTCTAATTTCACAACACAGGAATATTTAAGATCTGTGTCTCCGGACCGAGACACAGGGACATCTTCCACTAGACCTGGTTGCTCAAGGCCTCATCCAACCTGGCCTTGAACACCTCCAAGGAAGGGACATCCACAGCTTCCTTGGGAAATCTGTGCCAGCGTCTCATCACCCTCACTGGAAAGGATTTCTTCCTAATCTCCAGTCAAAATCTGTCCTCCTCAAACTTCACAGAATGGTCTGAGCTGGAAGGGACCTCCAAGGTCATCCAGTCCAATCACCTCTGCAGTAAGCAGAGACATCCTCAACTAGATCAAGTTCCTCAGAACCCTGGTGAGCCTCAGCTTGAGGTGAGTCCAGGGAGGTGGTGGAGTCACCATCACTGGAAGTGTTTAAAAAGAGACTGGGTGAGGCACTTGGTGCCATGGTTGAGTTCATTAGATGGTGTTGGGTGATAGGTTGGACTTGATGATCTCCAAGGTCTTGTCTGACCTGGTTAATTCTGTTAAAAACAGAAAATCTGTTCCAGTGTCTCATCACCCTCACTGTAAAGGGTTTCTTCCTAATCTCCAGTCTAAATCTGTGCTCCTCAAGCTTCACAGAATGGAAGTCTGTGTGCCAATCCTGTGTGGAATTCTGTGTGCCAAGTATGGCTATGGAGCCCCATCTTTAAACTAACAGTGTGTACAGGCTTTTAACCATTCTCCAGGGATGGGTCCCCAGCCACCTCCCCAGGCAACTTGTTCCAGTGTTCCTAACATCCAATCTAAATCTGCTCTTCTCCAGTTTGAAGCCATTGCCCCTTGTTCTGTCACTGTTGGCCTTTGCAAACAGTCTCTCTCTATCCTTTTTGTAGGCCTTCTTCAGGTATCTCCCCTCTCCTCTGTTCCACCACCAGCCTGGGTCTTCAACACAGGCAAGGTGAACAATTTTAGTCTGTCCTTCTGTGTTTGAATGAGGGATTGCTCTTTCCAGGCCTTAAAATAGGGAGAGACTTTGAAGTGCTTTGAAAAAGGAACTTGGGACCCTAAGTCATCATGCATTTTTGAAAGACATCCCTATCACGTTACTGCTCAGCTGCATGTCTTTTCCTAGGCTGTCTGAAAGTGGATCTGTGCTGCTGTGTTCCAAAGGGGGATTATTTGAATGTTGTACTAAAATACCAACAAGCTTTGTCACTTTAATTAGGCAGTAAGCCCTGTCATCCTGGGTCTTCAGATTTGGAGTAAGCAGAGGTTGATGGCTGAAGCAAACTCTTACCTATTTGGGAGATCACAGGTTTTATTATACTGAAAATTCTGCTGGTGTGTCACAGGATCAGGGGATGTTAGGGGTTGGAAGGGACTTCTGGAGATCATCAAGCCCAAGCCCCCTGCCAGAGGATGGCAATAGAATCTAGCACAGGTCGCACAGGAACACATCCAGATGGGGCTGGAAAGTCTCCAGGGAAGGAGATTCCACAACCCCTCTGGGCAGCCTGTTCCAGTGCTCTGTGACCCTAACTGTAAAGAAGTTCCCCCTCGTGTTGAGGTGGAACCTCCTGTGCTGTAGTTGATATCCATTGCCCCTTGCCATATCACAGGGAGCAAGTGAGCAGAGCCTGGCCCCTCCTTACTGACCCCCCAGCCCTCAGATATTTATAAACATTTATTAAATCCCCTCTCAATCTTCTCTTCTCCAGACTAGACAGCCCCAAGTTCTCTCAGCCTCTCCTCATTGGGCATGTCCTCCAGTCCCTTAGTCATCCTGGTAGCTTTTGATGCCTTCCAAATTCCCCTGGGCATGTGAGGCCAGGACAAGATGCTATCTAAAAAAAAAATGAAAGGTCACAGCATGTTTACTGGAAATAGTTATTTCGTGACCCAAGAGGACGAGTTTAACCAGAAGGAAACATCTTTTAGAGGAGACAAGGCTTGCCTGATTGAATCCAGAATCTGCATGTCGGCTCATCTTCAGACCACTTTGCTAACACAGAGGAACTCAGCGACCTGGTGGCCGCAGGTGAGACTACAGAATGGTTCAGGACTCATTTCAGCTACAATGGAGAAATTGCCAAAAGCAGGATCACCCAGGGTAGTCCACACAGGAATGCGTCCAGGTGGGGTTGGAAAGTCTCCAGAGAAGGAGACTCCACAGCCTCTCTGGGCAGCCTGCTCCAGGGCTCTGTCACCCTCACTGCAAAGAAGTTTCTCCTCATGGTGAGGTGAAATCTTCTATGTTCCTGTTTGTATGTGTTGTTTCTTGTCTTATTATTGTGCATCAAAGAAGCTTGGTCCCTTCCACTTGACACCCACCCCTCAGATATTGATAGACATTGATCAGATCCCCTCTCAGCCTTCTCTTCTCCAGACTAAACAGCCCCAGGGCTCTCGGTCTCTCTTTGTAGGGGAGATGCTGAAGTCCTCTAATCATCCTCATGGCTCTTGGCCTTATGAGGGCCAGATGTCCCAGTGAAATCACAGTTTTTAGTTGTTTGGTTTCAAGATCAAGCAAGACTTTTGCAGGCAAGCCATCTGACCACCCTTTCCATTGACTGCCCTGTCAGCTATCCTTGCTCAGCAGGAAACTGCAGTGAGAGGCTGTCCCCTGGTCCAGTTACCCTGTCCCACCACAGCTCTCAGCAGCCACTTTCCCATTGGGTTTGCTAAAAGCCAAAGTAGTGCATCCCAAAGGCTTGCAGAATTTATCCCAGAGTTTGGTTGTTTGAGGTTTTTTTTGGTCTTGGTTTGTTTTGTACTATTTCTTGTAGGACTGAGAGTACCAGGATGCCAGAGGTACATCCCACAAACTGTTCCTTTGACACAGGCCGTCAGAATAACTCGTTGGGAGTCTGCAGTGGCAGATGTGCCAGAACAAGGTAGACAAGATCTTTTAGCCCATGTCTTGTCTATGCAGTGAGAAACCTGACAAAGGAGGCACAAAGATGCAAAGGTAATCAAAAGCCAAGGATGGAAAGCCAGCTCTGCAGCCCCCATGAAACCACCACATGCTGTTTGGCATCCCTGATTGGAAGCCATGTTCTGATTTCCCTCCTGGGACACTGAACATGAGCAAACTGCACAATTGGTCCTGAAATATTCTCTAGAGTTAAAACAAACAAACAAACAAACAAACAAACAAACAAACAAAAAACAGTTAGAAAGAAAATATTGCAAGCATGATCAGAGGGCTCTCCTGTGAGGACAGACTGAGAGAATTGGGCTTGTTCAGTCTGGAGAAGAGAAGGCTACAAGGATACCTTCTTGTGGCCTTCCAGTAGCTGAAGCGGGCTACAAGAGAGCTGGGAAGGGACTTTTTAGGGTGTCAGGTACTGATAGGACTAGGGAGAATGGAGCAAAACTAGAAATGGGTAGATTCAGATTGGATGTTGGGAAGAAGTTCTTCCCCATGTGGGTGGTGAGACACTGGCACAGGTTGCCCAGGGAGGTGGTGGGAGCCTCATCGCTGGAGTTTTTG
The DNA here is from genome assembly GCF_026170545.1 of Melanerpes formicivorus. Lineage (NCBI taxonomy): Eukaryota > Metazoa > Chordata > Aves > Piciformes > Picidae > Melanerpes > Melanerpes formicivorus. Next base: position 2,163,640 of record NW_027142406.1, on the reverse strand, counting down.
AAGGCCAGGCTGGATGTGGCTGTGAGCAACATGCTCTAATGTGAGGTGCCCCTGCCTGTAGCAGGGGGGTTGGAACTAGATGATCCTTGAGGTCCTTTCCAATGCTGATAGTTCTGTGATTCCATATTTTACAGACAGATGTTTTACAGGCTGGGAGATTAGGCAGTGTTTACTTTGGGAATGGGCAACTCTTCAGACTGTACCTGAAGGGTGATTGTAGCCAGGTGGAGGTTGGTCTCTTCTCCCATGCAACCAGCACCACAACAAGAGGACACAGTCTCAAGCTGCACCAGGGGAAGTTTAGACTCGAGGTAAGGAGAAAGTTCTTCCCAGAGAGAGTTGTTAGCCATTGGAATGTGCTGCCCAGGGAGGTGGTGGAATCACTGTCCCTGGAGGTGTTCAAGAGGGGTTTGGATGTGGCACTTGGTGCCATGGTTTAGTAGTCATGAAGTGTTGGGTGACAGGTTGGACTTGATGATCTTTGAGGTCTCTTCCAACCTTATTGATTTTATGATTCTATGATAAGACAACCTAAAAAACCAATGGTCTATCCTTAAATCAGTGAGCCTGGACTTTGTTTCCCATTGACACCAGCCTCACAGACTGCAGCTATGCTGAGGGGATGTGAGATGCTAGTACTGCTCCTGGTTAAAACTTACATCTGCCCTTTGCAGAGCTGAAGTACTGTGACATGAAGTGGAAGGCAGCAGAGAAAACAGTCAGAAGATTTTTACTGTGAGCAAAAGGTGGAAGATATTCTGAGTGCTGCTTCAGTAAAGGCTTTGAAGTGCCACCTGGCACAAGCCAAGGTCTAGTCCAGTGCTTCCCAACCTTTTTCTAGCTGAGCCTCTCTCAAGAGAATAATCAGTGCTTCATACATCACTGAATCTAACTGCTCGCTTGCCTCAGGTCTGCCATGTTCATGGTGCTCCTGCTTGTGTGCCTCCAGCATCCAAGGCCTCATATTACACCCCTTCTGTCACCATGGGTGTGCTCAGTACCCTTCCAGGTACTCTCCTTATTAACCTGCAGGTGTCTTGAATGACATGGACTACCCAAGCTCTGTGCTGTGAAAAGCTGACAGACATATTGGCAAAAAGTATGTGCAGAAATCTCAGACATTTTCCTCCCACTGATGCCCTAACAAGCCTCATGAAGTTCATTAAAATGGAAGTCTAATCTGTCCAGCTCCAAGGAAGCTGGAACAGCATCAGCAAAAAAGGAGAGGAATCAAGTAAGACAATCTGAGAAAATGGAAGGACAGGAAAAATAAGATATTCAGACATTAGGGGGGAGGGGGGGGAAGAAAAAAAAAAGAGACAGTATTTGGGCATCTCCCCTGTGAAGAGAGGCTGAGATCCTGGAACTGGTTAATCTTGAGAAGAGAAGACTGAGAAGACTGCTAAAGGCACACTGCTTCCCCAAATAACTGTGATCATTTAGAAGTCCCCTCAGTGAAAGATGGGAACACTTAAGGACATATCAATGTCCCCAGCAACATGAAACTGCAAGGTCAATGCTCCAGCCTGCATGTCCTGCTCAGCAGAACTGCTGCTGCAAGCAGCAGAAACATGCTTGCATAAAATCAGTAGGAGCAAGCCCAGGGGCTTCCTCTCCTTTCAGTGTGGCTTACCTCTCTGTTAGCCAGCCAGGAGCACTCCTTTTAGAGGGACAAACATGGCACAGTAAGAGGTGTCTTGGATCTGCTGGCTGTGTACAAAAAGAGCAAGGGCCCCTTGGATCCAGTTCTCCCCCAGTTTTGCTCTGCCCTGCTGCACACCCAGCGATCGTGCCACCGAGGAAGTGACTGCAAAGCTTTCATTGCTCACTGATGAGGTCCATAACTGTTTTTACACCTTCTTCTCTAAATAAGGAAGCTGCCTGTGAAGCCTCTGACTGCCCTGACTGCTTTCAACAGCCAATGAAACCCTACTCCTGCCTCCAGTCTTGGGTGACAGCATTCATCAAAGCTCAGCCAGCCCGGGGAGGATGGCAGGTTAGTGTTACAGCCGTGGCAGGCTTACCTTTGGCAAGCTGTTGATGTCAGAGTGATGATGTGGGGAGGGACAGGCTCTGTGCTATAAAAATGGGTCAATCAAAGATAACTGAGGCTGCTTGCTGGGAAGCAGGATCTACAAAACATGGTCCCCACCAGTTTGCCTGCTGTTGGCCTGCCTCTGCTTCCGACCCGACTGCTAGCGGGCTTTAGTTTCATGTCAGCAATCTCTGTGGGCTTTCCAAAAATAAGCCTCTGCCACCATGCTGGAGGGAGGAAAACAAGAAGGGCAGTATTTTTAGGGCCATCAATTCTGACCACGTGCCCAGGAGGTGAACTGGATGGCCACTGCACAGAGACTTCTCATCACTATGTTCTGCGAAGACAGCGCTCAGCGGACGCTGCCTGCTGCTTTCCTCCTCCTGGGTTTGCTAGCCGGGATCGCTTCCACACACCCAGTTGTAAGCAGAGCTAATGGCACATTGCTGGAAAGAGGATGGCAATCTCTGCTGTCCAGGTCCATTGCTGGGATGTCAGGGGAGAAGTCAGAGGTGAACTGGGAGAGTGATTATTTGCTAGGCATCAAGAGGCAGCGGAGGCTTTACTGCAACGTGGGCATCGGGTTTCACCTTCAAATCCTCCCAGACGGCAGCATAAGCGGAGTTCACAATGAAAACCAATACAGTGAGTTGCATCCAGAAATGAAATAGCATAGATGTCACTTAATTGCTGTGAACTCGAGTAATTTACCCTTCAGAGAATGCAAATGTTATTACTTGGTAGTGTTCCTCATCTCTGCTCCATCTGTTGCCTTTCTGAGAGTCTCTGGGATCAATGCACGGTAGAACCCCCGCGGGCTGAGACGTGTCACGAATGCTTTAGACAAATTTAGCTCCGATTTATTTTTACCCTACTTTGCTGCACAGATGAGAAAAGACCAGCCAGGTGGGAAAGTGTCTCTCTGCTGCATTTGCTCACTCCTCGCTTTCTCATTCGCCTGTTTGAGTTCGGGAGGCTGTTGCTCAGCTCAGAGCACCCTGAATTTTGAATCCTAGGTGACTGGGACGGTTAGGACGTTCAGACATGGAAGGGGCTTGCTGTTCCTGCTTGGTTTTTTTTCCTAATGGGTACTGCTCTCTTAGCAGGAGATTAAAGAGAAGCATTAGCCCTGTGGGTTTGATTTTCCTGTAGAGGGCAGTTGCTGAAAATCTTTTGCAGCTAGGACATCATGGGGACTTGAAAATGCAAGCCACGCTTCTCTAGGGCTAAATAACAAACACTGCATAATTACAGCATATTAGGGGGAAAAACCAACCCCAAAGTTACTTATTAGAAAGACTTTGAGGGATCAAAAGGATTGTACAGCATGTGACTGCATTCCTGAATAATCATTTTAAAACCCCACAGCATAGAAGAAAAACCAGGCCCTTCTCAGCCTCTGTCTATTTGGCTGGACTAGGGAGATAAATCTAATCAAGAGAATGAGACAAAGTCATTAGAAGTTTAAAGCAAGTAAGTGATACCTGGATTGCCTTTGATTAGCTCTAAATTCTGTGCTAACACTCCTATTGAACTGCTTCTGGTTTAGGTCTCTTTGAAATATCCACCGTAGAGAGAGGTGTAGTGAGCCTGTTTGGGGTGAAAAGTGCTCTCTTCGTCGCAATGAACAACAAAGGGAAGCTATATGGAACGGTGAGTACAGGTGCAAAGAGTTTTTCCTTGCTTAAAGGAAGGTTGAAAGGGTTTTGCTTGTTGAGTTCGGTTTGGTTTTGTTGTGGTTGGGGTTTTTTGTTGGTTTGGTTTGGGTTTGGTTTGAATCATAGAATCATAGAATCAATAAGATTGGAAAAGATCTCAAAGATAGAATCATAGAATCACAGAATCAATAAGGTTGGAAAAGACCTCAAAGATCGTCAAGTCCAACCTGTCACCCAACACCTCATGACTACTAGACCATAGCACCAAGTGCCACGTCCAATCCCCTCTTGAACACCTCCAGGGATGGGGACTCCACCACCTCCCTGGGCAGCACATTCCAATGGCTAACAACTCTCTCTGGGAAGAACTTTCTCCTCTCCCCTAGCCTAAACTTCCTCTGGCACAGCTTGAGACTGTGTCCTCTTGTTCTGGTGCTGGTTGCCTGGGAGAAGAGACCAATCCCCACCTGGCTACAACTTCCCTTCAGATAGTTTGGTTTGGTGTTGATCAGTTTTGGTTTAGTTTGTTGTGGTTTTGGTTTTGCTTTTGCTTTTGCTTTGCTTTGCTTTGCTTTTGTTTTGCTATGTTTTGTTTTGTTTCATTTTGTTTTGTTTCCTTTTGTTTCATTTTGTTTTCTCTCCTGGAAATTTCTGGTTAAAAGCAGAGTCTCTTATTTACAGGGAGCTTGCCCAGTCTGGTGTCATCAGGGTTATTTAGTACATGAAGCAGGAAGGCTGTTAGAGGTCTATTATCTTTTAGCTTTCCAAGAAGATTGTACAGGGGAGCACTCTAGGAAAATTAATCCATGTGAGCACTAGGAGGGGTTAATTAGATGGCTTCTTCTAAGGCTTCAGCACTGCAAACACTTTCCAGTAAGAGTGAACCCTGCTGATTCTCTTTTGCTGTGCATTATATGTAAAGCAAATGGGAGTGGACTGCAAAGACCCCTAGGAGGTAAAGTGCATTTAGGTCCATCAGAGGGTGTGCATGTGATTGCATGTCTCTGTGCGTGTGCACAGGTTGGTGTAGGAGAGGTGCAATCATCCGAACTATCTGCACTAGCTACCATTAGTAATATCATGGCCACATGCCACCCACCCCCTCCCTGCATGAGGTGAATCAAGAAAACTCTGACCAGCAGGGTTAGGGAGGTTCTTCTCCCCCTCTACTCTGCCCTGCCGAGACCACACCTGCAATATTGTGTCCAGTTTGGGGCTCCCCAGTTCAAGAGAGAGACCTGCTGGAGAGAGTCCAACAGAGAGCCACAAGGATGCTTAGGGGACTTGAGCATCTCCCCTGTGAAGAGACACTGAGAGCCCTGCGGCTGTTTAGTCTTGAGAAGAGAAGGCTGAGAGGGGATCTGATCAATGTCTATCAATATCTGAGGGGTGGGTGTCAAGTGGAGGGGGCCAAGCTCTTTTGGGTGGCGTGCACTAATAAGACAAGAAACAACAGGCTCAAGCTTGAACATAGAAGATTTCACCTTACCATGAGGGGAAACTTCTTTACAGTGAAGGTGACAGAGCCCTGGAGCAGGCTGCCCAGAGAGGTTGTGGAGTCTCCTTCTCTGGAAACTTTCCAAGCACACCTAGATCAATTCCTGTGCGAACCACCCTAAGTGATCCTACTTTGGCAGGGGAGTTGGATTCAATGGTCTCTGGAGGTCCCTTCCAACCTCTAATGTACTGTGATACTGTGATATCAAACCAACCACACCATGAAGAATGACTAGGAAGTCCACCCTACAAAGTCACCATATGAACCTGGGGGAAATTGTTTTAATTATTCTATTTCAGAACAACAAGAGGACACAGTCTCAGGCTGTGCCAGGGGAGGTTTAGGCTGGATGATAGGAAGAAGTTCTTCCTAGAAAGAGAGATTGGCCATTGGAATGTGCTGCCCAGGGAGGTGGTGGAGTCACCATCCCTGGAGGTATTCAAGAGGAGACTGGATGGGGTGCTTGGTGCCGTGGTTTAGTTGATTAGATGGTGTTGGGTGATAGGTTGGACTCGATGACCACCAAATCTTTTCCAACCTGGTCTACTCTACTCTACTCTACTCCACTCCACTCCACTCTACTCTATTCTAATGATCAGTTGTGTGAGATCAACCCCAAAGGGTGAGAAACCAGTAATGGCTATTAGCACTGGCATGCAGCTTAACCTGGAACACCATCACCATCATCCTAGCTATACCATCTAGACACAATTTAATCTCTGAGGCCTGAGCAAGGCATCTGCAGTCTCAACATTCAGCACTTGCTGGGAAGCGTGTTTGAAAGAGACTGGCTCTGGGCACTAGGCAAAAGCAGTCCATCTCTCAGTAATGAGTGGTAGTGACAGCATTCATCCCTTTGCTCAAGAAACAACAAAGTAGTTTCCTTTGAACCAGCTGTGATGTCAACAAAGCATTTCAGCTGCTTAGTGATTCACCAGATGTTGTGAAGAACCCACAGCCATTACTAATCTGGACAATCCATTGTTCCACAATGACAGGGGAGATGTTTTAAGGTTCCACCATAGCGATATTCTTTCAATCATGTCTGATTTCAAGCACCCAAAACAGTGCCACAAACCCAGCTGCTTTGCTTGACTAAAGAAATGCAGAGTCTGGATTCAGAGCTCCCTTTGATTTTTGGGGGGGGGTTTGTCCCCCCTTAGTTTCAATCCAATCTTATTTATGTTCAAGGACATTTTCTAAAGCTGTAAGAGATGTGCATTTTCCCTTGCACAATGCAATGCCCTAAGTTCAACTCTTTAAGAAGCTCTGAATAGTGCTATTACACCCTGTGTCCAAACAGAACAGCAGCTGGCAGCCTGTGATGTGCCAGACATTTCACTTGAGAGAGTTACTCTGCTTTGTCTTTTAATACCTTCTCAGTTTGTCTCCTGCTTGTCCTTGCTCCTCCTCTCCCTGATAACTCCCCCTCCTTGGATTTACATGACATGACATAATGGAAAATGAAACTGTTTTCCCAGGTTAGAACCTGCTGCACGTCTCACTTGCAGTTAAATAGATCATCAATGGCTTAACAAAAGGGAACATTTGGTGCTAAACTGAGGTCTTTTAGCCTGGGGATGAGGAGGCTCAGGGGAGACCTTCTTGCTCTCTACAACTCCCTGAAGGGAGGTTGTAGCCAGGTGGGGGTTGGTCTCTTCTCCCAGGCAAGCAGCACCAGAACAAGAGGACACAGTCTCAAGCTGTGCCAGGGGAGGTTTAGGCTGGAGGTGAGGAAGAAGTTCTTCCCAGAAAGAGTGATTGGCCATTGGAATGTGCTGCCCAGGGAGGTGGTGGAGTCCCCATCACTGGAGGTGTTAAAAAAGAGACTGGATGGGGTACTTGGTGCCACGGTTTAATTGATGAGATGGTGTTGGGTGATAGGTTGGACTTGATGATCTCCAAGGTCTTTTCCAACCTGGTTAATTCTGTAATCTCCAGGGATGGGGCCTCAGCCACCTCCCCAGCAACCTGTTCCAGAATTTGCTGCCCAGGGAGATGGCAGAGTCCCTGTTCCTGGAGCTGTGCAAAAAAGGATTGGGTGTGGCACTTGGAGCCATGGTTTAGTTGTCCTGAGGTGTTAGGTGTCAGGTAATAGGTTGGACTTGATGATCTCTGAGGTCTTTTCCAACCTGGATCATTCTGTATTCTGTCTTATACAAATGCCTTATTCAAGCAAAGAGTTCTCCTTGAACATTGCTGTTTGGAAGAAAACTGAAGGGTTTTACAGCCAGCAGATCATTCTTTGATGAATGCCAGGACACCTTGTGAAGGGGAGGTGTGAAATAAAGCAAAGTCATTCATGTGGGCAAAAGGGCCCAATGCTGACAGAAGGGATTGCCTGCCAATATAAAGAAGAAATCCATGACTGATCATGAATTAACTTGCTCTGCCACAAGGAAGCTCAGAGTCCATTATCTGGACAGGTGGCATCTGAATTCATTCAACACCAAATTAGGACTGAGGAGAGAGATTTACTGTTGGATGCAGTCACCCTGGCACCACCTGTTGCACCCTGCAACAAGTGCTTCTTGTAATAACACTAGAAGAAAAAACTATTAGAGGCTTCCTGGACTCTCCCTCCTTACTGCAGAGGGGGTTGGACTAGATGGCTTTTGGAGGTCCCTTCCAACCCAGACCATCCTATGATTCTGTGATTCTATGATTCTCTGATTCTAGGATTCTATGAGACTATGATTCTATGAGTCTCTAATTCTAGGGTTCCATAATTCTAGGATTGTATAATTCTAGGATTCTATAATACTAGGATTCTATGAGTATGATTCTGTGAGTGAGTCTCTAATTCTGTGATTCTATGAGTCTATAGTTCTATGATTCTATAGTTCTGTGGTTCTATGATTCTAGAGTTCTAGGATTCTATGAGTCTCGAATCATAGAATCAATAAGGTTGGAAAAGACCTCAAAGATCATCAAGTCCAACCTGGCACCCAACACCTCATGACTACTAGACCATGGCACCAAGTGCCATGTCCATCCTTTCTTGAACACCTCCAGGGATCATGACTCCACCACCTCCCTGGGCAGCACATTCCAATGGCTAACAACTCTCTCTGTGAAGAACTTTCTCCTCACCTGCAGCCTAAACTTCTCCTGATGCAGCTTGAGACTGTGTCCTCTTGTTCTGGTGTTCTTGTTCAAATGGTGGAGGAACCAACAAGAAATGGTGCTATGCTGGACCTTGTTCTCACCAACAGGGAAGGGCTGGTAAGCAATGTGAGGCTCATAGACGGCCTTGGCTGCAGTGACCATGAAGCAGTTGAATTTAACATCCTCAGGGCAATCAGGAGGAAGTATTCCAAGCTCACGACCCTAGACTTTAGGCATGCAGATTTTGATCGCTTCAGGGATCTGCTAGCCAAAGTGTCATGGGACAAAGCCCTGGAGGGAAGAGGGACCCAGGACAGCTGGTCAGTGTTCAAGGACCACCTCCTCTGTGTCCAGGAGCTCTGTGTACCAACAAAGAGAAAAGCAGGTAAGAATGCTAGGAGGCCTGCCTGGATGGGCAAGGAGCTACTGGACACACTATTACTTAAAAGGAAACTCTACAGGAAGTGGAGGGAAGGACAGGTAGAACAGGGGGAATACAAGGAAGCTGCCCGAGCAGCAGGAGTCCTGGTCAGGAAAGCCAAAGCAGAGTTTGAGTTGAATCTAGCCAGGGAGATTAAAGGGAATACTAAGAACTTTTACAGGTATATTAATGGGAGGAAGAAGACTAGGGAAGGTGTGGGCCCCCTCAGAAAAGAAAATGGTGACATGGTCACCTGTGATGAGGAAAAGGCTGAGGTACTTAATAACTTCTTTACCTCAGTCTTCACTGCAAGGGCCTCTAGCCACACTCCTGATGTTATGGAAGTCAAAGCCAGGGACAGGGAGGAAGAACTGCCCATTGTAAGTGCAGATCAGGTTCGTGATCATCTGAAGAACCTGAAAGTGTTCAAGTCCATGGGACCCGACGGGTTACACCCACGGGTACTGAGAGAACTGGCAGATGAGGTTGCTAAACCCCTCTCTATTATATTTCAAAAGTCCTGGCAGTCTGGTGAAGTCCCCACAGACTGGAAAAGGGGAAACATTGCCCCCATCTTCAAAAAGGGCAAGAAGGAGGAACCAGGGAACTACAGGCCAGTCAGTCTCACCTCTGTGCCTGGAAAGATCATGGAACAGATCCTCCTGGAGTCACTACTCGCTCAAAAGAATAGTGAAGAGGTGATTGGGAACAGTCAGCATGGCTTTGCCAAGGGCAAATCCTGCCTGACCAACCTGGTGGCCTTCTATGAGCAGGTGACAAAATTAATAGATGAGGGGCGAGCAACTGATGTCGTTTACCTGGACCTGAGCAAAGCCTTTGACACTGTCCCGCACCACATCCTGGTCTCCAAACTGGTGACACATGGGTTTGATTGGTGGACCACTAGATGGATAAGGAACTGGCTTGATGGCCGCACCCAAAGAGTGGCTGTCAATGGCTCCATGTCCCAGTGGAGGCCAGTGACAAGTGGAGTCCCTCAGGGATCAGTCCTGGGACCTATCTTATTCAACATCTTTGTGGGGGACATGGACAGTGGCATTGAGTGCACCCTCAGCAAGTTTGCTGATGACACCAAGCTGTGTGGTGCAGCAGACACGCTGGAGGGAAGGGAGGCCATCCAGAGGGACCTTGACAGGCTGGAGAGGTGGGCACAGGCCAACCTCATGAAGTTCAATAAGAGCAAGTGCAGGGTCCTGCATCTGGGTCGAGGCAATCCCAGGCACAAATACAGGCTAGGCAGTGACTGGCTGGAGGATAGCCCTGAGGAGAGAGACTTGGGGGTGCTGGTGGACAAAAAGCTCAACATGAGCTCTCAGTGTGCACTTGCAGCCTGCAAAGCCAATCAGATCCTGGGCTGCATCAGGAGAAGTGTGGCTAGCAGGTCGAGGGAGGTGATCCTCCCCCTCTACTCAGCCCTGGTGAGACCCCACCTGGAGTACTGTGTCCAATTCTGGAGCCCCTATTACAAGAGGGATGTGGAGGTGCTGGAACGTGTCCAGAGAAGGGCCACGAGGATGATCAGAGGGCTGGAGCACCTCTCCTATGAGGACAGACTGAAGGAGTTGGGGCTGTACAGTCTGCAGAAGAGAAGGCTCCGAGGTGACCTAATTGTGGCCTTCCAGTATCTGAAGGGGGCCTACAGGAAGGCTGGGGAAGGACTTCTCAGGATATCAGGTAGTGATAGGACTAGGGGGAATGGAATGAAGCTGGAGGTGGGGAGATTCAGGCTGGATGTGAGGAGGAGGTTCTTCACCATGAGAGTGGTGAAACCCTGGAATGGGTTGTCCAGGGAGGTGGTCGAGGCCCCGTCCCTGGGGGTGTTTAAGAGCAGGCTGGATGAGGCTCTGTCCAGCCTGATCTAGTGTGGGGTGTCCCTGCCCATGGCAGGGGGGTTGGAACTAGATGATCCTTGTGGTCCCTTCCAACCCTGAATGAAACTATGAAATTATAAGTGCTGATTGCCTGGTTGATTCTGTGATTCTTGGATTCTATAATTCTAGTATTCTATGATTCTATGAGTCTATGACTCTTTGATTCTATAATTCTAGGATTCTCTAATTCCATGGTCCTATGATTCTATAATTCTATCATAAAACCAATAAGGTTGGAAGAGACCTCAAAGATCATTAAGTCCAACTTGTCACCCAAAGCCTCATGGCACCAAGTGCCACATCCAACCCCTTTTTGAACACCTCCAGGCACAGGGACTCCACCACCTCCCTGGGCAGCACATGGCTATGATTCAATTATCCTAGGATTCTAGGATTCTATCACAGTATCACTAAAGTTGGAAGAGACCTCAAAGATCATCAAGTCCAACCTGTCACCCAACACCTCATGACTAGACCATGGCACCAAGTGCCACGTCCAATCCCCTCTTGAACACCTCCAGGGATGGGGACTCCACCACCTCCCTGGGCAGCACATTCCAATGATGAATGACTCTCTCGGTGAAGAACTTTCTCCTCACCTCCAGCCTAAACTTCCCCTGGCACAGCTTGAGACTGTGTCCTCTTGTTCTGGTGCTGGTTGCCTGGGAGAAGAGACCAACCCCCTCCTGGCTACAACCTCCCTTCAGGTAGTTGTAGAGAGCAAGAAGGTCTCCCCTGAGCCTCCTCTTCTCCAGGCTAAGCAACCCCATCTCCCTCAGCCTCTCCTCACAGGGCTGTGCTCAAGGCCTCTCCCCAGCCTTGTTGCCCTTCTCTGGACACCTTCAAGTGTCTCAATGTCCTTCTATGAGTCTATGATTCTGTGAGTCTCTAACTCTATGATGCTTTGATTCTATAATTCTAGGATTCTATAATTCTATGGTTTTATGATTCTATAATTCTAGGGTTGTATAATTCTAGGAGTCTGTGATTCTGTAAGCCTCTAATTCTATGATTCTTTGATTCTATGATTCTAGGATTCTAGGATTCTATGAGTCTCTAATTCTATGATTTTTTGATTCTAAGATTCTAGGATTCTATGGTTCTATGAGTCTCTAATTCTGTGATTCTTTGATTCTATGGTTCTAGGATACTAGGATTCTATAATTCTATGGTTCTATGAGTCTGTAATTCTATGATCCTTTGATTCTATGCTTCTATAATTCTTTGGTTCTATGAGTCTCTAATTCTGTGTTTCTTTGATTCTATAATTCTATGATTCTATGGTTCTAGGATTCTACAATTCTATGAGTCTCTAATTCTATGATCCTTTGATTCTATGCTTCTATGATTTATTCTACGTGCTTCATCCTTCCCCCTCACCCCTTTACCCCTTCCCTCTTCCTTAGGCTGTTTTCCAGGACGAGTGCAAATTCAAAGAGACCTTGCTGCCCAACAACTACAATGCCTATGAGTCAAATGCTTACTGTGGGGCTTACATAGCCCTCAGCAAACACGGGAGAGTGAAGAGAGGAAACAAAGTTTCTCCTGCTATGACCGTGACCCACTTTTTACCCAGAATATGAACCGGAGCGAAGCAGAAGATTAAGCCCCAGGAAAAAAGGAAAACCCCAAACCACCAACAAACTGATTCATTTTGCACATGGGAATAACCTCCCAGGTAAAGTATTTATGCTGTTCATTGAGAAATAATAATTCTCTCTAGATGTATGTGTATATTTGGATGAAAGTCTTGGTCCTAGATTGCTCATGTAGCACGTGTAACATGATGCTGCTTCTCTGTACCAATTTCACACGGCCGTGTGCCTCCTTTGGTGCTGAACAGAGTAAAAACGCAAGCTGGAGTGCCGAGGAAGCGTTTGGAAGTCAAGGAATGGCTGTGGGCGATCATCTCTAAGTGATCAGAGCTTATTTATGAAACACTAGTGATTACCTCAGACAATAACCTTCCATCCTGAGCTGTTTACATGCCATGGGCCAAATCACCCGGCGGCTTTGCTTCGCTGGAGCTTCAAGCGGTTCACCTGATCTGAATAGCTGGCTGCACCTCCCCCTTCTGCACAATGTCCCTTCCTGTCTTGTAAAATCCTCAGTCTGTTTGGATCCTGAGGGTGCCCATCTGCATTGCCACACACAGGTGGCTTAGTTTGGACGTGGGGAAATCTGTCTTCAGTGAAGGGGGTGTCAAGCCCTGGAAGAGACTGCCCAGGGCAGCAGTGGAGTCACCATCCCCGGAGGGATCAATTGAAAAGCAAGGTAGATGAGGCACTGCAGGGCATGATGTAGTGGTGGACATGGTAGTGCTGGCTTAATGGTTGGACTTGCTGATCCGAAAGGTCTCTTCCAACCAAAACGATGCTGTGATTCCACACAAGCCAACTGCCTACCCCCAGAGCCCCTCTGTGTCTGAAGACACTCTCCAGGATCTTCTCACAGGGACTTGTTGGCAAAACGAAGACCTACAATCCGTTTCCCTCAGGAAGGGCTGCAGGATAAAGTGCAGATGTGTCCCAAATGTAAGATGGATTTGGAGCTGAGGGTTTTGAATGGCGTTTTTTGAGCTTGGTTTAGACCCCACTCAAATATACACGTGTACATCTTTAATATAAATACCTGTATATACATATAGACATGGGATGTGTGAGTGTGTATCCATGTCATTGCATACTTCTGAAGGAATCCATCATCCCAGTCTCTAGACAGATGGTCCAGGTGCCTTCATATGCTTACACACAGAAAAGAACATAAATATTTAAAGGCACTTTATTTCATTTAGGCTGAACCTTGTTAATCTCTAAGAAGCAGAAGCTGGACTGCAGGATACATTTTATAGAAGGTGTGGAGTCCAGCAAAAGGCTATGGCAGAAAACTTCTCTGTTTTGAATGGGAAGTATGTTTGGTTCTTCTCTATCATAGCTCACTGAGGTACTGTGACCAGTACTGGGCCCCTCAGTTCAGGAAAGATGTTGAGTTGTTGGAAGGTGTCCAGGAAAGGGCAACAAAGCTGGGGAGGAGATTGGAGCACAGCCCTGTGAGGAGAGGCTGAGGGAGCTGGGGTTGCTTAGCCTGGAGAAGAGGAGGCTCAGGGGAGACCTTCTTGCTCTCTACAACTACGTGAAGGGAGGTTGTAGCCAGGTGGGGGTTGGTCTCTTCTCCCAGGCAAGCAGCACCAGAACAAGGGGACACAGTCTCAAGCTGTGCCAGGGGAGGTTTAGGCTGGAGGTGAGGAAGAAGTTCTTCCCAGAAAGAGAGATTGGCCATTGGAATGTGCTGCCCAGGGAGGTGGTGGAGTCACCATTCCTGGAGGTGTTTAAAAAGAGACTGGATGGGGTGCTTGGTGCCACGGTTTAATTAATGAGATGGTGTTGGGTGATAGGTTGAACTTGATGATCTCGAAGGCCTTTTCCAACCTGGTTAATTCTATTCTATTCTATTCTATTCTATTCTATTCTATTCTATTCTATTCTATTCTATTCTATTCTATTCTATTCTATTCTATTCTATTCAGTTCTGTTCCATTCTGTTCTGTTCTACTCCTATTCTATTCTATTCTAGTCTATTCTATTCTTTCTATTCTATTCTAAATGAGGTCTGAAGGACAGAGAAAGAAGGAGGCTAGATAAGCATGCCTTCCCGAGTTGGGACGCAGGAATTTGTGCCATAATTCCAAGTTCTGTCTCTTGCAAAGCAGCACTTCCAAAGGCAGCATCCAAGCTGTGTGAAATGCTCTCCAAAGCTTTCCTAGAAGCCATAAAAAAAGCCCCAGCACCTGACATTGCCTTACTATTTTGAAGACCTTTTTTTTCCAGTTCACCAATGAAGCTAACATTCTCTGTGCCTTTGAAAGAGTATTTTAAGAGGCCCTAAGTTCAGAGCCACTATAAATGGCAGTTACCAGAAGCCTTGGGATTCCTGCATTGATGGCCTGCTCCTAAACTTGAAACTAGATTCAATGCAATGTTGGAGCAGGAACATTTTCAGCATAGATGGACCGTGCTGCTGCAGAACTGAACGTCTGAGTGCAAGATAATCTCCCATGGCCAGCCAAAATGTGGCCCTGTCCAGCCTTGACATGCCATTCTATTTGCAGGGGGCATCTATTCAGGATGAATTTGAGCCTTCTGACATGGAGAAAAAAAGAAAAACAACCACCACTGTCAGGGCCAGATCCTCAGTTGGACTAAACCAGCCTAGTAAGACTGTCAGTTTTAGAGATGCAGAAGATCTGGCCTTAAGATCATGCCTACATGGAAGGATCTACAGCCATGCTTTCTGAATCGTTGCCAAGACAGTTGTTTTGTGAACAAGATCCTGGTTCCCATCCCCTTTTGTGTGATTTGTACTTGAACTTCCTTTGCTCCCATGTGGTCACAGTAGACATGAATAGAAAATGCTCATAGTGGGATGATGCTCCTAGTACACAAAGAGGATGCTTTGGATACGATAAAGGAAGGAACGAAATCTTCATTTTCTGGTCTTGTAGTATGTAGAGAGAAGCCAAGTGGGCACGCTTTGTTCTCCTACAACGGGTGCAGCTGTTTGCTTTGGAAATAATTGCCTTCTAAGAGAAAAAGCAGGATGTTTTGAGTGGGGGAGAGTGGATCAGAGAAAGCTTTGGAGGAGAACTGTGCACAGTTCTGGAGCCCCTATTACAGGAAGGATCTGGAGGTGCTAGGACGTGTCAAGAAAAGGGCCACAAGGATGATCAGGGGGCTGGAGCTCCTCTCCTATGGAGACAGGCTGAGAGAGTTGGGGTTGTTCAGTCTGGAGAAGGCTCCCAGGAGACCTTCTTGTGGCCTTCCATTATCTGAAGGGGGTTACAAGAAAGCTGGGGAGGGACTTTTTAGGGTGTCATGTAGGGATAGGACTGGGAGGAATGGAGCAAAACCAGAAGTTAGAAGATTCAGATTGGATGTTAGGAAGAAGTTCTTCCCTGTGAGGGTGGTGAGAGACTGGCACAGGTTGCCCAGGGAGGTGGTGGAAGCCTCATCCCTGGAGGTTTCTAAGGCCAGGCTGGATGTGGCTCTGAGCAACCTGATGCAGGGTGAGGTGTCCCTGATCATGGCTGGGGGGTTGGAACTGGATGATCCTTGAGGTCCCTTCTAATCCTAACAATTCTATGATTCTATGATTCTGATATCAGTTACATTGGCCTAGAGCCCTAGAAGGACAAATAGAAAGCCTACAGCTGTGCTGCAATACATGAGATGGCAACCTGTACCCTTGTGTCGTATTCTGAATTGTCCTTGAAATTAAGCTTGAAGAAGGATGTAAGAGTACGTAGGTGTAGAAGAAATCCTAGTTTGAATGCTGACACACTTTGTTTCTGATTACAGCTTAAACCAGCCTCCTTAGGACAGGCTGAAGTATGTTCACTCTTAAACCACATATTGTTGCCAGTAGGAATAAATTCTGGAGTAGCTGGCATAAAAGGTGAGAATCAGACTCACTGACTCTGTTTTGCACATATTGGCCAACAGTGAGAACAAAGCCTCAAGAAGTCTGTTTGGATGCAGCCTGCTGGGCTGAGCTTGTTCTTAAGAACTGCAGATCCTTGTGGATGCAGATGTGGTGGCCTCTGGAAAGCCCCACAAGTCACTCTGCTGAGCTGCTCTTTACATCACTGCTTTTTCCTTATTACATAGCAGTGGCAGCCAGATCAATACTGAGGTTTAGTCTTAAGCTGTTTAGTCTGGAGTAGAGAAGACTGAGAGGGGATCTTATCAATGTCCACAAGCATCTGAAGGGCGGGTGTCAAGATGAAGGGGCTAGGCTCTTTTTGATGGTGCCCAGTGATAGGATGAGGAATAACAGGTACAGGATAGAACATAGGAGGTTTCGCCTCAACATGAGGAGACACTTCTTTATGGTGAGGGTGACAGAGCGCTGGAACAGGGCTGCCCAGAGTGATTGTGAAGTTTCCTTCTCTGGAGACTTTCTAAACCCACCTGCATGCATTCCTGCCCTGGGTGACCCTGCTTTGGCAGGGGTTGGACTGGATGATCTTTCAAAGTCCCTTCCAAACCCTAACATTCTGTGATTCTGTGAAGTCAGCATTGAAATCAGAAAGGTCTCCCAGTGCCAGGAATCCTGATTCATACTAAAGCAAAGTGACAATGACAGCACTGCCAGGAGGGAAAACTGTGGCAGGAAACCCTTCCAGCACAAATAGCCCAGCACTGAAGTGCCGTGGAGCTTTAGACTAGTTGGATATGAGGTTTTGACAGAGGTGCTTCTTAAATCATCATGTGGCTACTTTCAAGAGAGGAGTTCAGGACACATTGCTGTGGATGTGCAAGCAGTCTAGGGGCAGCTCACTGGCATTGGTGGCATTGGTGGCATTGGTGGTATTGGTGGCAGTGTCCAAGAAGTTAAGCAGCTTGCCTGGGAAATTACCTGATCTTCTTGTGCCCCATGCTTGATTAATTCCACCTCCTCCTCAGGCCACTATCACCTATACGGGAGAAAGAGGGTTTAGGAAGACTACCACTCACTTTGCAGGGTAAATCTGTCGAGCTGGCACAGAGGGGAAAACAAAACCCCCAAACCCTTTGTAAACTGAATGTACACGAAAGGGAGGCTATGGAGAGACCATGGGGGTAGGCTGGCAAACCCTCCAGAAAAACTTTCCTCAAAAGAATAGCTCCATGGATTTGTGACAGCATAATGAAGACTCATGAGAGCAAAGGAGTTTCCCAAACCAGGGCCAAATTAGGCACCTTTGGAAGTGTATCTCGTCTGAGTGTGTTCTAACATGGAGTCCCAAAATGGGCTACAAGCTTTGAGAGTGTTGCTGGGAGCGTTCCACTCCAGCCTGCCTGCTCCATACTTTGACCACCAGATTCTCCTGAGGAGCTGCCTACCCGGTGTTCAGGGTTAATTCCTTCACAGCCAGATCCCACAGTCATTTAGGAGCTAATTCTCCTCGGTTAGCAAAGAGTCTTGACTGGAACAGAGTCACGCTCTTCAATAACCTAATCTGCCCCAAACATGCAGAGATGCAGACAAGCAGAGAGTGGAAAAGCAGAGTTAAATATTTCTATACCTGTTTACCTCAATAGCTATTTCAATTCCAGGGTTCTATTTTGCACAGTAAAAGAGTGCCAAAGTTCTCTCTCTTTTAAAAAGCATTTTATGGTATTGGGTTGGGTTTATTGTATTTATTGCTTCTTTAATTTTCATTTTCATTTACATTATTTGACTTGATTTTGTTCATTTTATTTCACTTGATTTTGTTCATTTTATTTCACTTGATTTTGTTCATTTCACTTGATTTTGTTCATTTTATTTCACTTTATTTTGTTCATTTTACTCATTTTATTTCACTTGATTGTGTTTATTCAATTTGACTTGATTTTATTCATTTTACCCATTTTATTTCACTTGATTTTGTTTATTTCATTTGACTTCATTTTATTCGACTTTATTTTACTCATTTTACTCATTTTATTTCACTTTATTTCGTTCATTTTATTTCACTTTATTCATTTTATTTCACTTTATTTCATTCATTTTATTTCACTTTATTCATTTTACGCATTTTATTTCACTTTATTTCGTTCATTTTATTTCACTTTATTCATTTTATTTCACTTTATTTCATTGATTTTATTTCACTTTATTCATTTTACGCATTTTATTTCACTTTATTTCGTTCATTTTATTTCACTTTATTCATTTTATTTCACTTTATTTCATTGATTTTATTTCACTTTATTCATTTTACGCATTTTATTTCACTTTATTTCGTTCATTTTATTTCACTTTATTCATTTTATTTCACTTTATTTCATTGATTTTATTTCACTTTATTCATTTTACTCATTTTATTTCACTTTATTTCATTCATTTTATTTCATTTTATTCATTTTACTCATTTTATTTCACTTTATTTCATTGATTTTATTTCACTTTATTCATTTTGCTCATTTTATTTCACTTCATTTCGTTCATTTTATTTCACTTTATTCATTTTGCTCATTTTATTTCACTTTATTTCGTTCATTTTATTTCACTTTATTCATTTTATTTGCCTTTATTTTATCCATGTTACTAATTTTCTTTGATTCGTTTTACTTTGGTTCATTTTAATCCTTTTACTCACTTTTATTTGGTTTGAATGGCATTTAATTGAGTTTCTTTTATTGTTTGGCTGTCAGGGAATCAGAGAATTTTGTGATTCCCCGACAACCAAACAATAAAATCATAGAATTCGATGCCAACAAAATAATGAAATGATTGAATGCTATGATTCTACGAAAACAAAATAATATAATCAAATTAAATAGCATTAAAATAAAAGACATGAAAGATTTTTATTTCATTTCACTTCATTTTTATTTTATTTACTTAGTTTTAGGTATTGTTTTATTTCATTTTATTTAGTTTTATTTTATTATTTCTTTTGTTTTATTTTCCTTTTTCTATTCTTTTCCTTTTTCTTTTCTTTTCTTTTCTTTTCTTTTCTTTTCTTTTCTTTTCTTTTCTTTTCTTTTCTTTTCTTTTCTTTTCTTTTCTTTTCTTTTCTTTTCTTTTCTTTTCTTTTCTTTTCTTTTCTCTTTTCTTTTCTTTTCTTTTCTTTTCTTTTCTTTTCTTTTCTTTTCTTTTCTTTTCTTTTCTTTTCTTTTCTTTTCTTTTCTTTTCTTTTCTTTTCTTTTCTTTTCTTTTCTTTTCTTTTCTTTTCTTTTCTTTTCTTTTCTTTTCTTCTCTCCTCTCCTCTCCTCTCCTCTCCTCTCCTCTCCGAACCTCTCCTCTCCGAACCTCTCCTCTCCTCTCCGAACCTCTCCTCTCCGAACCTCTCCTCTCCTCTCCGAACCTCTCCTCTCCTCTCCTCTCCGAACCTCTCCTCTCCGAACCTCTCCTCTCCTCTCCTCTCCTCTTTTCTTTTCTTCTGTTTTCCTTTCTTCCCTTTCCTTTCCTTTCCTTTCCTTTCCTTTCCTTTCCTTTCCTTTCCTTTCCTTTCCTTTCCTTTCCTTTCCTTTCCTTTCCTTTCCTTTCCTTTCCTTTCCTTTCCTTTCCTTTCCTTTCCTTTCCTTTCCTTTCCTTTCCTTTCCTTTCCTTTCCTTTCCTTTCCTTCTCTTTTCTTAGTTCATTTTAGTTCCTTACATTTTATTTCATTTTTATTTCATTTTATTGATTTTTTAATTTGATTTCCTTTAATTTTTCCTTTTTCATTTTATTTTTTCCATTTCATTTGTTATTTTATTATTGACTTGATTTCATTTTTCTTTGATTTCATTCATCTTATTTATTGTATTATTATATTTATTTAATTTTTCATTTTATTATTTAATGTATTTATTTTACTATTTATTTGATTCCATTTTTATTTTATTATTTTATATATTTAATTTAAATTGCATTTCTTTCATTTTATTCATTGTATCAATATATTTTGTTTTATTTTATTTTATTTCTTTCATTTAATTTTTATTTTATGCCTTTCATTTTATTTCTTATATTATTATATTTCATTTTATTTTATTATGTTATTTATTCCATTTCACTTCATGTTTATTTAATATCAATTTTATTCATTGTATTATTGTACTTCATTCTATTTTATTTTCTTAATTTCACTTCATTTCTATTTTATTTTTTCTTTCATTTTATTTCTTGCATTATTTGCTTTCAGTTTATTCCTTTTACTATTTTCTTTCATTTTCTTTCTTTCATTATTTCATTTTATTTTGTTTAATTTTCTTTCTTGTATCATTTTATTTCATTTTATTTCATTTCATTTCATTTATTATTTTCTTTCATTTTCTTTCTTGTATTATTTTATTTCATTTTTCTTCTTTTATTATTTTCTTTCATTTTCTTTCTTATATTATTTAATTTCATTTTGTTTAATTTTCTTTCTTTTATCATTTTATTTCATTTTATTTCATTTTACTTCATTTCATTTATTATTTTCTTTCATTTTATTTTATTTATTTTTCTTTCTTTTATTATTTCATTTTATTCCATTTTCTTTCTTTTATTATTTTATTCCATTTTATTTCTGTTTTTTCTTTCTTTTCTTTTCTTTTCTTTTCTTTTCTTTTCTTTTCTTTTCTTTTCTTTTCTTTTCTTTTCTTTTCTTTTCTTTTCTTTTCTTTTCTTTCTTTTCTTTTCTTCTCTTTTCTTTTCTTTTCTTTTCTTTTCTTTTTTCTTTTCTCTTTTCTTTTCTTTTCTTTTTTTCTTTTCTTTTTTTCATTTTTCTTTTCTCTTTTCTTTTCTTTTCTTTTCTTTTCTTTTTTCTTTTCTTTTCTTTTCTTTTCTTTTCTTTTCTTTTCTTTTCTTTTCTTTTCTTTTCTTTTCTTTTCTTTTCTTTTCTTTTCTTTTCTTTTCTTTTCTTATTTTATTTCCTTTTCTTTCATTTCATTTAATTAATTTATTCATTTCATTTCACTTTCAATTTTCACTAAAATATACCTCATCTTCTGACTCTGTATGAACTCACAATGGAGACTGTAAATTTGCAAGAAACACAAACCTTGTCTGATCAATTGTTGGTGAAATTGCTTCTATTTTTATATGTATGTGCTGCGCACAATAGTTTCATGGATTCATCAAATAAACTTTTATACATTTTTGGTAGTGTCTTGACTCCAAATCCATCTTAACAGTTGAGGGTTGGTTGGTTGATTGGTTGTTTTCCCCTTGCTTCACACCTGTGAGTTCAACCATACACACACACAGAGCTTTTGCTCAACCCAAGCTGGGGTCAGAGTGGCTGGAGAGCAGCCAGGCAGAACGGGACCTGGGGGTACTGGTTGATCGTAGGCGGAACATGAGCCAGCAGTGTGCCCAGGGGGCCAAGAAGGCCAATGGCATCCTGGCCTGCATCAGGAACAGTGTGGCCAGCAGAAGCAGGGAGGTTATTCTGCCCTGGACTCAGCACTGGTTAGGCCACACCTTGAGCACTGTGTCATAGTCACCTGTATAAATTCCTTTTTCACTTTGGGGGGATCCTGGCTAGCAACTGCTGTTGCCAGCGCTCTTCAGAATGTGATAGGACAAAGGGCAATGGTTTGAAATTAGAGAAGAGGAGATATAGATTGGATGTCAGGAAAATGTTCTTTATAATGAAGGTGTCCAAGCACCAGCTGGAACCAGTTGTCTAGAGAGGTGGTTGAGGCCCCATCTTGGAGATATTAAGGTTAGGCTTGATGGGGTTCTGATCTAGCTGAGGACATTCAGGTCCTGCATCTGGGGCGGGGCAATCCCAAGCACTGATACAGGCTGGGCAGGGACTGGCTTGAGAGCAGCCCTGAAGAAAAGGACTTGAGGGTGATGGTGGATGAGAAGCTCAACATGAGCCAGCAGTGTGCACTTGCAGCCCAGAAAGCCAATCCCATCCTGGGTTGCACCAAGAGAAGTGTAGCCAGCAGGTCAAGGGAGATGATTCTCCCCCTCTACTCTGCTCTGGTGAGACCCCACCTGGAGTACTGCATCCAGTTCTGGAGTCTCTATTACAGGAAGGATCTGGAGGTGCTGGAATGTGTCCAGAGAAGGGCCATGAGGATGATCAGAGGGCTGGACCCTCTCCAGCAGATCCCTGTCCCTCTTGAACTGGGCAGCCCAAAACTGGACACAGTACTCAAGACGAGGTCTCAACCAGGGCCGGCAGTCAAAGAGCTGGTGGTATCTTGCTACCAGGCCTTGGCACAAGCTATATCTGTCCTGTGCACCAAGCACAAAGTGTTCTTTCTGCTGGAGCTCACTCCTACCAACACCAACAGCTGCAGAAATCATCTGAAGGATTCAGTCCTCTGGGGGGGGAAAAGTAAAAATAAAACATTAATTAAAAAGCAGCTTTCTGCCAACTCACAGATGCACAAGACTCGTGGGAAGACACGAGGGAAGAAGACTCGTGGGAAGGTCTACGAATGGCACGGCTTGAGTTCAACCTCAGATGGCTTTCAGGGAGCAGGGGTGGCAGCAGTGCCGTTCCAAACTCCGAATGACACCTGCAGGGCTGCGGCGCTAGAGACCGGGCGAGGGAGTCTGAGCGCCGCAGTTTTCTATCGGCCGTTATTTTTAGCGCCCTCTGGTGGCTGCTCGCTATTTAACAGCTGTCCGGCAGAGCTCCAGCACGGCTTCTGCAGGCCGGTCTGGGAGCCAGGGAGAAAGGAAGCTACCAGCTCATGGATGTGATTGCAAGTCGCCTTCAGGTCCCGAAGTATCTATTGCATCCAGTGTGGCCAGCAGGAGCAGGGAGGTCATTCTGCCCCTGGGCTCAGCACTGGTTAGGCCACACCTTGAGTCCTGTGTCCAGTTCTGGGCCCCTCAATTCAAGATGTTGAGTTGCTGGAAGGTGTCCAGAGAAGGGCAACAAAGCTGGGGAGGGGTCTGGAGCCATGGGCAGGGACACCAGACACTAGATCAGCCTGGCCAGAGCCTCATCCAGCCTGGGCTTAAACACCTCCAGGGACAGGGCCCCAACCACCTCCCTGGACAACCCATTCCAGGGCTTCACCACTCTCATGGGGAAGAACTTCCTCCTCCCCTCCAGCCTGAATCTCCCCACCTCCAGCTTCATTCCATTCCCCCTAGTCCCATCACTACCTGAGATCCTGAGCAGTCCCTCCCCAGCCTTCCTGTAGCCCCCTTCAGATACTGGAAAGCCACAGTTAGGTCTCCTCAGAGCCTAACAATTCTGTGCGTCTGTGCAGTTTCATGCTGGAGTTATGTAGTTGGAGAGGCAGCAGGGAACAGTTTAGAGGGTGCTGGACTAGCATTTGGGAGCCCCAGGCTCAGTTCTCAGCTCTGCCACATCTTTTGCATTCTGGGTGGTGTTTTATTCCACCTTTGGCGTTCACTGAAGCCACCCTACCCTGTGATCTGGATTTGATCCTCTCTTGCAACAACCTGGAGCTCTAAACTGTAAACAGTCTCAGCTGCTGCCCCACAACAAAAGGAGCTGTTGGCTATGCTTTTGCCAATGGAAACCAACACGCCATTGGTTGGGGTATTTTTTTAATGGTTGCATTGATCTTCTTTCACATGCTGAGGAGTCCCAGGGGACAAGGAGTGGCAGAGGCAGAGAGTCTATAAACTGGGGATTCCCCCTCCAGCCTCTCAAGGGAGCTGCCAGACATTCATGTAAGGCAGTTTTTGTGTCAGAGCATAACAATGGGGTGAGGCTGCTGTCTGGATTTCATTAAGTGATTTGCAAGCAAATTAAAATGCTGTGAAACAATCTGGAGCTTAGCAATGCTCAGTTCCATTCCCACTGCTGCTAAGGAAAGCAGAGGATATTCAGCACCCCCGACAGACATTTGCAGGCCATGACCTAAAGGTGTCTTGGTGACTTCAGAGGGCTGGTTGGTATTGACCAGGTACCTTAAGATAAGCTCAGAAAAGGTAATAGGTAGCCTCAAACATCTTTTGCATGCTGGGTGGTATTTTATTCTACCTTTGGCATTCACTGAAGCCAACTTCCTCTCTGTGAGCCTAAGCAAAGGAGGACAGAATTGGGTCTCAGGTATTTAATGACAGATGACTTTGCTCCTTGGGAAAATGACCCAACTGAAAGCTCTTCCACCCTGTGTTTGGAATAACAAATCACAGAACCACAGAATTGCAGAGTTAACCAGGTTGGAAGAGACCTCCAAGATCATCAAGTCCAAAGGATCACCCAACACCATCTAATCAACCAAACCATGGCACCAAGCACCCCATCCAGTCTCTTCCTAAAAACCTCCAGTGATGGTGACTCCACCACCTCCCTGGGCAGCACATCCCAATGGCCAATCTCTCTTTCTGGGAAGAACTTCTTCCTAACCTCCAGCCTAAACCTCCCCTGGCACAGCTTGAGACTGTGTCCTCTTGTTCTGGTGCTGGTTGCCTGGGAGAATAGACCAACCCCGACCTGGCTACAACCTCCCTTCAAGTAGTTGTAGAGAGCAATAAAGGTCTCCCCTGAGCCTCCTCTTCTCCAGGCTAAGCAACCCCAGCTCCCTCAGCCTCTCCTCACAGGGCTGTGCTCCAAAACCCTCCCCAGCTTTGTTGCCCTTCTCTGGACACTTTCCAGCAACTAAACATCTTTCCTAAACTGGGGAGCCCAGAACTGGACACAGGACTCAAGGTGTGGCCTGACCAGTGCTGAGTCCAGGGGCAGAATGACCTCTTTGCTCCTGCTGGCCACACTGTTCCTGATTCAGGCCAGGATGCCATTGGCCTTCTTAGCCACCTGGGCACACTGCTGGCTCATGTTCAGCCTACTGTCAACCAGCACCCCCAGGTCCCTTTCTGCCTGGCCACCCTCTAGCCACTCTGACCCCAGCCTGTAGCACTGCATGGGGCTGTTGTGGCCAATGTGCAGAACCTGGCACTTAGATGTGTTCAATCTCCTGCCCTTGGACTCTGCCCATCTGTACAGCCTGTCAAGGTCCCTCTGCAGAGCCCTCCTACCCTCCAACAGATTGACACCTGCTCCTAACTTGGTGTCATCTGCAGACCTACTGATGATGGACTCAATCCCCTCATTCAGATCATCAATAAAGATATTGAACAGGATCAACCCAACACTGATCCCTGGGGGGACACCACCAGTGCCTGGCTGCCAGCTGGAAATGACTCAGCAGAAACCAAGAGGACACTTGGTTTCCTTTTCAGAATGCAAGAGTAAAAAGAAGGAAGTAAAGATCTCTTCCAGCTGTTGGGGAACTGAAGGGGAGACAGAGGCTAAGACAAACAGTGGGAGAATCTCTAGGTTTAATGTACACACAATGCAAACTCACATTGCAGTTAGCTGCAGTGACCAATCCTGGCTGAGGAAATATCTGTCACAGGAGAAAAATCCTGAAAGCAAATCAACCAAGTATGCAGCCCCAAGTGGAGACCTCTTTATTCTCTGCAGCCAAGCTCTGTATCCAGCTCAACCCCCAAGCATGTTTGTGTTGGAAGCCCTGGTCTGCTGAAAAGTGCTTGGCCAAAATCCAAGAGGCCAATAAGTCTGGATGAGCTGAACAAGCTGTGTGCTTGGGTCATGAAATGGGATTATACAGTCCTGCAGTGTACACCAGGGGAGGTTTAGGCTGGATGGTAGGAAGAAATTCTTCATAGAAAGAGAGATTGGTCACTGGAATGTGCTGCCCAGGGAGGTGTCACCATGACTGGAGGTGTTTAAATAGAGACTGGATGAGGCACTTGGTGCCATGGTTTAGTTGATTAGATGGTGTTGGGTGATAGGTTGGAGTTGATGATCTCTGAGGTCTTTTCCAACCTGTTTAATTCTGTGGCTGCTGTTGGTGATTTGTTTTTGTTACAGGGTGTGGATCAAAACGCCTTGATCAGGACTAAACTTAGCCTGAAGAAGAGGAGGCTCAGGGGAGACCTTCTTGCTCTCTACAACTCCTGAAGGGAGGTTGTAGGCAGGTGGGGGTTGGTCTCTTCTCCCAGGCAACCAGCACCAGAACAAGAGGACACAGTCTCAAGCTGTGCCAGGGGAGGTTTAGGCTGGATGCTAGGAAGAAGTTCTTCCCAACAAGAGAGATTGGCCATTGGAATGTGCTGCCCAGGGAGGTGGTGGAGTCACCATCACTGGAAGTGTTTAGGAAGAGACTGGATGGGGTACTTGGTGCCACGGTTTAATTGATGAGATGGTGTTGGGTGATAGGTTGGACTCGATCTCAAAGGTCTCTTCCAACCTGGTTAATTCTATTCTATTCTATTCTATTCTATTCTATTCTATTCTATTCTATTCTATTCTATTCTATTCTATTCTATTCTATTCTATTCTATTCTATTCTATTCTATTCTATTCTATTCCATTCCGTTCCGTTCTGTTCTGCTCTGTTCTGTTCCGCTCTGTTCTGTTCCGTTCTGTTCCATTCCATTCCATTCCATTCCATTCCATTCCATTCCATTCCATTCCATTCCATTCCATTCCATTCCGTTCCATTCCATTCCATTCCATTCTAAATTTCTGCCCCCTGAATTAGGTGTTTACAATTTGCAGCATTAATGTGTGCAAGTGATTTCATGGACCAGAGCTCACAGTACTTGAATGGTTAGGAACAAGTTCTTTACTGTGAGGGTAGTTGAATGTTGGAACAGGTTGCCCAGGATGGTACTTGAGGTCCCATCCCAGTCAAGGTGAGGCTCAGCAGGGCTGTGGGCAACCTGATCCAGTTGAGGATCACAGAATTGTCAGGTTTGTAAGGGACCTCAAGGATCATCTAGTTCCAACCTCCCCACCACAGGCAGGGATACCTCACGCTAGATCAGGTTGCTCAGAGCCACACTCAGCTTGGCCTTAAAATCCTCCAGAGCTGGGGCT
This sequence comes from Melanerpes formicivorus, assembly GCF_026170545.1. Taxonomy (NCBI): domain Eukaryota; kingdom Metazoa; phylum Chordata; class Aves; order Piciformes; family Picidae; genus Melanerpes; species Melanerpes formicivorus. The sequence continues at coordinate 2,136,740 of NW_027142406.1, read as the reverse complement.
TCCACTACTCATGATTCCATGATTCTTTACATGCTAAGTACTTTACATGCTTTCACTAAGGGACTGCAGATCACACCAGACAAGATCTTGAAGTTAAAGTCAAATAAGTTGCTTGTGCTGCTTGCTGTTCCCATCAGCTCAGAGAGTCAGAGAGTCATAGGATCACAGAATCATAGAGTGATAGTGATAGAATCACAGAATCACAGATAGAATGGTTTGGGTTGGAAGGGACCTCTGAAGGTCATCCAGTCCAACCTCCTCTACAGTCAGCAGGGACATCCCCAACTAGATCCGGTTGCCCAGAGCCCTGTCAAGCCTCACTTTGAGTATCTCCAGGGATGGGGCCCCAACCACCTCCCTGGGCAACCTGTTCCAGTGTTCCAAGATCATTAAGTCTAACCATTGACCTAACACCCCGCACCACCCCCTGGATAATGAGATCTTTGAACAAGCCCCCTGCCATCCAGAAGCCCCCCATGATGTCATGGGGGTGTCTTGGGACTTGGCTTTGGTACTAGAGGAGCCATCAACAGTCCCTAGCAGAGAGGAGACACCCAGCTGGATTCCTCAGCTCCTCAGCAAGCCCCTGGACAGTAGCTGAAGGAGAGGCTGATGTGGGAGTCTACTTTTAAACCTGCATCATCTGTTCTTCGAAGGGGACACGGATGGGGCAGGGATGAGAGCCACATTCTGTATGTCTAGAACAAATCTGTAGATTTGTGTTGCAGAGAAACTTGGGGATTTCAAAAGGAGAAAGAGTAATGGGAAACAGGATTTATTTTCTACATTCTTATGACAATCAACATAAAAGCCACTTGGGTAACTGTGAAAGTCCTTCTCTGTGAGACTTTTTTATGCGCATTTCCATCCTGCACAACTCCAGTTTAGGCTGAGCTGGTCATCAGCTGTTGTGAAGGTGTCAAACATGAATTCATTTCCATTCTTTCCCCAGAAGGGGAGACTGAGAGATGAAAGGACCATGGAGGAAGGAGTCTTAAAGTGAAATCACTGTCAAGGAGACATAGTCATGTTCAGGTGTGACCGTTTGAGGCTGTGCCTTTAAGAAAGGGACAGTGGTGGGACACTGTCAAGGTCTGGAGACATTAGATGTCTCGGTCCGGAGACACAGTTCTTTTAAATATTCCCGTGTTGTGAAATTAAAGGCACAAACGAGGCCAAAGTATCAACAGCTAGACTATTTATTACATAAATAAAGTGGACATAAGAAAGGGAGAGGGAGAAAATAAAGAGGGAGAGAGAGACGAGAGATAGAAGAGAGAGAGAAGAGGAAAGGAATTATATTATACCACACCCCTCATCCCCCCCAAGACAGTTAAAGTCTATGGAGGAAAGGTGCTGCAGGAGATGTTGGGTTTGTAGAGAAACGGTGTTGAGGCTTTTGCTGGAGAACAGCTGTGGTCCTCTGGGGAGATGTTGGGTTGATACAGGAACGGTGCTGAGGCTCCTCTGGGCAGCCTGGGTCTGTAGAGAAAGGGTGCTGAGGATTTGGCTGGAGCTGTGGTCCTCCGGGCAGCTTCTTTTCTCCGGAGCAGCATTGTCCCGGCTTTCCTTCTCAGCGGCCTGGCCCGTCTCCTGTGTTTTACTTCATCTCCGTTTTTCTCCCCGTTTTTCTCCTCTGTTTCTCTCTACAAACCAGTAGTTGCTCCAGTCTTTTATACAGTTTTTAGTCCTCAGGTATGTATTCAAATATTGTCCCTCAGGAATTCCAGTGGCAGGAAATAATCCTTAGGTTCTGTGTATTGCTGTGTGTTTGGGCAAGATCCTGGCTGGAGGGGGGGGAATCTCCGTCTACCCCGTCTCCATCCAGACAAGGCTCAGGAAACAGGTGGTGATTATCTTGCCCTAAAGGTGTGATGGCTGGGTCCTTGGGTCCATTGTTGTAGTCCCGTGTTATCGCGATGCAATCACAAGCTGATTTGCATCCAGGATTGGTGGACAGGATTCTTTCCACCTTCTTTCCAGTGGCTCTGCTATCACTTTATCTTTGTTGACTCACACAGAGAGAGGCAAACTTATTAGACTCTCACAGACACTCTGGCTGAATGTTTTGGAATATTAACGAAAACAATCAGATATTCTAAAGGAATTTCATTGGTAGATTGGTAGAATGCAACTTTAAGTTTTGAGTTCAGTGGGAACTTTCCGCAGTTCGCTCCTTTCCTTCTCCCTTTCCAGCTTGCCTGCTTCTGGGCTCCCTGCCAGAGCGACCCTGAACAGATAAGCAACTAATTTGCATGTGGCCTATTAAGATTCTGCTTTATTAATAATTACCTTTTCTCTCTTTCTAACCCTCTTTGGGGAAAAAGGGAGGTAGGGGGAGAGAAGGGAGTATGGGGGAGGGAGCCCTCCTCCTCCGGAGGGAATTTCGTTCCTGTATTCTTGTTTTTTCTTACTTTGCAGTATATTTCTGTATATATTGTAAATACTCTATATTTTGTGTACATGTCTTGCATTTTCCACATTGCTTGTAAAATAGAGCATTTCCCTTGCTTCTCCAGCTGGGTTAGCTGTGGTTTTCTTTCCTCTTTGTGGGGGAGAGGAAGCTAGGCCTTCTCTCCAAACCACCACATCAGGCTAGGTAGGTGGGCTAGCTAGCCTCTGACATGTAAGAATCACAGCATCACAGAATGTTAGGGGCTGGAAGGGACCTTGAAAGCTCATCCAGTCCAACCCCCCTGCCAGAGCAGGATCACCTAGAGCAGTTGACAAAGGAAGGCATCCAGACAGGTCTTGAATATCTTTAGAGAGGAAGACTCCACAAGGTCTAGGTCTTGAATATCTTCAGAGAGGGAGACTCCACAAGGTCTAAGTCTTGAATATCTTCAGAGAGGGAGACTCCATAAAGTCTATTAGGATTATTAATAATAAATAAATAGTGGTAAATAGTAATAAAGAAGATTATTATTATTTTAATTAAGAAAGGTGTTAGATTGCATTTTTAATTTCTTTTAAAAGAACCAAGCAAACAAAAAACACCAAACAAAACCAAAGCAAAACACACCAAAAAATCCCCAAACCAAACTAAACCACACCAAACCAAACAAAAACGATGAAACAAAAAAAAAACAAAAAACAAAAACCCAAACCACACCAAAAACCCCAAACCCAAACTAAACCAAACCAAAGCAAACAAATAAACAAAACAAAACCAATAAAACAAAAAACCCCAACCAAACCACACCAAAAAACCCAAACCCAAACTAAACTTAAAGCAAACTAAACCAAACCAAACCAACCTAAACCAACCAACCAAACTAAAAAAAACCCCAAAACAATCAAAAAACCCCAAACCAAACCCAAACACACCAAAAAAATCCCTAAACCAAACTAAACCAAACCAAACCAACCAAACAAATAAACAAAACAAACAAAACCAATCAAAAAACCCCACACCCAAGCCCAAACTAAACCTAAACCAAACCAAACCAACCAAATAAACAAAACAAACAAAAATCATCAAGCAAAAAAACCCAGACCAAAAAACCCAAACCCAAACTAAACCTAAATCAAACTTAATCAAACCAACCAAACAAATAATCAAAACAAACAAAATCAATCAAACAAAAAACCCAAACCAAAACACCCAAACCCAAACTAAACATTAATCAAACCAATTAAATAAACAAAACAAAAACAATAAATAAAAAAAACCAAACCAAAACACCCCCCAAAAAATCCCCAAACCAAATAAACAAAACAATCAAACAAAAAACCCCAACCCAAACCAAAACACACCCAGAAAATCCCTAAAGCAAACTAAACTAAACCAGCCAAATAAATAAAACAAAACCAATCAAACACAAGCCCTGTGAGGAGAGGCTGAGGGAGATGGGGTTGCTTAGACTGGAGAAGAGGAGGCTCAGGGGAGACCTTCTTGCTCTCTACAGCTCCCTGAAGGGAGGTTGTAGCCAGGCGGGGGTTGGTCTCTTCTCCCAGGCAAGCAGCACCAGAACAAGAGGACACAGTCTCAGGCTGCACCAGGGGAGGTTTAGGATGGAGGTTAGGAGGAAGTTTTACACAGAGAGAGTGATTGCCCATTGGAATGTGCTGCCCAGGGAGGTGGTGGAGTCACTATCACTGGAGGTGTTCAGGAGGAGACTTGATAGGGTGCTTGGTTGCATGGTTTAGTTGATTAGATGGTGTTGGATGATAGCTTGGAATCAGTGATCTTGAAGGTCTCTTCCAACCTGGTCTATTCTATTCTATTCTATTCTAGTCTAGTCTAGTCTAGTCTATTCTAAAAAATCCCAAACAAAAAAAAAAAACCAAAACCAATCTAAATCAACCAAATTAACAAATAAACAACAATCAAACAAACAAAAAAAACCTACACCAAACCACAGCAAAAAAACCCAAACTAAACCTAAACCAAACTAAACCAAACCAAACCAGCAAATAACAAAACAAAAACAATCAAACAAAACCCCCCAAAGCAAACCAAAACACTCCAAAAAAATCCCAAACCAAACCCAAACCAAACCAACCAAACAAAATAAACAACAACAATCAAACAAAAAAACCCCAAACCAAAGCACACCAAAAAACCCAAACTAAGCCTAAACCAACCCAACCCAAACCAAAACAACCAAATGAACAGAACAAAAACAATCAATCAAAAAAAAAAACCAACCCCAACCAAAGCACCCCCAAAAAAATCCCCAAACCAAACTGAACCAACCCGACCCAAACAAATAAATCAAACAAACAAAAACAATCAAACAAAAAATCCCAAAGAAAAAACAAAACTAAACCAAACTAAACCAAACTAAATCAACCAATCAACAAAATAAACAGTAATCAAACAAACCGAAACCAAACCAAACCCAAACACACCAAAAAACCCCAAAACCAAACTAAACCTAAACCAAACCAAACTAAACTAAACGAAATCAGACCAAACCAAACCCAATAAACAAAAACAATCAAACAAAAAGAAACAAAACCAAACTCAAACACACCAAAAAACCCCAAAACCAAACCAAACCTAAACCAAACTAAAACAAACTAAACCAAGCCCGACCAAACACAATAAACAACAACAATCAAACAAAAAGAAACCAAACCAAATCAAACCACACCAAAAAAACCACAAAACCTAACTCAACCAAACCAAACCTAAACCAAACTAAACCAAACTAAACCAAACACAATAAACAACAACAATCAAGCAAAAAGAAACCAAACCAAACCCAAACACACCAAAAAACCCCAAAACCAAACCTAAACCAAACTAAAACAAACTAAACCAAACCGGACCAAACAAACAAAATGAACAACAATAATCAAACAAAAAGAAACCAAACCAAATCAAACCACACCAAAAAAAACACACACAAAAAAACCACAAAACAAAACTAAACCTAAACCAAACTCAATCAAACCAAACACAATAAACAACAACAATCAAACAAAAAGAAACCAAACCAAATCAAACCACACCAAAAAAACCACAAAACCAAACCTAAACCAAACTCAAACAAACTAAACCAAACTGGACCAAACAAACAAAATAAACAATAACAATCAAACAAAAAGAAACCAAACCAAATCAAACCACACCAAAAAAACCACACCAAAAAAACCCCAAAACAAAACTAAACCTAAACCAAACTCAACCAAACCAAACACAATAAACAACAATAATCAAACAAAAAGAAACCAAACCAAATCAAACCACACCAAAAAAACCACAAAACCAAACCTAAACCAAACTCAAACAAACTAAACCAAACTGGACCAAACAAACAAAATAGACAATAACAATCAAACAAAAAGAAACCAAACCAAATCAAACCACACCAAAAAAACCACACCAAAAAAACCCCAAAACCAAACTAAACCTAAACCAAACTCAATCAAACCAAACACAATAAGCAACAACAATCAAACAAAAAGAAATCAAACCAAACCACACCATAAAAACACAAAACCAAACCAAACCTAAACCAAACTAAACCAAACACAATAAACAACAAACAAAAAGAAACCAAACCAAATCCAAACACACAAAAAAACCCCAAAACCAAACCTAAAACAAACTAAAACAAACTAAAACAAACTGGACCAAACAAACAAACAAAATAAACAATAAAAATCAAACAAAAAGAAACCAAACCAAATCAAACCACACCAAAAAAAAACCCACAAAACCTACCTAAACCTAAACCAAACTCAACCAAACCCAAACACAGTAAACAACAATCAAACAAAAAGAAACCAAACCAAAACATACCAAAAAGCCACAAAACCAAACCCAACCTAAAACAAACTAAACCAAACCAACAAACAAAATAAACAGCAATCAAACAAAAAGAAACCAAATCAAACCCAAACACACCACAGAGACCACAAAACTAAACTAAACCTAAACCAAACTAAACCAAACCGAGTCCACAAATAAACAAAACAAACAAAACCAACCAAACAAAAAGAAACCGAACCAAACCTCACCAAAAAACCCACAAAACCCAACTAAACCTAAACCAAACCAAACTAAACCAAACCAACAAATAAAAAACAAACAAAAACAATCAAACAAAAAACCCCAAACCAAACAAAACACCCCAAAAAATTCCCAAACCAAACTAAACCAAAGCAAACCAAACAAATAAGCAAAGCAAACCAAACAAATAAGCAAAGCAATTACAAGCATTCAAACAAATCAACCCAAACCAAAAAAACCCAAACCAGACTAAACCGAACTAAACCAAACCAACCAAACAAATCAACAACAAAAAAAACAATCCAAGAAAAAAATCCAAACCAAACCAAACCACCACCCCCCCCCAAAAAAAAATCCCTGAACCAAATAAAAAACCAAAACTAATAAAACCAATCCAACAAAAAATCCCAAACAAAAAAACCCCAAACACCATAAAAAGTGATGTAAAATGAGCTCTAATAGGATTAATCCAGCTCCTTCTAGATAAATTCAGGCTGGAGGTGAGGAGAAAGTTCTTCCCAGCAAGAGAGATTAGCCATTGGAATGTGCTGCCCAGGGAGGTGGTGGAGTCACCATCCCTGGAGGTGTTCAAGAGGGGATTGGACGTGGCACTTGGAGGCATGGTTTGGTAGTCATGAGGTGTTGGGTGACAGGTTGGATCTCTGAGGTCTTTTCCAACCATATTGATTCCATAATTTATATCCTGCTCTTCTAGAGCTCCACATTAGGTCACCACACTTGAATGAGTCCTCTTTAGAAGTTCCTGGCACAGGGAAAGAAAGCATTTGACAGTTCAGCAATAGATGTTGAACGTGGCCAGAGAAGGGCAATGAAGCTGGGGAGAGGCCTCCAGCGCACAGCCCTGTGAGGAGAGGCTGAGGGAGCTGGGGTTGCTTAGCCTGGAGAAGAGGAGGCTCAGGGGAGACCTTCTTGCTCTCTACAACTACCTGAAGGGAGATTGTAGCCAGGAGGGGGTTGGTCTCTTCTCCCAAGCAACCAGCACCAGAACAAGAGGACACAGTCTCAAGCTGTGCCAGGGGAAGTTTAGGCTGGAGGTGACGAGAAAGTTCTTCACAGAGAGAGTTGTTAGCCATTGGAATGTGCTGCCCAGGGAGGTGGTGGAGTCACCATCCCTGGAGGTGGTCAAGAGGGGATTGGATGCGGCACTTGGAGGCATGGTTTAGTAGTCATGAGGTGTTGGGTGACAGGTTGGACTTGATGATCTTTCAGGTCTATTCCAACCTTATTGATTCTATGATTCTAAACCAAATCAAACCAATAAACCAATCAAACAAAACCAAAGAGACAAAAAGCCCCAAACCGCACAGATGTTAGCCAGCAAATCTTTGCTTTTGGAAACGAGTTTGATGAGAGCCCAAAAGGTCAATAAAGATGACACCCCCAGCCTGCTTGTCTTCCCTGAAACAGAATGCATTTCCCAACCAGCCCTGGCATGACACCAGCTTGTGCCAGCTGTGAAAATGGCCAAAGATCAGTAAGATCCAGGTGCAAGAGCAGTGTCCCAGCAGCTGATGAACCTGTGCACTCAGGGGGCAATGCGCCACTCGAGTTCCTCCTTGCCAGCAGCGTGACAGGCAGCATGAAAAACTGTTCTTTGGTGTACAGGACCAGGCTGGATGAGGCCTTTAAGCAACCTGCTGTAGTGTGAGGTGTCCCTGCCCATGGCAGGGGGGTTGGAACTGGATGATCCTTGAGGTGCCTTCCAACTCAAGACATTCTATGATCTGAGATCTATGGTTGCCTGCAATACAATAGGAAACATCGTAGTTGCAAAGCCACCTGAAAAGCCTTTCCATGATGGAAAACATGAATCATGGCCAGCAGCCAAGACACATCTTTGGCAGATTTACACTCCATAAACCCTTGCCTGTGTGCTCCAGGTGTCTCCATTACAAAAATACAGCAACAAACAGATCCCAGTATCTGAGTTAATCACAGTACATTAGAGGTTGGTTAGAGGTTGGAAGGGACCTCCAGAGATCATCAGGTCCAACCCCCCTGCCAAAGCAGGATCACCCAGGGTAGTCCTCACAGGAATGCATCCAGGTGGGATTTGAAAGTCTCCAGAGAAGGAGACTCCACAACCACTCTGGGCAGCCTGTTCCAGTGCTCTGTCACCCTCACTGTAAAGAAGTTTCTCCTAATGTTGAGGTGAAACCTTCTATGTTCAAGTTTGAACCTGTTGTTTCTTGTCTTATTACTGTGCTCCGCTGAGAAGAGCTTGGCCCCCTCCACTTGACACCCACCCCTCAGATATTTATACACACTGATCAGATCCCCTCTCAGCCTTCTCTTCTCCAGACTAAACAGCCCCAGGGCTCTCAGTCTCTCTTCACAAGGGAGATGCTCAAGTCCCCTAATCCTCCTGGGGGCTCTCTGTTGAATCCTTTCCAGCAGGTCTCTGCCTCTCTTGAACTGGGGAGCCCAAAACTGGACACAGCATTCCAGGTGTGGTCTCGGCAGGGCAGAGCAAAGGGGGAGAAGACCCTCCCTAGCCCTGCTGCCCACACTTTTCTTGATGCACCCCAGGATCCCATTGGCTCTCTTGGCCTCAAGGGCACATTGCTGTCCCTTGGAGAGCTTGCTGTCCGCCAGCACTCCAAGGTCTTTCTCTGTGGAGCTGCTCTCCAGCAGGGCAGCCCCTAAGCTGTCCTGTTTCCTGCTGTTATTCCTCCTCACATGCAGGACCCTGCACGTGTCCTTATTGAACTTCATGAGGTTTGCCTGCACCCAGCTCTCCAGCCTAACTCATTCTTAGCTAATTCATTTGTAGCTGAAAAAAAGTAAAAAATGAAGTGGCCCTGCCCTTTACAAAGTTTAACTTGCTTTAAAGGAGTCCAGAATCACATATTAGTCTTGCAATAGCTTAGGATAGGTTTTTTTACAAGAGACAAGGAGTTCACACACCTAAAGAAGTACCAAATCTGAGTTCTCTGCTTTGTGGGTGCTGAGGTACAGAAGTGGGGGGAAAAATTCTTTGATCAGATTGAGCTCTTGGAGTTACTGGAGTTATTGAACTCTACTCCACCCTAAAGAGACCCCACCTGGAGTACTGTGTCCAGTTCTGGAGCCCCTAGTACAGGAAAGGTCTGGGTGTGCTGGAATGTGTCCAGAGAAGGGCCACAAGGATGAGCAGAGGGCTGGAGCTCCTCTCCTCTGAGGACAGACTGAGAGAGTTGGGGCTGTTCAGGCTGGAGAAGAGAAGGCTCTGAGGAGACTTAATTGTGGCCTTCCAGTATCTGAAGGGGGCTACAAAAAAACTGGGGAGGGACTTTTTAGGGTGTCAGAGAGTGATAGATCTAGGGGGAAAGGAACAAAGATAGAAAGGGTTAGATTCAGATTGGATGTTAGGAAGAAGTTCTTCTCCATGAGGGTGGTGAGACACTGGCACAGGTTGCCCAGGGAGGTGGTGGAAACCTCATCCCTGGAGGTTTGTAAGGCCAGGCTGGATGTGGCTCTGAGCAACCTGCTGTAGTGTGAAGTGTCCCTGCGCATGGCAGGGGGGTTGGAACTGGATGATCCTTGAGGTCCCTTCCAACCCTGACAATTCTGTGATTCTGTGAAAACTATTGCAGTAGCATTTTAAGCTCTCTACAGCTTCCTGAAAGGAGGTTGTAGCCAGGAGGGGGTTGGTCTCTTCTCCCAGGCAAACAGCACTAGAACAAGAGGACACAGTCTCAAGCTGTGCCAGGGGAGGTTTAGACTTAAGGTGAGGAGAAAGTTCTTCACAGAGAGAGCAATTGGCCATTGGAATGTGCTGCCCAGGGAGGTGGTGGAGTCTCTGTCCCTGGAGGTGTTCAAGAACGGATTGGATGTGGCACTTGAAGCCATGGTTTAGTTGTCATGAGGTGTTAGGTACTGGGTAGTAGGTTGGACTTGATGATCTCTGAGGTCTTTTCCAACCTGGCTGATTCTATGATTTGGCTACAGGGGTTTGGATTCGATATAGTGGCCATAATCACCCAACAAACATAACAAGAGCATCAAGAAACTAAAGTTTCCTTTAACTCTGAGCACCCAAAGATTTGTTTCAAGACTGGAAAATGGCACAGCTAAAGCCTGCCCAAAGGGCACACTTCTATTTATACTGACTGTGTTTCCAGTGCTAAGGAGAACTGGGCAGAAGTGAAGGACAACAGAGCCAATGTGAACAAAATGCTTCACAAACAGCTGAGTGCCAGCTCTTAAACTAGACTGCAACCAAGAGGAGTCTGTCAGAGGCTGCTTTGTATCTTGTTGCTCCCTTGAACACTTGCCCCTCACTTAACTCCTGTGCGGGAGACCCAAAGTCTGATCCCTGGCAGCTTGTCTCATTTGTCTTAGCCTAGGGCAAGGACATAGAATCACAGAATCATTGAATCACAGAATCATAGAATCAATGAATCAGAGAATAATAGAACCATGGAACTACAGAATCAGAGAATCATAGAATCACAGAATCACAGAACCACAGAATCACAGAACCACAGAATCATAGAATGGTCTGGGTTGGAAGGGACCTCCAAAGGTCATCCAGTCCAATCTCCTCTGCAGTCAGCAGGGACATCCTCAGCTAGGTCAGGCTGCCCTGTTGAGTCCTGTTGAGCCTCACCCTGAATGTCTCCTGGGATATCCTCCTATCTACCACCAAGCATATTAGGTGATCTGTGGGGCTGGTTGTGTCTAGGTGCTGACCTGAGCTGCAGGAGAAGCAGGTTCCCACATCTGGAAGTGGATTCCCATCCTCAGGGGAATGGGTGCCCTAACCTGGTGTGACCATTTGAGTTAGTTACAAGAAGGCTGGGGAGGGACTGCTCAGGATCTCAGGTAGTGATAGGACTAGGGGGAATGGAAGGAAGCTGGAGGTGGGGAGATTCAGGCTGGAGGTGAGGAGGACGTTCTTCCCCATGAGAGTGGTGAAGCCCTGGAATGGGTTGTCCAGGGAGGTGGTTGGGGCTCTGTGCCTGGAGGTGTTTAAGGCCAGGCTGGATGAGGCTGTGGCCAGCCTGATCTAGTGTGAGGTGTCCCTGCCCATGGCAGGGGGGTTGGAACTAGATGATCCTTGTGGTCCCTTCCAACCCTGACTGATACCATGATACTATGATACCTCTTTAGAAACGGAGGGTGTCAGCAGCTCTCACTGCAGGCTGGAACCACTCTCTAATCCCCAACACCTAAGAAAAGTCAGAGCCTTTAAAAATGATAGAAACACTCTCTGTTCACAAAACACAACCTTTTAGGGACTGGTTCTGCTTTGGCTGGGAAGGCTGCCAAGGATTTCAGCTGGAGGAGGAATGAGGCCCTTCATTTCAGTTAGAGCAAAACAACACAAACAGCATCACAGATGCCCATCTGGGACATTTATAGGCAGGGAAGTAATTTTTCTTATCTACCTCCTCTTCAGAATACAGTGAAATATTTAGGCTTTCTCTACCTCTCTGTCTCTGTTGAATTACATTTGCAAAGCTCAGAGTCTCTAAAGCCACTGGTGAAAAGCTGTGTCCCCCTGATTTTTCTGGGCTTGCAAAGCACAGCTGAAAGCTTGAGCCAGTCTTTTTTTCTTGACTGGAAAGAAAAGTGCCAAGAAAAAAAGAGATGGGCACTTCTCAGGAAGACCATACATCTGTCATCCTGTAGAGAATGGGCTGGAAGGTGTCCAGAGAAGGGCCACGAGGATGAGCAGAGCCCTGGAGCTCCTCTCCTATGAAGACAGACTGAGGGAGTTGGGGCTGTTCAGTCTGGAAAAGAGAAGGCTCTGAGGTGACCTCATTGTGGCCTTCCAGGATCTGAAGGGGGCTACAAGAAAGCTGGGGAGGGACTTTTGAGGGTGTCAGGGAGGGATAGGACTGGGGGGAATGGAAAAAAAAATCAGAAATGGGTAGATTCAGACTGGATGTTAGGAAGAAGTTCTTCCCCATGAGGGTGGTGAGACACTGGCACAGGTTGCCCAGGGAGGTGGTGGAAGCCTCATCCCTGGAGGGTTTTAAGGCCAGGCTGGATGTGGCTCTGAGCAACCTGATGTAGTATGAGGTATCCCTGCCCATGGCAGGGGGGATTGGATCTGTGAGGTCCCTTCCAACCCTGACAATTCTATGATTCTAAAGTCCATGAGATGCATGTTTGGAAAATAACTCTGATGAAGAATGACTGAAGGAGCTGGGGATGGTTAGTTTGGAAAAGAGGAGGCTGAGAGGAGACCTCAAGGCTCTCTACAGCTACCTGGAAGGATGTTGTAGAGAGGCTGGTCTCTTCTCCCAGGCAATCAGTGACAGAAAAAGAGGTAATGGCCTCAAGCTGCCACTGGGTAGGTTTAGACTGGAGAGTAGGAAAAACTTTTGTCATGGAAAGAGTGATTAGGCTTTGGAATGTGCTGCCCATTGAGGTGGTTGAATCCCCAAGCTTGGCTGTGTTTAAAGGTGGTGTGGATGTGGTGCTTGGGTTTAGGGGTGACCCTTGTAGAGTAGGGTTCCAGGTTGGACTTGGTGATCCTGAGGGTCTTTTCCAACCTGACTGTTTCTGTGTGTGATGTGTGCAGGTGACTTAGTATTAGTATTAGAAATTAGTATTTCTGCAACTGGGAATGGATTTCCAAGATGGATATTACATAGAGAAAGAGGGGGTGGGAGTGGGGGGGTGTGTGTGTGGTGGAAATAGAAGACCCCAAGCTGTATTTTTGGCCAGCACACTGCAGAAGCCACTGGTACAGGCTGTGGTCCGAGCCCCAGTGGGATGTGCTTACCTCATTTGTTTCACGTAGGTGAACCTAGCCAGGATGTTTTCTTTAGTCGTGGGCAGTGTGACAAGAATGGGACATCCAAATAAGGTCACTCAGGATGTGTTTAACAACACCGGGTGAGAGTCTGTGGCAAAGGTTCATGCACACACACGACACACACAGGGCATCCACTGCACAGATCTCGGGCTGCAGCGCGTCATTATTCCTAGAATAACTCCTGGAGAGGCACTCCACCCTTGTGCTTCCAATCCTGACAATGTGATTGCCCCAGAGTCAGTTATTACAGTGATTTTAAGGAAGGGGAGGCAGAGGGAAGTGCCTCTGATTTCCCTGACCTCTTTGAAGAGATACAGTGCACAGACGCAGGAGCATCCTGGCCTGGATCAGAAACAGAGTGGCCAGCAAGAGCAGGGAGCTCATTCTGCCCCTGGACTCACCACTGGTTAGGCCACACCTTGAGTCCTGTGTCCAGTTCTGGGCTCCTCAGTTTAAGAAGGACATTGAGACACTTGAATGTGTCCAGAGAAGGGCAACAAGGCTGGGGAGAGGTCTGGAGCACAGCCCTGTGAGGAGAGGCTGAGGGAGCTGGGGTTGCTTAGCCTGGAGAAGAGGAGGCTCAGGGGAGACCTTCTTGCTCTCTACAACTCCCTGAAGGGAGGTTGTAGCCAGGTGGGGGTTGGTCTCTTCTCCGAGGCAACCTGTGGCAGAACAAGAGGACACAGTCTCAAGCTGCACCAGGGGAAGTTTAGGCTGGAGGTGAGGAGAAAGTTCTTCCCAGAAAGAGTAATTTGCCATTGGAATGTGCTGCCCAGGGAGGTGGTGGAGTCCCCATCCCTGAAGGTGTTCAAAAAGGGATTGGATTTGGCACTTGGAGCCATAGTTTAGTTGTCATGAGGTGTTAGGTGTTAGGTATTAAGTTGGACTTGATGATCTCTGAGGTATTTTCCAACCTGGTTGATTCTGAGATTCTGTGACAACTGTTAAAAGCAGAGGTAGTTCCAGATCTGTCAACACAAACTCCCTTTGATGATCATCAAAACAGCAGAGAGGCAAAAGGCTTCCCGAGGCCATCCCAGACACCCAGATAGCACAGAGTTCTGCAGGAGGATGAGCCAAGCACCTGTTTAAATAGAAGTCAATATGTTTTATCAAGCAACAGGGCTGCAGGCACTGCTGTGTGATGAAAGCTGTGAGGGAACGTGAGCTTCCACTCGTAGGAGAATCCTGGAAGGCCAGCTCATCATGAGGAGTAGCAAACTCCTCTCATTTACCTGCAACGTTTGAGAGTGCCTAAAGCATTTTCAGGCAGTCTGCAAAAGGTAAATGAGAGCAAATCTCTTGCAGCAACTGAAATTTGTTATAGAAACTCTTGCCTAGCCTTTACAACTCCCTGAAGGGAGGTTGTAGCCAGGTGGGGGTTGCTCTCTTCTCCCAGGCAACCACCAACAGAACAAGAGGACACAGTCTCAAGCTGTGCCAGGGGAGGTTTAGGCTGGATGTTAGAAAGAAATTCTTCCCAGCAAGAGAGATTGGCCATTGGAATGTGCTGCCCAGGGAGGTGGTGGAGTCACCATCACTGGAAGTGTTTAAGAAGAGACTGGATGAGGGACTTAGCACCATGGTTTCATTGATTAGATGGTGTTAGGTGATAGGTTGGACTTGATGCTCTTCAAGGTCTTTTCCAACCTGGTCAATTCTCTTAATTCTCTTTATGTCTTTAGCCCAGAAGCTTAAACAGACCTCAGCAAGGTCTGGAGGCTTGCTGGCCCTAAGAGAACCATTTGAAATAGCCAAATAATTTAAGCACAGGAACGTGGGCATTGCTTCTTTGATGTATGAATAAAAATGGGACAGCTGCTCACGTCTGGAATGGAATTTGAATAGAGCTTTCATGCATTTGAGAAGCCTTTCTCTGCAGCTGAGGCACCAGAGAGAAATATGCTCAGTGCATAATGACAAGCATGGAATGGAATGGAATGGAATGGAATGGAATGGAATGGAATGGAATGGAATGGAATGGAGTGGAATAGCATGGAATGGAATGGAGTGGAATGGAATGGAATGGAATGGAATAGAATGGAATGGAATGGAATGGAATAGAATAGAATAGAATAGAATAGAATAGAATAGAATAGAATAGAATAGAATAGAATAGAATAGAATAGAATAGAATAGAATAGAATAGAATAGAATAGAATAGAATAGAATAGAATTAACCAGGTTGGGAAAGACCTTTGAGATCACCAAGTCCAACCTATCACCCAACACCATCTAATCAACTAAACTATGGCACCAAGCACCCCATCCAGTCTCCTCCTAAACACCTCCAGGGATGGTGACTCCACCACCTCCCTGGGCAGCACATTCCAATGGCCAATCTCTCTTTCTATGAAGAACTTCTTCGTAACATCCAGCCTAAACCTCCCCTGGTGCAGCTTGGGATTGTGTCTTCTTGTTCTGGTGCTGGTTGCCTGGGAGAAGATGTCATGATGGCTGCAGGATATCAAAATAATAACATTTCACTCACAGAAGAATCACAAAACGCTCCAGGAGCACACATTAGCCCCTGTAGCACTTTAGCAACTACTTCTGAGGTATATAAATTCCTATTTCCATGGTAGTTTAATGAAAGGGAGCAAAAAAAAAGCAAACCAACCAACCCAAACATTTGTTTTAACACTGAAGTGGAAAAGATGGGTGGATACTTTCAGCAATAAATAAGTAGGTAGAAACACAGACTGCTAGGATCATATAAACATAGAACCATGGAATCATAGAATTGTCAGGGTTGGAAGAGACCTCAAGGATCATCCAGTTCCAACCTCCCTGCCATGGGCAGGGACACCTCAATGGGCAGTACATTCCAAAGCCTAATCACTCTTTCCATGACAAAAGTTTTTCCTACTCTCCAGTCTAAACCTACCCAGTGGCAGCTTGAGGCCATTCCCTCTTGTTCTGTCACTGATTACCTGTGAGAAGAGACCAGCACCAACCTCTCTACAACATCCTTTCAGGTAGCTGTAGAGAGCCTTGAGGTCTCCTCTCAGCCTCCTCTTTTCCAAACTAACCATTCCCAGCTCCTTCAGTCATTCTTCATCAGAGTTATTTTCCAAACATGCATCTCATGGACTTTAGAATCATAGAATTGTCAGGGTTGGAAGGGACCTCACAGATCCAATCCCCCCTGCCATGGGCAGGGATACCTCATACTACATCAGGTTGCTCAGAGCCATATCCAGCCTGGCCTTTAAAACCACCAGCATGAGGCTTCCACCACCTCCCTGGGCAACCTGTGCCAGTGTCTCACCACCCTCATGGGGAAGAACTTCTTCCTAACATCCAATCTGAATCTACTAATTTCTAGGTTATTCTTCCCATTCCCCCTAGTCCTATCACTCCGTGACACCCTAAAATGTCCCTCCCCAGCTTTCTTGTAGCCCCCTTCAGATCCTGGAAGGCCACAATGAGGTCTCCTCAGAGCCTTCTCTTTTCCACACTGAACAGCCCCAACTCCCTCAGTCTGTCCTCACAGGAGAGGAGCTCCAGCCCTCTGATCATCTTCATGGCCCTTTGACTGCTTATCATTCTATCATTCCATAGAATCACGGAATGGTAGAATGGTAGAATGATGGATTCATAGAATCATAGAATGATTGATAGAATGACAAAACCATGGACTCTTAGAATAATAGATCATCACAGAATCATAGAATCAACAAGGGTGGAAAAGACCTCAAAGATCATCAAGTCCAACCTGTCACCCAACACCTCCTGACTACTAGACCATGGCACCAAGTGCCACATCCAATCCCCTCTTGAACACCTCCAGGGATGGGGACTCCACCACCTCCCTGGGCAGCACATCCCAATGGCCAACTGCTCTCTCTGCGAAGAACTTCATACTGATAGAATGATAGAATCATGGACTCATAGAATCATGGAATCATAGAATGTTCTCTGTTGGAGGGGACCTCCAAAGGTCATCTAGTCCAACCCCCCTGCACTGAGCAGGGACATCCTCCACTAGATCACGTTATCCAGAGCCCTGTCAAGCCTGATCTGGAGTATCTCCAAGGATGAGGCCTCTAGCACCTCCCTGGGCAACCTGTTCCTGATATGTGTTCTATGGCACTATAATGGAATGAAGCTGGAGGTGGGGAGATTCAGGCTGGATGTGAGGAGGAATTTCTTCCCCATGAGAGTGGTGAAGCCCTGGAATGGGTTGTCCAGGGAGGTGGTTGGGGCCCTGTCCCTGGAGGTGTTTAAGGCCAGGCTGGATGAGGCTCTGGCCAGCCTGATCTAGTGTGGGGTGTCCCTGCCCATGGCAGGGGGGTTGGAACTGGATGATCCTTGTGGTCCCTTCCAACCCTGACTGATACTATGATACTATGACTTAAAAAAAGCCCAACAACAACAGCAAGCAAACAAACAACAACAAAGCACAAACCAAGCCAACAAACAAAAACCAACAAAAACCCCAAACAAACAAACAAAAGACAGAGGAAAAAATAATTCTCCTTTCCTTCCATGCTGTGGTTTAACTTAAAGCATTTGAGCTGTTATAACCAATGAAAGAGCTGTAGCTTAGTTTGCCTTTTAGTGAAGACAGCTTTGTCAGCTTTCCCGGTTTAAGACATGACCCTTACACACTCTGGCTAAAAACTGCTGTCATTTACACAGGTGTATACACACTGATGCAAGACTCTAAATTTACACAGATGGAGCAGGAGAATTTGGCAGAGCTTGGCTAGGTTCAAACAATAAAACCAACTCCAATCAGCTCTTGCCCTGGGTTGCAGCTGAGGCAATCCACACTGCGCTCAGTGCTGCTGGCACTGCTCCCCAGGCTGTTCCTGGAACTAAGAATTCTGCACACAGAGTCCAGCTAGAGGCTGTAACTGAACCTGAGGCTGCTCCAGTGGAAATTCTCAGGTTTCTTTTGCGGAATAAATGATTTATTTATTCCTTGTTTTGTGCCCTTTTCAGTTTTGCTTTGCTTTGGGAAGGAAACCTTACCACAGTCTGGTTTTAGAACTTATGATTGCTATCCTCAGTGTTTAACCTGTCCACACAGTGTCTCCCATTAGTACAACCTTTTACTGTAAAGTTCAAATAGAATAGAATTAACCAGGCTGGAAAAGACCTTTGAGATACTTGAGACCAACCTGTTATCCAACACCATCTAATCAACTAAACCATGGCACCAAGCACCCCATCCAGTCTCTTCCTAAACCCCTCCAGTGATGGTGACTCCACCACCTCCCTGGGCAGCCCTTTCCAATAGCCAATCTCTCTGTCTGGGAAGAACTTCTTCCTAGCATCCAGCCTAAACCTCCCCTGGTGCAGCTTCAGACTGTGTCCTCTTGTCCTGGTGCTGGTTGCCTGAAGGGAACCATATGTTATTATTTTCCTTAAACCAGAAGATTTCTTTGTAAAAACACAGAGCAATGGCAGGAACACTGAAAAGTATTGTAGAGGACCTAACAGAGGGCTCCAAGGATAATAAAGGGGCTGGAGCACTGCCTGATGATAAAAGGCTGAGAGACCTGGGGAGGAGAAGGCTGAGAGGGGGTCTAATCAATGTCTATTGACATTGAGGGCTGAGTGTCAGGAAGGAAGGGACAGCCTCTGCTCGCTTGCAGCCTAGGATAGGACAAGGGACAGTGGATGGAAACTACAGCATAGGAAGTTCCACCTCCACACGAGGAAGAATTTCTTTACTGTGAGGGTCACAGAGCCCTGGAACAGGCTGCCCAGGGAGGCTGTGGAGTCTCCTTCTCTGGACACTTTCATAGAATCATAGAATCAATAAGGTTGGAAAAGACCTCAGAGATCATCAAGTCCAACCTGTCACCCAACACCTCATGACTACTAAACTGTGGCACCAAGTGCCATGTCCATCCTTTCTTGAACACCTCCAGGGATCGTGACTCCACCACCTCCTGGGCAGCACATTCCAATGGCTAACAACTCTCTCTGGGAAGAACTTTGTCCTCACCTCCAGGCTAAACCTCCCCTGGCACAGCTTGAGATTGTGTCCTCTTGTTCTGGTGCTGGTTGCCTAGGAGAAGAGACCAACCCCCACCTGGCTCCAACCTCCCTTCAGGTAGTTGTAGAGAGCAAGAAGGTCTCCCCTGAGCCTCCTCTTCTCCAGGCTAAGTAACCCCAGCTCCCTCAGCCTCTCCTCACAGGGCTTGTGCTTGAGGCCTCTCACCAGCCTCGCTGCCCTTCTCTGGACCCTTTCAAAGGTCACTTGGAAGCATTCCTGTGAGGACTGGAATGGGGTTGGACTAGATGACTTTTCCTTGAAATTCTGTGACTACCCTGGCTGGTGCTGCTTTTGGTGGGAGGGTTGGCCTCAAAGATCTTCCAACACCCTGTGATCCTGTGTATCTTGGAGCTTTTGCTGTTGTTGTTTTTTAACATCTCCATCATTTATTATTTTCAGCTTGGTCATGTCCCTTTGTAGTTCTTCCAAGCTCCCTTGCTACACCTGAAGTAATGAAAGTGTGGCAATGGGAGTGATTCCAGGTGTGATTCACATCCTAGATCTCCTGGCCCTGCTGAAGGCTGCCAGCCAGATGTGCAATGCAGGAACAAAG
>NW_027142406.1:1999075-2116839 GCF_026170545.1 Melanerpes formicivorus | reverse complement strand
ATGCTATCCTAAAAACTGCCTGAATTATCCTTTGCTTCCATGATTCCATGAATTACCCTTTCTTTCCATGATTTAGCCTGGAGAAGAGGAGGCTCATTGGAGACCTTCTTGCTGTCTACAACTACCTGAAGGGAGGTTGTAGCCAGGTGGGGGTTGGTCTCTTCTCCCAGGCAAGCAGCACCAGAACAAGAGGACACAGTCTCAAGCTGTGCCAGGGGAGGTTTAGGCTGGATGTTAGGAAGAAGTTCTCCACAGAGGGAGTTGTTAGCCATTGGTATGTGCTGCCCAGGGAGGTGATGGAGTCACCATCCCTGGAGGCGTTCAAGAGGGGATTGGATGTGGCACTTGGTGCCATGGTTTAGTCATGAGGTCTGTGGTGACAGGTTGGACTCGATTATCTTTGAGGTCTCTTCCTACCTTGGTGATTCTGTGATTCTGTGATTTTTACCCATAGCTTCTTGTAGAAGTTCCTATTAGAGTTTCCTGATGACACCTGCCTAATTCCCATTGCAATGACCTCATTCCTAAAGGAACTGTGCTGAGGAAACTCACTGCAGCAGTGGTGGAAACCTGACAGCCTCTGCAAAACCTGTGTGTTTGGGGTTTTTTTTGTGGGGGGTAATGAGTTGAAACCTACTAAAACCAACTCTACTGTGCATAGAGCATGGAAATGCAAAGGTTGATTAAAAAGGGGTAAAGTATGAAAGGCCAGACTGTGATAAAAGAAGTGCTAAGCCTTTGTGGTTCATGAGCAGTAACTATTCCCTGCTGTAACTGGAAGGTTCTCAAACTGTCTCATCCTCTTTTGTTTTCATGGACAACTAAGGTGTTTTTCTTCCTTTGTTGAATCACAGAACACCTTGAGTTGGAAGGGACCTTACAGATCATCTAGTTCCAACTGCCTTGCCATGGGCAGGGACACCTGCTGCTAGACCAAGTTGCTCGAAGCCTCATCCTGTGTGGTCTTCAACATTTCAAAGGATGAAGCATCCACAAATTCTCTGGACAATCCATTCCAGTGCCTCACCTCCCTCATAGCAAAGATCTTCTTCCTAATGTCTAATCTAAATCTACCCCACTCTAATCTAGAATAGAATAGAATAGAATTAACCAGGTTGGAAAAGACCTCAGAGATCATCAAGTCGAATCTATCATCCAAACACCATCTGATCAACTAAACCATGGCACCAAGCACCCCATCCAGTCTCTTCCTAAACACTTCCAGTGATGGTGACTCCACCACCTTCCTGGACAGCACATTCCAAAGCCCAATCTCTCTTTCTGGGAAGAACTTCTTCCTAACATCCAGCCTAAACCTCCCCTTTGCAGCTTGAGACTGTGTCCTCTTGTGCTGGTTGCCTGGGAGAAGAGACCAACCCCCTCCTGGCTGCAGCCTCCCTTCAGGGAGTTGTAGAGAGGAAGAAGGTCTCCCCTGAGCCTCCTCTTCTCCAGGCTAAGCAACCCCAGCTCCCTCAGCCTCTCCTCACAGGGCTGTGCTCCAGACCCCTCCCCAGCTTTGTTGCCCTTCTCTGGACACCTTCCAGCAACTCAACATCTTTCCTAAACTGAGGAGCCCAGAACTGGACACAGGACTCAAGGTGTGGCCTAACCAGTGCTGAGTCCAGGGGCAGAATGACCTCCCTACTCCTGCTGGCCACACTGTTCCTGATGCAGGCCAGGATGCCATTGGCCTTCTTGGCCACCTGGGCACACTGCTGGCTCATGTTCAGCCCACTATCAGCCAGTACCCCCAGGTCCCTCTCTGCCTGGCCACTCTCCAGCCACTCTGATCCCAGCCTGTAGCACTGCATGGGGCACAGCTTGAGACTGTGTCCTCTTGTTCTGTTGCTGGTTGCCTGGGAGAAGAGGCCAACCCCCACTAAGAGCACTGTCCCCAGAATGTGGTTCAGGACTTCAGAGGAGATGTTGGGGAAAAAAAGAAAAGATTGACTTTGGGAGGTTGGTGCTGCATTGGAATAGGGTACTCAGAGAATTGGTGGTGTTTGCATTCTGAGATCCTTGCAAAACTCACAGACAAAGTCACAGCCAAACTGATTTAGGGCAGGTAATAGTCCCAGGTCACATGGGAGGTGTGTTTCAGACCCCCAGGAAGGCCACGTCCAGCCAGAGCAGCATTAAGCCAAGAGTGCAGCACACAGCTGAGTCCTGGGTTTGACATGTTTGCTTTTTTTCTGAACAGGTGCCCTAATGATCAAGTCTGAGGGTGCTGGCTCAGTAATAATCACAGGTGTGAAGAGTGGACGCTATCTGTGCATGGACAGGAGAGGAAACATCTTTGGCTCGGTGAGTGACCTTTACCAGCACTCAACAGGCACCCTGGCAGGGATTAGAAATGCTGTGTCCAGCAGGAGCAGGGAGGGGATTGTCCCCTGGGACTCAGCTCTGCTGAGGCCACACCTCAAGTATTGTGTCCAGTTTTGGGCACCTCAGGACAAGAGAGATGTGGAGGTGCTGGAGCCAGGGCAGAGGAGGGCAAGGAAGCTGGGGAAGGGCCTGGAGAATAAATCTGATGGAGAGCAACTGAAGGAGCTGGGGATGGTTAGTCTGAAACAGAGGCTGAGGGGAAACCTCATTGCTTTTACACCTGAAAGGACCTTGAAGAGAGGTTGGTGCTGGTCTCTTCTCACAGGTAGTTAGTGACAGAACAAGAGGGAATGGCCTCAAGCTGCCACTGGGGAGGTTTAGACTGGACATTAGGAACAATTTTTTCAGGGCTCAAGAGTGGTCAGGCTTTGGAATGTGCTGCCCAGGGAGGTGGTGGAGTCCCCAAGCCTGGCTGTGTTTCAGGGTGGTTTGGCTGTGGTGCTTGGGGCTATGGTTTAGGGGTGACCCTTGTAGAGTAGGGTTCTGGGTTGGCCTTGGTGATCCTGAGGGTCTTTTCCAACCTGAATGTTTCTGTGGTTCTGGGAACACTGAAAGGCAGCTGTGGTCTGCTACTGTGCTACCTCCTCAGCCAGGGCAGATCTGTATAGCTACAGCATTTTAAGATTTCAGCAAGCTGAGGACCTGCCACTTAGGTTAAATTTTCCTCTCTTCTTTGGTTGTATTGAGTTGTAGAGCTCACAAAAATCATTTGAGTTCCTGCTTGGGTAAAGGAGGGCAGAATGAGAGCCACTGATGGATCAATGTGAATTCCTGCTGCAGGGTAAAGCCATGGGTTGGGAGCAGATCAAGCAACAACAGCAGTTTGTCATCATAACATCTACAGTGAAAACATGGGCATGCATCTCAGATCTATCAGATCAGAGGTGTGTCATGAAGGCCAATTGGATCTTGGTGAGGGGTGCATTAAGGGGAGTGTTTCCAGCACATAGAGGGAGGTTCTCCTCCCCCTCTACTCTGCCCTAGTGAGGCCTCACCTGGAATCTTGCATCCAGGTCTGGGCTCCCCAGTTCAAGAGGGACAGGGATCTACTTGAGACAGTCCAACAGTGGGCTACAAGGATAATGAGGGGACTGGAGCACTGCCTGATGAGGAGAGGCTGAGAGCCCTGGGGCTGTTTAGTCTGGAGAGAAGACTGAGAGGGGGTTTAATCAATGTCTATAAATATCTGAGGGCTGGGTGTCAGGAAGGAAGGGACAGGCTCTGTTCACTTGTGCCCTGGGACAGGACAAGGGGCAGTGGATGGAAACTCCAGCACAGGAAGTTCCACCTCAACATGAGCAAGAACTACTTTACTGTAAAGAAAAGAATAGGTAAAAGAGTAAAAGAAGATGTAAAAGTGCAAAAGAAAAGAAAAGGTCACAGAGCACTGGAACAGACTCCCCAGAGAGGTTGTGGAGTCTACTCTGGAGGCTTTCCAGACCTGTCTGAATGCATTCCTGTGTGACCTGTGCTAGATTCTATGGTCCAGCTCTGGCAGGAGGGTTGGACTGGATGATCTCCAGAGGTCCCTCCCAATGCCTAGCAGCCTGTGATCCTGTAATATACATTCTTTTAAAGGACTTTTCTGCTTTTCATGCAATTCAAACTGAATTCCACTTATCCAGAGTAGTGATTTAGAACCTGGGTCCTGGTATACATCCACATGAAACACCAGGAAAGAGAGAGGGGAAACATCCTGTGATCTACATTTGACTAAGCTTGAGCTGTCTCAGTTACAGACTTGGCAGATCAGAAAGACCTCATTCCTCTTTCCATGTTTAACTAGCATTTGTCATTGACCAAATCCCTGTGCTGACAGGTGCCATATTTTGGTTTTTTTCCCCCCCCTTAAGCATTACTTCAGTCAAGAGGACTGCGTGTTCAACCACAGGACCCTGGAAAATGGCTATGATGTGTACCAGTCTCCCAAACACCACTTCCTGGTTAGCTTAGGCAGAGTCAAACAAGTTTTTTTCCCAGGAATGAACCCACCACCATACTCACAGTTTCTATCCAGGAGGAATGAAATCCCTTTGTTTCGATTCAACACACCGGAGCCCCACAGAAACACGAGAAGCGCAGACACGGACCCAATGGATCCTCACCAGATCTTGGTGCCCCAGAGAAAGGTCTCTGTGTTGGGATCTCAACTGCAGCAGCAGGCAGACTTCTCCCACGTTCCCAGAGAGCCCATGAGGATCAACCAGAATGATGTAGTCAACCCAGATGACCCCCATGCTATGATGGATGCCAGGAGGTACGCAAGCCCTCGCTTCTACATCACAAGATAACCGTGGCCTCATCCCTTGCAAACTGATGAAGTGGGAGAAGAGGCCAAAGGAATTGTCTGGCACACTCAGTCTGAATGTCAAAATTGCCATTAGAAACTTGAAAGACATTGGGGGGGAAAAAAACACCACCTCCTTCATTCAAAATTTTGTACTTACAGATAAAAGTTGACTGAAAGCAAAGAAAAGGAAAAAGGGAAAAGGAAAGAGAGAAAGGAAAGGAAAAAAAAAAAGAGAAAGAATAAGAAAACAAAAAAGGAAAAGGAAAAAGAGAAAGGAAAGGAAAAAAGGAAAAAGAGAAAGGAAAGGAAAAAAAAGAGAAAGAAAACAAAAAGGAAAAGGAAAAGGAAAAGGAAAAGGAAAAGGAAAAGGAAAAGGAAAAGGAAAAGGAAAAGGAAAAGGAAAAGGAAAAGGAAATAAAAAGGATAAAATAAATAAAAATAAATAAAAATAAATAAAAATAAATAAGGAAAAGAAAAATAAAAATAAAAAGAAAAAGAAAAAGAAAAAGGAAAAGAAAAAGAAAAAGAAAAAGAAAAAGAAAAAGAAAAAGAAAAAGAAAAAGAAAAAGAAAAAGAAAAAGAAAAAGAAAAAGAAAAAGAAAAAGAAAAAGAAAAAGAAAAAGAAAAAGAAAAAAAGAAAAAGAAAAAGAAAAAGAAAAAGAAAAAGAAAAAAAAGAAAAAGAAAAAGAAAAAGAAAAAGAAAAAGAAAAAGAAAAAGAAAAAGAAAAAGAAAAAGAAAAAGAAAGAAAAAGAAAAAGAAAAAGAAAAAGAAAAAGAAAAAGAAAAAGAAAAAGAAAAAGAAAAAGAAAGAAAAAAAAAAGAAAAAGAAGAAAAAGAAAAAGAAAAAGAAAAAGAAAAAGAAAAAGAAAAAGAAAAAGAAAAAGAAAAAAAAGAAAAAGAAAGAAAAAAAAAGAAAAAGAAGAAAAAGAGAAAAAGGAAAAGAAAAAAGGAGAAGGAAAAGGAAAAGGAAAAGAAGAAAAAGGAAAGGAAAAAAAGGAAAAAGGAAAAGAAAAAAGATAAAGAAAAAGAAAAAGGAAAAAGAAAAAGGAAAAGAAATAGAAAAGAAAAAAAAAGAAAAAATCAAAAGGAAAAGAAAAAGATAAAGATAAAGGAAAAAAGAAAACTCAAGTAGGACATCTTCCATTTGGGACTCTGTTTGACTGCAGAGAAGATGCACTTTGGAATAGAGCAAGACAAAGCACCAATGAGAAAAAGAAAAGGATTCCCCTGAATGAAACCAAAATCTTCCTTTACATTAATGATGGAAACAGGAAGAGACTCGGAGCTTCTCAGGTTCCAACAGAGGGAGGGAATCTTCTTACTCCTACCATCCCTGGCTGTGCAAGGGCAGCAGACAATCTGTCCAATGGTGTGTTATAGTACTGTTTAAAATTAGTCTGTGTGTTTTTAGCTGTTAAGTTGGAGCTTCGGTCTCCTTTCACACCCACACAAGTCAGAAAGCGATCAGTCTGCTGTCAGAGCAGCAGCACACATGGAAAGCTGGAGAAACTGGTGGGAGAATGGGACAGGACCAAATAGTTTTGGGCAGCAAGAGTAATTTCTGGTACTCACTGAGTCCAAGCTGAGGCTGGTGAATTGTAGCACCACAATGTAGAAATAGAGTCATAGAATGGCTTAGTCTGGAAGGGACCTTAGAGATCATCTCCTCCAGCCTGCCCACCATGGGCAGGGACACTTCTCAACACGACTTGGCTGCTCAAGGCCTCATCCAACCTGACCTTCAAGACCTTCACACCTTATTGAGGCTTTCCAGCACATGAAGGGGGCCTAAAATGGAATGGGCTGCCCAGGGAGGTGGTGGAGTCACCATCCCTGGAGGTGTTCAAGAGGGGATTGGATGTGGCACTTGGTGCCATGGTCTAGGCATGAGGTCTGTGGTGACAGGTTGGACTCGATGATCCTCAAGGTCTCTTCCAACCTTAGTGATACTGTGATACAAGAAAGCTGGGCAGGGACCTTTTAGGGTGTCAGGGAGTGGTAGGACTAGGGGGAATGGATCCAAGCTAGAGGAGGGAAGATAATAGAGTAGATATTAGGAAGAAGTTCTTCTCCATGAGGGTGGTGAGACACTGGCACAGGTTGCCTAGGGAGGTGGTGGAAGCCTCATCCCTGGAGGTGTTTAAGGCCAGGCTGGATGTGGCTGTGAGCAACCTGCAGTAGTGTGAGGTGTCCCTACCCATGGCAGGGGGGTTGGAACTGGCTGATCCTTGAGGTCCCTTCCAACCCTGACAATTCTGTGATTCTGTGAAATTGTTCTGGATTTAGCACAGACTCTGTCCTGCTGACAGCACTTCAAATAATTCCTTTCCCTCCCCCCCCTACCACCCCCTTTATATGCCTACTTATATGATATCTCTTTACCTACACATCCAAGTTATCTTAGAAAAGTCACAGGGCCTGATTCTGTTGCCAGAACGTGTGGAGTGATCCCTAAATCATGTCAGTTTCTAAGAACAAAGCACAAGCCTCAAGATTAGGCTCAGACAGAGAGTTCTGCCTCATAATTTGTTAGTTTTCATCCTCTAAACTCATCATGGTTTTGATTAGTTTTGAAAGGACACAGTCTCAAGCTGTGCCAGGGGAGGTTCAGGCTGGAGGTGAGGAGAAAGTTCTTCCCAGAGAGAGTTGTTAGCCATTGGAAAGTGCTGCCCAGGGAGGTGGTGGAGTCACCATCCCTGGAGGTGTTCAAAAAAGGATGGGATGTGGCACTTGAAGCCATGGTTTAGTTGTCCTGAGGTGTTGGGTGACAGGTTGGACTTGATGATCTCTGAGGTCTTTTCCAAGCTCATTGATTCTATGGTTCCATGAAAGGAGTGATCCTAACAGATTTAGCATTGCAAGGCTGGGTGGAGAGTTGTGCATTTTCTTGCTTACTCAAGACACAGCCAAACATTTTACCTTGCTGTCTACACAGTGGAGGGGTAATGTTGTTATTATTTGTACCTTCTAGTTTAATAATTGTAACTTGATTCCTGCACCATTCTTCTGTGGTTTTTGCTCCTCGAGAACTCTGCACTGCCATCACACCAGCACTTGAACTCTTGTAAGCTTCACAGAGCTCTCCAGGACTCCAAACCAACAGACCTCCAGCAATTTCAACAATGAAAAGTTGTGCCTTGGGCCCACATCACACTTCAGTGAGAAATGTCAGAGGGTTTTAAATCCCTCTATCATCTCTATACTCATTGGAAAGAAATAAGAAGGGCTGCTCACTCCAGAACGCTGGGGAGGGACTTTTGAGGGTGTCAGGGAGTGAAAGGACTGGGGGGGATGGAGCAAAACTAGAAATGGGTAGATTGAGATTGGATGTTAGGAATGTCATGAGGGTGGTGAGACACTGGCACAGGTTGCCCAGGGAGGTGGTGGAAGCCTCATCCCTGGAGGTTTGTAAGGCCAGGCTGGATGTGGCTGTGAGCAACCTGCTGTAGTGTGAGGTGTCCCTGCCCATGGCAGGGGGGTTGGAACTGGCTGATCCTTGAGGTCCCTCCCAACCCTAACAATTCTATGAGGGAGCCAGGGGATTTAATCCCTAAACTAACATCTTAGGGATTTTGCAGCAAGCCCTTCCCCCCTGACCCCCCCATATTTGTGACTACAGAGAACTGCATCAAAATGTCAAAGGAACTAATTGTCTGAAGGAGATGCTGGCAGCCACCAGCGAGAAGCAAGCATTCCATATTTATGTTGCTGTATTTATTTATTTATTGGAGTGGGTGTGAAGCATCACAGGGTATTTATAAATGTATTTATAGATTTCTATCAGTGTGTCACAGAGCCTGTTAGCCATTTCATACAAGTGCCAATAAAGGTTTTTCCTTCTCTCCAAAAGGTGGATTCTGCTTTGTGTGCTTTGGCTCCCCACTGCAGAAGGGTAATGAGTAAATACAAGGTGCTAGCAGTACCTGAAAGGTTTTGTGTCCCCTTATCCCTTGTGACTTTCAACCTCAGCACTGAAAATCATTGATGAGTGCAGAGTCCTGCATCTGGAAAGGAATAATAAATTGCATCAGTGCAGCTTTAGAGGTGATCTACCAGAGAGCAGCTCTGTGGAGAAGGACCTGGGAGTCCTGGTGGACAACACATTGGCCACAACAGCCCCATGCAGAGCTACAGGCTGGGGTCAGAGTGGCTGGAAAGCAGCCAGGCAGAAAGGGACCTGGGGGTACTAGTTGATAGTAGGCTGAACATGAGCCAGCAATGTGCCCAGGGGACCAAGAAGACCAATGGCATCCTGGCCTGCATCAGGAACAGTGTGGCCAGCAGGAGCAGGGAGGTCATTCTGCCCCTGGACTCAGCACTGGTTAGGCCACACCTTGAGTCCTGTGTCCAGTTCTGGGCTCCTCAGTTTAGGAAAGATGTTGAGCTGCTGGAAGGTGTCCAGAGAAGGGCAACAAAGCTGGGGAGGGGTTTGGAGCACAGCCCTGTGAGGAGAGGCTGAGGGAGCTGGGGTTGCTTAGCCTGGAGAAGAGGAGGCTCAGGGGAGACCTTCTTGCTCTCTACAACTACCTGAAGGGAGGTTGTAGCCAGGTGGGGGTTGGTCTCTTCTCCCAGGCAAGCAGCACCAGAACAAGAGGACACAGCCTCAAGCTGTGCCAGGGGAGGTTTAGGCTCAAGGTGAGGACAAAGTTCTTCCCAGCAAGAGAGATTGGCCATTGGGATGTGCTGTCCAGGGAGGTGGTGGAGTCACCATCACTGGAGGTGTTTAGGAAGAGACTGGATGGGGTGCTTGGTGCCATGGTTTAGTTGATGAGATGGTGTTGGGTGATAGGTTGGACTGGATGATCTCGAAGCTCTTTTCCCACCTGGTTAATTCCATTCTAACTGATGGTTTCTATCATGGCAT
The DNA here is from genome assembly GCF_026170545.1 of Melanerpes formicivorus. Taxonomy (NCBI): domain Eukaryota; kingdom Metazoa; phylum Chordata; class Aves; order Piciformes; family Picidae; genus Melanerpes; species Melanerpes formicivorus. The sequence continues at coordinate 2,107,300 of NW_027142406.1, read as the reverse complement.
TGTGTCAACTCTTCAATGAAAATATCACCTACATCACATTCCATCATTTTTCCCTTGCCTAGACATCAGTTATTCCATGAAAGAACAATTAGTGCAGTCTAGGGTGACTGACAGGAAAAATTCATTCAATCATCTTCCAGAATTCCCCCAGAATTTGTTCTAAGGCCCTGAATGTTGAGGCCAAGCTCACAGGTTTGGAAGCTTACTTTGTCCCCTGTCCTCACAGAAAAGATTTTGTTTCCTGTTCTCTAGTCATATGGTTCCAAGCCCAGCCTGACAGATCTGTTTAAAATACTTGCTCATGGATGTGTAATTTTAGATGTGCCCTCAGAACTCTGGGATAAGGATTAGTCATTTCCCCTGACAGGAGCATATTAAATTCCTGAATGCTTGACTTTAAGTGTGGTATTTTCCCTATCCTCATTCCCCATATCCATCCTCTTTTGACCCTTGTGTTCAACACTGCTGTAAATCAAGTTATATCCCCCTAATGAATTACCTAAACCAGTCTAATCTCCAGTCTGGGCACACACTGCAACACTTGCAATACTTTCACAGAATCACAGGATGTTGGGGATTGGGAGGGACCTGCAGAGGTCATCAAGTCCACCTCCCCTGCCAAATCAAGCTTTCCTTGTTCTCTGTTGTGGCCAGCAGGAGCAGTGAGGTCATTCTCCCCCTGTACTCAGCACTGGTTAGGCCACACCTTGAGTCCTGTGTCCAGTTCTGGGCCCTCAGTTGAAGAAGGACATTGAAACACTTGAAGGTGTCCAGAGAAGGGCAACAAAGCTGGGGAGGGGTCTGGAGCACAGCCCTGTGAGGAGAGGCTGAGGGAGCTGGGGTTGCTTAGCCTGGAGAAGAGGAGGCTGAGAGGAGAGCCTCTTGCTCTTTACAAGTCTCTGAAGGGAGGTTGTAGTCAGGTGGGGGTTGGTCTCTTCTCCCAGGCAACCAGAACAAGAGGACACAGTCTCAAACTGTACCAGGGGAGGTTTAGGCTGGAGGTGAGGAGAAAGTTCTTCCCAGAAAGACTAACTGGCCATTGGAATGTGCTGCCCAGGGAGCTGGTGGAGTCACCATCCCTGGAGGTCTTAAAAAAGGGATTGGATGTGGCACTTGAAGCCATGGTTTAGTAGTCATGAGGTGACAGGTTGGACTTGGTGATCTCTGAGGTCTTTTCCAACCTTATTGATTCTATGTTCCCTGGAGATTTTTAAGGCCAGGCTGGATGTGGCTGTGAGCAGCCTGCTGCAGTGCGAGGTGTCCCTGCCTGTGGCAGGGGGGTTGGAACTGGATGATCCTTGAGGTCCCTTCCAACCCTAACAATTCTGTGATTCTATGCTTGTGCTCTCAGGGGCCTCATTACCAGCTTCTGGTGTTCAAGGCAGGACATTTGCAGCCTCACACAGGACTCCCTGCATGCCAGGAAATCCCAGAGATGTTTGTGAACACCACTAGAGCTATCTCAGCACCGGAGACCTGCCCACACAGTGAGTTTGCCACATCCACAGATGCCAGGCAAACAGCTCCCAAACTGTGCAGCTGATTTGTGCTCACACAGCTGCCCTTTGCCTGAGTTTACTGTACATCCAAAACAGCCTTCAGCTCACAGCCAAAGCCCTCACAAGAGGGACCCATCTGGGGAAAATCTGACATATTTTAGGTCCAGGCATGTGGGCTGTGGATCTGAGGCAGCCCCATGAAATACCAAAAGCTTGGATAGAAAATGCATCTGGAGTCAATGCTGCAGTTCACCAAAAAAAGAGAAAGAGAAACCAGTAAGAAACACCAACTCTAAACCACCAGAAACCACCTCCTCCAAAGACAGGACTATGTCTGGAAAACAAACCCAAAGGAACTCTGGAGACAGAGCATAGATCTTGGCAGGGGGAAGGGCTGATACTTCAGAGGAAGGAAAGTGATCTTACCAGAGCTTTCTGCCTAAGTGCATGCTTGGTGACACGTTCAGTAGACTGGCCAGGAGATAATGGTGGTGGAGCCAATACTGAGGAACAAGTTTGCTATCATGCAGGGAAGTTCTTCCCCATGAGAGTGATGAAGCCCTGGAATGGGTTGTGCAGGGAGGTGGTTGAGGCCCTGTCCCTGGAGGTGTTTAAGGCCAGGCTGGATGAGGCTCTGGCCAGCCTGATCTAGTGTGGGGTGTCCCTGCCCATGGCAGGAGGGTTGGAACTAGATGATCCTTGTGGTCCCTTCCAACCCTGACTGATACTATGGTACTATGAACTCTGAAGTCCTCTTTGCTTCTCCCATCACCTTTTCCAAGCCTGGTCTGGTAAAGACATGTCTTAAACAGGACCACAGGGAGTTAGGGGTTGGAAGAGACCTCTGGAGTTCTTTGAGTCTAACCCCCCTGCCAGAGCAGGACCACAGAATCTAGTGCAGGTCACACAGGAACACATCCAGATGGGTCTGGAAAGTCTCCAGAGAAGAAGACTCCACAACCTCTCTGAGGAGCCTGTTCCAGTGCTCTGTGACCTCTAGTGAAGAAGTTTCTTCCTCATGTAGAGGTGGAACTTCCTGTGCTGCATCCATTGCCCCTTGTCCTATCCCAGGGCAAAAGTGAGCAGAGGCCCTCAGATATTTGTAGACATTTATTAGAGCCCCTCTCAGCCTCCTCTTCTCCAGACTAAACAGCTCCACATCTCATCAGGCAGCGCTCCAGTCCCTTTCATCCTCCCTGTAGCCCTCTGTTGGACTCTCTCCAGTAGATCCCTGTCCCTCTTGAACTGGGGAGCCCAGAACTGGATGCAGTATTAATTAAAATAATTAAATAATGAATAATGAAAATAAATAATGAAAATTAAAGGCATGAACAATGAGATTTTGCCAAAGGAGGTCACAACTCCCCTACATTTTTTTTGGGGGGGGGAGAGCAGAATCATCATAGTATCAGTCAGGGTTGGAAGGGACCACAAGGATCATCTAGTTCCAACCCCCCTGCCATGGGCAGGGACACCCCACACTAGATCAGGCTGGCCAGAGCCTCATCCAGCCTGGGCTTAAACACCTCCAGGGACAGGGCCCCAACCACCTCCCTGCACAACCCATTCCAGGGCTTCACCACTCTCATGGGGAAGAACTTCCTCCTCACCTCCAGCCTCAATCTCCCCACCTCCAGCTTCATTCCATTCCCCCTAGTCCTGTGTCAGTGGATCCATCAGCACAAGAAAATGTTGCCTTAGAAACGAGGGGGACGAGCTTGCTCCTGATCCTGGTGATCTCCACAACTTACCTTTACTTCCCCTACTGTTCAGCTGCAAAAGGCCTGCCATGGGTTTGGGGCTTTTTACCAGTTTAGAAGACAAAGCATGCATTGGTTGTCTCAGATCTGCCCACAGGCCATTATGTGGACATGCTGAGACTTCCAACACTTGCTTCAGCTCTCTTTTCCTTCAGAGCTATTCAAAAGGAAGGTAGCTTTTTCTTATCACTTGAAATCCTTATGATCCTGGTCACATGTTTAACAGTTTGATCTGCTCTCACAGCCTCTTAGGTCTTGGCAGCTCCTGCTGCAAACCCAGCCTGTGGTTAAGGCCTTGTCTCCTGCTGCTAATTAGAGCCTGGCATTTCACAGGGACAAAACATTCACTGCCTACCACTGAGCAATCCCTCAAATATTTATGTTCTTCTACTATTCCTGACAGAACCATCAATGTAACTGCAGCTCTCCTTTCCCATGATCCCAATAAACTGCATGGAATCACTGTATCAATGTCCAAGAGTCACTTCATTGCAAGAGCAAAAAGAAAGATTTAATCTCAGTGTCAACTGAAAGACTTGAAAAACCCAGTCCTACACAGAGACCTAAAGAAAGAAAAGCTTCCTAACTTCAGAAGCTTCCAAAACTACTGAATTACCTTTTATTTTTTCCCCAGTAAATGGAAACTTACAGCTGATAGAACAACAGTAAAATAAAAGCAGCAGGGAGTAACATTAACAAAGAGTATTTAAGGGCAACAAAGCTGGGGAGGGGTTTGGGGCACAAGCCCTATGAGAGGCTGAGGGAGCTGGGGTTGCTTAGCCTGGAGAAGAGGAGGCTGAAGGGAGACCTTCTTGCTGTCTACAACTACCTGAAGGGAGGTTGTAGCCAGGTGGGGGTTGGTCTCTTCTCCCAGGCAACCTGTGGCAGAACAAGAGGACACAGTCTCAAGCTGTGCCAGGGGAGGTTTAGGCTGGAGATGAGGAAGAAGCTCTTCCCAGAAAGAGAGATTGGCCTTTGGAATGTGCTGCCCAGGGAGGTGAAAGCCTCATCCCTGGTGGTTTTAAAGGCCAGGCTGGATGTGGCTGTGAGCATTCTGTGTTTCTACCTATTTATTTATTGCTGAAAGTATCCACCCATCTTTTCCACTTCAGTGTTAAAACAAATGTTTGGGTTGGTTGGTTTGCTTTTCTTTTGCTCCCTTTCAATAAACTACCATGGAAATAGGAATTTATATACCTCAGAAGCAGTTGCTAAAGTGCTCTTGTGTGCTCCTGGAGCGTTTTGTGATTCTTCTGTGAGTGAAATGTTATTATTTTGATATCCTGCAGCCATCATGACATCTTCTCCCAGGCAACCAGCACCAGAACAAGAGGACACAGTCCCAAGCTGCACCAGGGGAGGTTTAGGCTGGATGTTACGAAGAAGTTCTTCATAGAGAGTGTAATTGGCCATTGGAATGTGCTGCCCAGGGAGGTGGTGGAATCACCATCCCTGGAGGTGTTTAGGAAGAGTCTGGATGGGGTGCTTGGTGCTGGGTTGGACTCGATGGTCTCAAAGGTCTTTTCCAACCTGGTTTATTCTATTTTGCCTCACCCTCCCCCCCCTCACAAACCAGGCAAAATGGAATTCTGTCCAGGAGGCTTTATTAAAACAGGCTTAAAATATGCAAATGAAGAAAAAGTATGTGGATGTTATAAATAACACAGATAAACTTACAGAGTAACGCCACAAACACCCCAGTGGGGAAAGAACTCAGCACTACCAGCAGCTCTAACCCAGTCATCAAACAATCAAACTTGCCTAATGCTAGGCAAACATTCACCAAGTGTATGACTGCAGCTGACAGAAGGCTTTTAGTCAGGTACAAGTAACCCTCTTGGTAAGGCTCCTTTCCAGAAGTGAGATTTATTTCAGCTCTGTGCATCTGACTCCTCATCCTGCTTACAGTTAAAAATAAATCCTTTGGGTTTTGTCTTCAACAACACTGACAACTCACAAACACTCCTGTGAGGTAGGTATAGCATCAGCCCCATTTTAGAAATGGGAAGAGATTTGCCCAGAGTCTCACAGCTGTCTCAGTGGCAGAGTCAGGAAGGTGTCTCCTGACTCTGCACCAAACCTTTCCTGCTAGGCAATGCTCCTATTGCATTCAGAAGGCTTCTTTTAAGACACTGCATATTTACTATTACAATATAGCATTTTGTCATAAACCAAGAATACAGTCTACCTCACCTCAGAGGTACCACTCCTCTCTCCTCCCCAACTCTCAGCTGGAGATAACCAAACTAATTCTGGGCTATTGAAAAGAAGTTTTTAGAAACATACACTGCAGGAGCAGCTATGCAAGTGACTGGAAGTCAGCTTCCCTTCAGAAAACATCTGTGTGATTTCACTAGTGCCAAGTGATACGGGGCACAAGGACCATGCAAACTGGGTTAAGGGTGGTAAGCAGTTGAATGCCTTCAGTTTTGCAGTTTAGTGTCAAGTAACTCCAGTCCATCTCAAGTAACTACTACAGATACCTTTCCCTAGCTCAGTGTAACGGTGATCTAAACCCACTTGCTCCAACAAGGACTCTTGAAACACTGATGGAGCTACACATTCACCAAGTGAGAGTCTTGGTTAAGACAAACACATGTGATTTCAGGTTTTAACAAGCTTCCACTTTCAAGCTTTACAAGGAAGTGACTAACTCCTGTATTGGGGCTGACAGAAGACAACTGAGACTTTGCTACATCTGTTGGTAAAGCACAGTTGAGATCTGAAACGAAATAACCGATCCAGTTCCTCATGTAGGCTCCGTGACTCACCACTAAGATATTGGCATCTAATCTTTGGGAAGCTCCACCAGAGCTAAGTTCTGTTTCACTGCAGGGGTTTGTCCAAGGGAAAACTGACTGTCCTTCGGGTGCCCCTGAGCTTCTGCTTGCTGCAGCATCCATGTCTTGCTCGGTCTGCTCCCACTCAAGAACCAGGCGACACAGAAAGGCAAAAAAATCCCTCGCACGTTCCCTTACCTAGAGGGAGAGGTCAGAAGAGCAAAGTGAGAAGAATGAAACAGGCTTCAGCTTCCACAATCCAAAATGCAACTGCTTTGGTTACCAGACACACATTTATCACACACAAGTCTCAGAAATTAATGGGAAGTTAACTGAATGCTTAAGAACTCTGCCCTCCAATGACGATGGTTAAGAGCAATTGGCATCACAGAATTGTTAGGGTTGGAAGGGGCCACAAGGATCATCTAGTTCCAACCCCCCTGCCATGGGCAGGGACACCCCACACTAGATCAGGCTGCCCAGAGCCTCATCCAGACTGGCTTTAAAAACCTCCAGGGATGAGGCTTCTACCACATTCCCTGGGCAACCTGTGCCAGTGTCTCACCACCCTCATGGGGAAGAACTTCTTCCTGACATCCAATCTGAATCTACCCATTTCTAGTTTTGCTCCATTCCCCCCAGTCCTATCACTCCCTGACACCCTCAAAAGTCCCTCCCCAGCTTTCTTGTAGCCCCCTTCAGATATTGGAAGGCCACAAGAAGGTCTTCTTGGAACCTTCTCCAGACTGAACAGCCCCAACTCCTTCAGGCTGTCCTCATAGGAGAGCAGCTCCAGCCCTCTGCTCATCCTCCTGGCCTTTCTCTGGACACCTTCCAGCACCTCCAGATCCCTCTTGTCATAGGGGCTCCAGAACTGGAGGCAGGACTCCAGGTGGGGTCTCACCAGAGCTGAGCAGAGGGGGAGAATCACCTCCCTTGCCCTGCTGGCCACACCTCTCCTGATGCAGCTCAGGATCTGATTGGCTTTGCGGGCTGCAAGTGCACACTGAGAGCTCCTGGTGAGCTTCTCCTCCACCAGCACCCCCAAGTCTCTCTCCTCAGGGCTGCTTTCCAGTCAGTCCCTGCCCAGCCTGGATTTGTGCCTGGGATTGCCTCCACCCACATGCAGGACCCTGCACTTGATCTTGTTGAACCTCCTGAGGTTGGCTTGTGCCCACCTCTCCAGCCTGTCCAGGTCCCTCTCCATGGCCTCCCTTCCCTCCAGCTATCTGCTGCACCACACAGCTTGGTGTCATCAGCAAACCTGCTGAGGGTGCACTCAATGCCACTGTCCATGGCACCCACAAAGATGTTAAACAAGACTGGTCCCAGGACTGATCCCTGAGGGACTCATTCTCCTGCAAATGAGAGCTTCCCGAGGAATGAATCTCAAACCCCAGCATTTCAGTTGTAAAGAGATTTCCCTGCCTGGAAGCCACTCATTGTAAACTGGTCCAGGAGTGGTTCTGAGCTTGGAAAATAACCACCTTTGCTTGGGCTGAGCTCTCAATAAGATCTTCCTAAGCACACACACACAACACAGCTGCACTGATAAAATGGCCTAGAAAGAAGGGCACAAACAAACAGAAATAATCCAATACTTCATCCAGGGTTTCTCCTCCAGAAGGTGTGAATGAAGGACATTGCTCTCCAGCAGCCTTTGCCATAGCCTTGAGATCAGTCAAAGGCCTTCCTTCTGCAACACCATATTTCTGTAAGAGACAAGTTACAAAGAGCAGGCTTAGCAAGAGGGATGAAGTCTCCAGCACCATTTCCAATGGGAACATCTCTTTAACAGCTTTGTTTTGGAATAGAATAGTATAGACCAGACCAGGTTGGAAGAGACCTTCAAGACCATTGTGTCCAACCTATCATCCAACACCACCTAATCAACTAACCCATGGCACCAAGCACCCCATCAAGTCTCCTCCTGAACACCTCCAGTGATGGTGACTCCACCACCTCCCAGGCAAGCAGCACCAGAAGAAGAGGACACAGTCTCAATGCTGCAGGTAGACTGAGGGAGCTGGGGTTGCTTGGCCTGGAGGAGGCTCAGGGGAGACCTTCTTGCTCTCTACAACTACCTGAAGGGAGGTTGTAGGCAGCTGGGGGTTGGTCTCTTCTCCCAGGCAACCAGCACCAGAACAAGAGGACACAGTCTCAAGCTGTGCCAGGGGAGGTTTAAGCTTGATGTGAGGATAAAGTTCTTCCCAGCAAGAGAGATTGGCCATTGGAATGTGCTGCCCAGGGAGGTGGTGAGAGTCACCACCCCTGATGTGCAGGCTTAACTCTCTTTTAGACAGGAGGAGGAAGAAATCTTTCTATCTGCTACAGAGAAACACACCAGAAGCAGCATCTCATTTACCTTCAGCCTCACCTTGGCCTTGAGATTTTTTTTCCTACAGTCACTCTAAGCATTCAAAATTCAACTGTCTCTGTAACTGAGGTTACTCTGCAAGCACCTCTGCATGTAGCTGTACAGAACAAGGATAAACTACACTTACTTTTCACTTGCAGAAAGGCTACAGGAAATTATTTTTCACTATTAGAATCACAGAATTTTAGGGGTTGGAAGGGACCTCAAGAGATCATCCGGTCCAACCTCCCCTGCCAGGGCAGCATCACCTACACCAGATCACACAGGAACACATCCAGGTGGGTTTTGAGTATCCCCAGAGAGGCAGACTCCACAACCTCCCCGAGCAGCCTGTTCCAGTGCTCTGTCACCCATGTAATTAGAGGAACAAATCATTTCTCTACAGATCCCTGAAATCTCCACAACAGAGAGGAGCCCATTTTAAAAGCAGAAATACTGACACAAAACCAGAGAGCTGAAACCCCCTCTACCTATAAAAGCTCTACCTATTAAAGTCCTTCCCCTGCTTTTTCTGGGACAAATATCTAGATTTAGAGTAGGTATTAGGAAGAAATTCTACCTAACTATGAGGAGAGGCTGAGGGAGCTGGGGTTGCTTGGCCTGGAGAAGAGGAGGCTCAGGGGAGACCTTCTTGCTGTCTACAACTCCCTGAAGGGAGGTTGTAGCCAGGTGGGGGTTGGTCTCTTCTCCCAGGCAACCGGCACCAGAACAAGAGGACACAGTCTCAAGCTGTGCCAGGGGAGGTTTAGGCTGGAGGTTAGGAAGAAATTCTTCCCAGCAAGAGAGATTGGCCATTGGAATGTGCTGCCCAGGGAGGTGGGGGAGCTACCATCCCTGGAGGTGTTTAGGAAGAGACTGGATGGGGTGCTTGGTGCCATGGTTTAGTTGATGAGATGGTTTTGGGTGATAGGTTGGACTTGATGATCTCACAGGTCTCTTCCAACCTGGTCTGGTCTATTCTATTCTATTCTATTCTAACCCATCTATACCAGATAGATGTTCTGCATGGCTGGAAAACATGGAGTTAGATCATGATAAAATACTTAGCATCTGTGATGTATTTTACAGGACAAATCTGCCTGAAGGTACATTACCATTTTTGACCCTGAAGATGTCTAACAGTGGTCAAATAGATGAACATTTCTCCCTCTAAAGATTAATAATGCACTGCCACTCTCTAGCAGATGAAAATGCATCCAAGGGAAAGCTCTGACCTGTCCATGGAACATCCAGAGAGTGAAAACTCTGCAGTGATCATGAATATTTAAAGAAAGAGCAAATGCCACACTGTCAAATCTTCAGTTAAATGCATCCCAGAAATCCTGATGTTGATGACTAAGGTACAGACTCATGCTCACTACTGAAGCTTTTCTGACTTTCTCTTGCTGTGGAGATGCAATGAGGACCACAGAATCAGAATGGTTTGGGTTGGAAGTGAACTCCAAAGGACATCTAGTCCAACCTCCCCCTGCAGTCAGCAGGGGCATCCTCCACTAGAGCAGGTTGCCCAGAGCCCTGCCAAGCCTCATCTTGAATATCTCCAGGGATGAGGCCTTGACTACCCCCCTGGGCAACCTGTTCCAGTGTTCCACTACCCTCATGCTAAAGAACTTGTTCCTAACATCCAATCTCAATCTGCTCTTCTCTCATTTCAAACCATTGCCCCTCATCCTATCCCTACAGGTCTTTGCAAACAGTCCCTCTGCAGCCTTCTTGTAGGCTCCCTTTGGGTCCTGGAAAGTTGTTAATTAGTTGTCACAACTCCTATTACAGTCCTCAGAATTCAGAGGTACTGAAATACATTTACTTCATTCTCTCAGTCCCCTTTGCTTTAGCAGAATATTGGCAACTTCAGAACACTCTGAAAGATGAGAAGTAGTAAGTGCTCCACCTGAAACATCTGAAAATGAAATCCTAATCTTGTGAGGTTTTATTCCAGGCAAGGCATGAGAGAATCACAGAATCATTTGGGTTGGGAAAGTCCTTCAAGACTGACTCCAACCCATTAACCCTACTCTACCAAGTCCACCACTAAGCCATATTCCCAGGCACATCTACACAGCTTTTAAAGGTGTCCAGGGATGGTGACTCCATCACCTCTGTGGGCAGCCTGTTCCAATGCCTCACAACCCTTTCAATGAAAACATATTTCCTGATATCCTGGCTAAACTTCCCCTGGTGCAGCTTGAGGCCATTCCCTCCGGTTCTGGCACAGTTCATTGGGTAAAGAGACCAAGTCCCACTTCACAACAGAATAAAACTTTAAGAGAGTCAACAGCCAGCACAGGTTAGGAGGTGATCTGCTGGAGAGCAGCCCTGTGGAGAAGGACCTGGGAGTCCTTGGTAGACAACAAGTTCACCATGGGACAGCAATGTGCCCTGGTGGCCAAGAAGGCCAATGGGATCCTGGGGTGCATTAAGGAGAGTGTGTCCAGCAGAGCCAGGGAGGTTCTCCTCCCCTTCTACTCTGCCCTGGGAAGGCCCCACCTGGAATACCAGTTCTGGGCTGCCCAGCTCAAGAGGGACAGGGGTCTACTGCAGAGAGTCCAAGGGAGTGCTACAAGGCTGAAGAAGGGACTGGAGCACTGCCTGATGAGGAAAAGCTGAGAGACCTGAGGCTGTTTAGTCTGGAGAAGAGAAGACAGAGGGGATCTGATCAATGTCTGTAAACATCTGAGGGCTGGGGGTCAGGAAGGAAGGGACAGCCTCTACTCACTTGTGCCCTGGGATAGTGTGAGAGACTAAATCTTATCTCTCCTTATGTGACTCAACAAAGATGAAATCGCCTTTGCTGCTGGCCCAGACAATGGACCCGAGGCCACAGCCATGCATACCATGGGTAATATGCATACAAGATCATCTCCACCCATCAGGACCACTCCTGGATGCAAATCACCTTGTGATTGTATCATGAACTGAGATGTGCCCCCACAAAGGATTGCTCCCTGGACTGCAGCTGTCCTGGAAATGGGCAGAGGCAAATGGACCTAAAAACTGTATAAAAGACTTGAGCAACTCCTGGCTCAGGAGAAGAAAAACACAGGAGAAGGACAATGCTGCTGAGAAGGAAAAGAGGAGAGAAGGAAAAGCCCCAGGACAATGCTGCTCTGAAGGAAAAAGGAGAGAATACCAGGAGAGGAAAAAGTGACAGAGAAATGGAGCCTGGAAGAAGCAAACCAAACCCTCTCTCTGTGTCTTAAGTTCTGCCTGCTGCATCTCCTGGAGCTGAAGAGGCTGCCCAGAGGACCACATCTCTTCTACAGCCAAAACTGCAGCACCTTTCCACTACAGACCCAATGTCATAGTATCATAGTATCAGTCAGGGTTGGAAGGGACCACAAGGATCATTCAGTTCCAACGCCCTGCCATGGGCAGGGACACCCCACACTAGATCAGGCTGGCCACAGCCTCAGCCAGCCTGGGCTTAAACACCTCCAGGGACAGGGCCTCAACCACCTCCCTGGACAACCAATTCCAGGGCTTCACCACTCTCATGGGGAAGAACTTCCTCCTCACGTCCAAACCATGGCACCAAGCACCCCATCCAGTCTCTTCATAAACACCTCCAGTGATGGTGACTCCACCACCTCCCTGGGCAGCACATTCCAATGGCCAATCTCTCTTTCTGGGCAGAACTTCTTCCTCACCTCCAGCCTAAACCTCCCCTGGTACAGCTTGAGACTGTGTCCTCTTGTTCTGGTGCTGGTTGCCTGGGAGAAGAGACCAACCCCCACCTGGCTACAACCTCCCTTCAGGTAGTTGTAGAGAGCAAGAAGGTCTCCCCTGAGCCTCCTCTTCTCCAGGCTAAGCAACCCCAGCTCCCTCAGCCTCTCCTCATAGGGCTGTGCTCCAGACCCCTCTCCAACTTTGTTGTCCTTCTCTGGACACCTTCCAGCATCTCAACATCTTTCCTAACCTGAGTGGCCCAGAACTGGACACAGGACTCAAGGTGTGGCCTAACCAGTGCTGAGTATGTCATCCCACTTTGTTTTATAGCATTTCCTGCCTTAAAGTTAATCTGACACTCTCAGGGAAGCATCTGAAGGGTGATTCATAGTAGCAGAAAGAGCCAGTATCTGAACTTCTTTTGATCAATAAATACCTAAAACCAGACAGGAGGTATAATTATGCCTGCTATGTAGAAAGGCCAATCAGGGAAGCAGACTGTTCCACAGACAGCAGAAAGCTTTGCAGGAGTCTGTGCAAATTAAAAGGTATAAACTGCTAAAAAGCCAATACTGGGTTGTGCATCAGGTGGGGTTAGAAAACAGGGTTATTGCATTTAAGGATCCTCTACATGTTACTTAAATCAAAGGATCACAGTTGTGTTCAGTTTGGGGCACCTCAATACAGGAGAGGTGTGGAGGTGCTGGAGCCAGTGCAGAGGAGGGCAAGGAAGCTGGGGAAGGGCCTGGAGAATAAATCCAATGAAGAGCAACTGAAGGAGCTGGGGATGGTTAGTTTGGAAAAGAGGAGGCTGAGGGGAGACCTCATTGCTCTCTACAGCTACCTGGAAGCAGACTGGGGAGAGGTTGGTGCTGGTCTCTTCTCCCAGGTAATTAGTGACAGAACAAGAGGGAATGGCCTCAAGCTGCCACTGGGGAGGTTTAGACTGGACATTAGGAACAATTTTTTCAGGGCTCAAGAGTGGTCAGGCTTTGGAATGTGCTGCCCAGGGAGGTGGTGGAGTCCCCAAGCCTGGCTGTGTTTGCAGGTGGTTTGGCTGTGGTGCTTGGGGCTATGGTTCAGGGGTGACCCTTGTAGAGTAGGGTTCTGGGTTGGCCTTGGTGATCCTGAGGGTCTTTTCCAACCTGAATGTTTCTGGGATTCCGTGAAGAGTTGAGTTTTGGGTCATTAAAAACACCTCAAAGGGTGCTCTTCACTCTCAATGTCATTGAATCAGTAAGGTTAGAAAAGACCCCAGGGATCAAGTCCAACCTATCACCCAACACCTCATGACTACTAAACCATGGCACCAAGTGCCACATCCAATCCCCTCTTGAACACCTCTTGGGATGGTGACTCCACCACCTCCCTGGGCAGCACATTCCAATGGCTAACAACTCTCTTGGTGAAGAACTTTCTCCTTACCTCCAGCCTAAACTTCCCCTGGCACAGCCTGAGACTGTGCCCTCTTGTTCTGCTGCCGATTGCCTGGGAGAAGAGACCAACCCCCACCTGGCTATAACCTCCCTTCAGGGAGTTGGAGAGAGCAAGAAGGTCTCCCCTGAGCCTCCTCTTCTCCAGGCTAAGCAACCCCAGCTCCCTCAGCCTCTCCTCACAGGGCTGTGCTCAAGGCCCCTCCCCAGCCTCATCGCCCTTCTCTGGACACCTTCAAGAGTCTCAATGTCCTTCTTACATTGAGGGGCCCAGAACTGGACACAGGACTCAAGGTGTGGCCTAACCAGGGCTGAGTACAGCATTTAACAACCCAGCTATCCACCAGCAGTAACTTACACCTGCAATTACTCAGCATTCCACATCAGAATGAGCTCTTGTGGCACTTACTCTCTCTCGAAGTCTTGCATCATACTTGATTTCCAAATCTTTGCAAAACTTATTCTTTCCTAGAATTGTGGCAGCAGTCTGAAAAAGTGAATACAGAGTCACATCAATGAGCTGCTTTCCCAGGGAACAGACAGACCACCTCACACCACCACAGCCAGTCACATACAGTCATGAGTGGTAACTCAGGCTGGAAGTGCTGTGCAAATGTCCACACTGAGGTGAGATGACATTCAAAGAACTTGGTTTGGAAAGGCTCCTAGGACTCTAGCAAATACTAAGCAGCTCTGTCATACTGTCAGAGTTTTATGACCTATTTAATGTATTGCTTAGGAAAGGCTTTATCTTGCAACTTTAAATTTCTGCCCCAGAGTAATGGCAAAATCCAGACAGGGTTGAATCAACATTTTTGCGTGAGCAGCATGGTTAACTACTATGTTTATATCCTGAAATTTCTCAGGGACTGAGATTTCATTCAGTACCTTCACCTGCTGAGCCCAATTCACACTGTGAATTGTAAACACTAAGCATGAAGCCTCATTTGCTGTGCTGAAACCAAAAGCTGCTCTGAAGATTAACTTCCTTACATCCTTCCTAATCACCATCCATTACCAGAGTACCAGCATGCTTCAGAAACATTCCTGAACCTTCCCAATACCCACACTGAGAAGGGAATATTAGCCACACTTCAGAGATGGAAAAGACTCAAAGTATTTCTCTCATCCTTCCCAAGACCCAGACCTGAACTCACCTTTACTGCTGCAAAGTTTCAGTCCCAACAGCATGAGGCATATCACAGGAGGCCTCAATAGTCCCTTGCAGACTTTGGTGTTAGGCTCTGACAAGCTTCCACAGAATTATGCTGCGCTCACACAGTTAGCTGTGCTCTACTCACACTGCATCCAGGTCTGCCTAACTATTTTCACACTGCAGTTCTGCCTGCTCTCTTCTATACTGCTCATTTTGGAGCTAGTCTTTAACCCTCCTTCCCAGGCTTATTCCCTCAAACAGAGTTCCCTGCAAATCCTCTCTCTGCATGTCCTACACCAGCTCACTCTGTCTCTCCTGTAGCTCTCAGAATTCCTACCCAGCTCATCAAACTCTTTACACAACATCCCTGTGCTGTCCTCTCTTGCTCAGGTTGGAGCACTCCTGGTTCCAGTAACCAGTACACACCCTGACCATAGCTGATGCAGGGGACACTGCAAGGCAAACTAAACTTCAGTTTCTTTAAAACACCTTTTTCTCTTCCCCTCCCCTTTTGCAAGGGAACCTGCACATTCCTCTCATACTTGAGCTACAAAGTGACAGTATGTGAAGGACACTTCTTTGTGTCCTTTGCAGCTGCCAAAAAAAAAAGGAAAAGGAGTTCTAAGCAAATGGAAAGTGCAGCTTTAGACATCTTTGGAAAAGCTTCCTCAAGCCTGGACAGTTTGTCAAGCAAATGGCAAAACACATTTCCTTTATGGGAAGGACAGATTCAGCTCTGTCTTCCCCATTGTGAGAGTGCAAATGCTTCTCATGGAAAACACTTACCAACCTGTTACAGTACAAGTCACAACCTCACTCTCAAGTGGGTGAGAATTCAAAACCAGGTACCCTAAGACAGGGTCATGGCACAGAGAGTCTTATGAGCATTGTAAAGCAAAGGCACCAGTACAGGTTAGGGGCTGCCCTAATGGAAAGCAGCACCACAGAGAAAGAGCTTGGAGTCCTGCTGGACAGCATGTTCTCCAGGGGACAGCAATGTGCCCTTGTGGCCAAGAGAGACAATGGGATCCTGGGGTGCAGCAAGAAAAGTATGGCCAGCAGGGCTAGGGAGGGTCTTCTCCCCCTCTGCTCTGCCCTGCTGAGACCATGGCAGAGAGGTTGGAAGTGGTTGATCCTTCAGGTCCCTTCCAACCCTAGCAATTCTATGATCCTGTAACAACATCACAGACAATTTGTTTTGTTCCTTCAAAGGAAAACTGACTCCAGTCTGTGTTACCTCTTGTGATTACTCCTTTACCAAGAACCAATGCACAGACAACAGCAAATCCATCTGAACAACACTGCAGGACATCCTGCAAAGCAAGCTAGCCTTCACTGCTTCCTAACTGAGCTTTTCTCATGGACATTTCCTTTCTCAGAGGCCTTCTTGAACCTTGCACAACAGAACCTGCAGGTTTAGATCCATAAAACCAGGGTTTGGCTCTCTGTCACTGTATTATCTTTTGCATCTTCAATAGCACCTGAATGGCAAACTCTGAAGCTAGTATTTACATTCAGCTGCCTCAAGAGGCACTTACCTGCTTGGCTCGAAGGAGGTCACTTGAGAAGACATGAGTGAACTTCACATTACTGAGAAACAGACCAGCAGCATCTGCCTGTCTGAAACCAGTTGCAGAGAGTGGCTCATCCACTCCTTGACCTACAAAACAAAGCCCAGCAACGTCAGGACATGCAAATTGTAGCTCATTCAGCAGCTGAATAACATGGCAGCAATAAAGTGCTCAGATATAACCATAGAATGGCTTAGCTGGGAAAGGACCTCACAGATCATCTACTCCAATGGGCAGGGATGCCTCTCAACTAGATTTGGCTGCTCAAGGCCTCATCCAATCTGGCCTTGAACACCCCAAGGAAGGAGGGAGCCACAATCTCCCTGAGCAACCTATTTCACAGCCCCACCACCGCTGTACTAAAGAACTTCTTCCTAAGATCAATTCCAAACCTGCTCTCCTGCTGGGCAGCCTGTTGCCATGCCCACACTTGTATCACCTATGGAACATTTGCAGGAACGCAAAGCAGGGAGGTGGGCAACTCTCCTCAGATCCAGACCAAGCACTGAGACAATTTTCACCAAGCAAGCACACAATCATTGATATGCTCCTTGAGCACCTCATCTGCATGCTGGTGTGGATCTTACAGTTCTTGCAACACAAGGCAGTGTCCACTTTCTACACTGGAGAGGAACCAACTACATGTCATTTGACACAGAGGGCTAGGGATTTAAAAGACACCCTTAGGGCTTTTCAGAACATAAAGTAGGGGAATATTCTGGTTAGGCCACACCTTGAGTCCTGTGTCCAGTTCTGGGCTCCTCAGTTTAGGAAAGATGTTGAGCTGCTGGAAGGTGTCCAGAGAAGGGCAACAAAGCTGGGGAGGGGTCTGGAGCACAGCCCTGTGAGGAGAGGCTGAGGGAGCTGGGGTTGCTTAGCCTGGAGAAGAGGAGGCTCAGGGGAGACCTTATTGCTCTCTACAACTCCTGAAGGGAGGTTGTAGCCAGGTGGGGGTTGGTCTCTACTCCCAGGCAACCAGCACCAGAACAAGAGGACACAGTCTCAGGCTGTGCCAGGGGAGGTTTAGGCTGGATGTTTGGAAGAAGTTCTTCCCAGCAAGAGAGATTGGCCATTGGGATGTGCTGCCCAGGGAGGTGGTGGAGTCACCATCACTGGAGGTGTTTAAGAAGAGACTGGATGGGGTGCTTGGTGCCATGGTTTGGTTGATCAGATGGTGTTGGGTGATAGGCTGGACTTGATGATCTCAAAGGTCTCTTCCAACCTGGCTAATTCTATTCTATTCTACTACAAGCACAAAGCCATGTTGCAAGAACTGTGAATTACAAGATCAAACAGAGGCAGGAATACCTGGAAGCATGATTCTTCCTCACACTACATGGCACTGTAGAAAGTTTATTTATCTATAGTACAACCCTGCTAGGTTCCTGGTAGTGGCAAGCCTTGCTTGTTCTACAAGAGATATCTGAGCAGCTCAGTGTTTTCAGCTGTGGGTGTACAAGTCAGCAGGCACAGTTAAATGTTTTGTCCAAAGCCTGTCAACCTTTGAGATTGGACAATTGAAGCATTTAAACAATCTTTATTTTCAATTCTTCCTTGCTGTAGGCTTTATTTTCATAGTTTCATAGTTTCATTCAGGGTTGGAAGGGACCACAAGGATCATCTAGTTCCAACCCCCCTGCCATGGGCAGGGACACCCCACACTAGATCAGGCTGGCCAGAGCCTCATCCAGCCTGCTCTTAAACACCCCCAAAGGTCACCCTTTTCTTTTCTTAAAGCAATACCATAGAATCACAGAATCAGTAAGGGTGGAAAAGACCTCAGAGATCATCAAGTCCAACCTGTCACCCAGCACCTCATGACCACATCCTGCCATCCTTCTGTGGCTCCCTACCAACAAATATGGACCTGGATGATTCTTCACCAGAGCTGCAGGTCAGGGCTCACTGCCCATTTGGGCCACAGAAGCCCTTTCCCCAGGCTTCATACTCCCGAGTTTTAGCAGAGTGCAAGGGGACATCCTGGCCTCCTTAGTAGCAGGTGCTGCTACTGCTGCATTTCATCACAGGTAACTTTTATCCCCCCTTCTCTTCAGAAAAAGGAACTATTGCAATATTCTTGTTGACAGAAGAAATGCATCACTATTTATTGATACTCTGTAGAGAATGACTTACAACCTGCATGGGTCTGTAAAGCGAATAGAATAGAATAGACCAGACCAGACCAGGTTGGAAGAGACCTTCAAGATCATCGAGTCCAACCTATCATCCAACACCACCTAACCAACTAACCCATGCAACCAAGCACCCCAGCCAGTCTCTTCCTAAACACCTCCAGTGATGGTGATTCTACCACCTCCCCAGGCAGCACATTCCAATGGCCAATCACTCTCTCTGTGTAAAACTTCCTCCTGAAGTCCAGCCTAAACCTCCCCCGGCGCAGCCTGAGACTGTGCCCTCTTGTTCTGGTGCTGGCTGCCTGGGAGAAGAGACCAACCTCTAAGCTAACATCCTGTCTAAAATTGAAGTCTCTTAAGGTTTACAGTATTATTCCAAAGCAATATTTAACATTCCAGCAGCTCACTACAGGTTTGCACATTTTTGCAGGGAAGAATAACTTTCCACCTCTAACAAGCTGCAGACAAAACTGACACTAACCTTGCAGTATCTTGTCTTTGTTGTATCTTGTTTCCCCACTGGAAGAGAACATAAACAGGAGAAAATTATCTCACAATGACATTATGAAGGTTCAGAACATTATGATGTTAGATACCAAGAGGAGACAGAAGAGTCTGGATATGAAATGTGAAATACAGTACAGCACAGCCTCTTTTAAAAAGGACTTTACAAGAAAACCCTCCAAAAACTCACACACAAAACCATCAAAACATTTTCAAGTAGTCAAGGAGTTGCCATCACTGGAGGTGTTTAGGAAGAGACATATGGGGTGCTTGGTGCCATGGGTTAGTTGATCAGATGGTGTTGGGTGATAGGTTGGACACGATGATCTCAAAGGTCTCTTCCAACCTGGTCTGGTCTATTCCTATTCCTTTTCAATTCTCACTATTTCACAGAATGGCCAGCCCATGGCTTGGATGGGAGCACACTGCCATGGGTCAGGAACTGGCTGGAGGGCCGAGCCCAGAGAGTGGTGGTGAATGGTGCCACAGCCAGACGGCAGCCAGGCACCAGTGGTGTGCCCCAGGGATCAGTGCTGGGCCCTGTGCTCTTTAACATCTTCACTGATGATCTGGATGAGGGGGTCAAGTCGATCATCAGTAAATTTGCTGATGACACCAAGCTGGGGGCAGGAGTTGATCTGCTGGAGGGTAGAGAGGCTCTGCAGAGGGACCTCGACAGGCTGGACAGATGGGCAGAGGCCAAGGGCAGGAGATTGATCACATCCAAGTGCCGGGTTCTGCACATTGGCCACAACAACCCCAGGCAGTGCTACAGGCTGGGGTCAGAGTGGCTGGAGAGCTGCCAAACAGAGAGGGACCTGGGGGTGCTGGTTGATGGCAGGCTGAACATGAGCCAGCAGTGTGCCCAGGTGGCCAGGAGGGCCAATGGCATCCTGGCCTGCATCAGGAACAGTGTGGCCAGCAGGAGCAGGGAGGTCATTGTGCCCCTGTACTCAGCACTGGTTAGGCCACACCTCGAGTCCTGTGTCCAGTTCTGGGCCCCTCAGTTTAGGAAGGAGGTTGACTTGCTGGAACGAGCCCAGAGAAGGGCAACAAAGTTGGTGAGGGGCTTGGAGCACAGCCCTGTGAGGAGAGGCTGAGGGAGCTGGGGTTGCTTAGCCTGGAGAAGAGGAGACTCAGGGCAGACCTTCTTGCTCTCTACAACTACCTGAAGGGAGGTTGTAGACAGGTGGGGGTTGGTCTCTTCTCCCAGGCAACCAGCACCAGAACAAGAGGACACAGTCTCAAGCTGTGCCAGGGGAGGTTTAGGCTGGAGGTTAGGAAGAAATTCAACAGAGAGAGAGAGATTGGCCATTGGAATGTGCTGCCCAGGGAGGTGGTGGAGTCACCATCACTGGAGGTGTTCAGGAGGAGACTTGATGTGGAGCTTGGTGCCATGGTTTAGTTGATTAGGTGGTGTTGGATGATAGGTTGGACTTGATGATCTTGAAGGTCTCTTCCAACCTGGTCTGGTCTATTCTATTCTATTCTATTCTATTCTATTCTATTCTATTCTATTCTATTCTATCTTTCTGAAGTGTCTGCCAGAGTCCCACCTGAAGATCTCAAGACCAACAAACTGTTTCAGGCTTAGTTATTTCCTAGCTGATGTCAAAGTTAGGCTGCAACTACAAAACCAAGTCAGTAAATGCAGGTTTTTAGGGGAAGTCAAAGGCAACTCTTCACAGGAGGAAAATCAGGGGAAAAACCAAAACCAAGTCATTGCTCCAACTGCACTGATTAAATATGAAAATGTATTATGCTCAAGGGGAAAAAAATTACCTTTCATAAAAATTAAACACTTAACTACTTTCAATTGCAGGGAGCTAGACCTACTCAAGTCTAGCTAAGGTCACAGCTTTGCTGGTGCCACAGTATCCCAGTACATTAGAGGTTGGAAGAGACCTCCAGAGATCATCCAGTCCAACCCCCCTGCCAGAGCAGGATCACACCCAGGGTAGTCATCACAGGAATGCATCCAGGTGGGTTTGGAAAGTCTCCAGGGAAGGAGATTCCACAACCTCTCTGGGCAGCCTGCTCCAGGGCTCTGTCACCCTCACTGTAAAGAAGTTTCTCCTCATGGTGAGGTGAAATTTCTCTGTTCAAGCTTGTATCCATTGTTCCTTGTCTTATTACTGTGCACCACAGAAAAGAGCTTGGCCCCCTCCACTTGATACCCACCCCTCAGCTATTGATAGACATTGATCAGATCCCCTCTCAGTCTTCTCCAGACTAAACAGCCCCAGGGCTCTCAGTCTCTCTTCACAGGGGAGATGCTCAAGTCCCCTAATCATCCTCGTGGCTCTCTGTTGGACTCTCTCCAGCAGGTCTCTGTCTGTCTTGAACTGGGGAGCCCAAAACTGCACACAGTATTGCAGGTGTGGCCTCTGCAGGGCAGGGTAGAGGGGGGGAAGAACCTCCCTAGCCCTGCTGGCCACACTATATATACCCTCTGTGAACTGGAACAAGCTACATGTCCTACACTGGAACTAGTTATCCAGGGCAGTGGTGGAGTCCCCATCCCTGGAAGTGTTAAAGGAGAAAATCTTACAGATCTGGTATTTTGGGACATCATTAAGTGAGCATGCTATAGGATAGGACAGGACAGAATTAACCAGGTTGGAAAAGAGCTTTGAAATCACCAAGACCAACCTATCACCCAACACCATCTAATCAACTAAACTATGGCACCAAGTGCCCCATCCAGCCTCCTCCTAAACACCTCCAGTGATGGGGACTCCACCACCGCCCTGGGCAGCACATTCCAGTGGCCAGTCTCTCTCTCTGTGTAAAACTTCCTCCTAACATCCAGCCTAAACATTCCCTGGCACAGCTTGAGACTGTGTCCTCTTGTTCTGGTGCTGGTTGCCTGGGAGAAGAGACAAACTACCTCCCTTCAGGGAGTTGGAGAGAGCAAGAAGGTCTCCCCTGAGCCTCCTCTTCTCCAGGCTAAGCAACCCCAGCTCCCTCAGCCTCTCCTCACAGGGCTGTGCTCCAGACCCCTCCCCAGCTTTGTTGCCCTTCTCTGGACACCTTCCAGCAACTCAACATCTTTCCTAAACTGAGGGCCCCAGATCTGGACACAGTGCTCAAGGTGTGGCCTGACCAGTGCTGAGCACAGCTCACCCAGCCCCGCCCCGCCGCCCGAGCAGGGTCACCTACAGCAGATCACACAGGAACTCGCCCAGACAGGTCTTAAACATCTCCCGAGAGGGAGACTGCACAACGCCCCTGGGCAGCCTGCTCCAGGGTTCTGTCACCCTCACAGTCAAACACTTCTTCCTCCTGCTTCCACGGAACTTCCTCTGCCTCAGCTTCCACCCCGTGCCCCTCGTGCTGTCACCGGGCATCGCCGAGCAGAGCCTGGCTCCAGCCTCTTGGCACTCACCCTCAGCGTATTTATAAACACGAACGCGGTCACCCACGCCTCCGCAGGGAGGCCAGAGGCCGTAAGCAGACCACCTCTCCTCCAGGGTCACTGCCGCCGCTCCCCCAGCTCGCCTCCCCTCCGGGGCTGGCCCAGCGCTGCCCCGCTCCGCCTGCCCAGGCTTCCCGCCGGGACACGCCGCGTACCGCGCGGGCAGAGCCGCGGCCCTGAGGGAGCCGCGCACGCTCAACCGACCGCCGCGGGGCCGGGATGGGGGCGCAACGGAACCCCGCCGACGTCGTGTCCCGTCCCGGCACCGCCGGCGGAGAAGGGGAGGGCAGCGGGGAAAAGGGGCAGGGGCATGCGAAAGGCCCGGCTCTGCCAGGGAGGACGAGCCGCGATACTCACTGCCGGACGACGGTCAAACCGAAGCGAACCATGGCGCGGCCACGCAGGTGCGCGCAGGCCCAACCGCAGCGCGCCAACCGCCAGCACCTCCGGCCCGCACTGCGGCGCCCTGCCGCGCGGCGCCCTGCCCTGGCGTCACCGCCCCGCCCCGCCCCGCCCCGCCCCGCCCCGCCCCTGGCGGCCGGAAGCGGCAGGGCGAGGGTGGGCGCGAGCACGGGCCGCCGGCCGCGCGTCCCCCGCCTGCGGCGCGTCCGCAGCCCCGGGGCAGCAGCTGCGCCGAGGCGCCCGGGGCACGCGCCGTTGTTTTCCTGCCCTCCTGGCCGTCCCCCCGCATCACGTGCGTTCCGCGCTGCAGCGCGCTGTTGGCGAAGGCCTGCAGCGATAGGACGAGGGGCAGTGCTTTGAAATGAGTTGTTAGCCGTTGGAATGTGCTGCCCAGGGAGGTGGTGGAGTCACCATCCCTGGAGGTGTTCAAGAGGGGATTGGACGTGGCACTTGGTGCCATGAGGTGTTGGGTGCCAGGTTGGACTTGGTGATCTTTGAGGTCTTTTCCAAACTTGGTGATTCTATGATTCTATGGCCTCTAAAGGAGCCAGTGCCACATGTCTCAGCCCTGGCCTATTTCTGTTGTATCACCCTTAAAAACAACTGCATTTTGCCTTCACAATAAGACCCCAGCTGTGTCTCAAGCATGGTTCAGAAGGACAAGAAACCAACGCTGTTAGGTTCTATACTCTGGCACAGATATACTCTGGTGTAGATTCGATACTATGGCATTTAACAAGCCCAAGTGCTGGGTGCTGCACTTTGGTCACAACCACCCGGTCCAGTGCTACAGGCTGGGGACAGAGTGGCTGCTGGAGAGCAGGCAGGCTGAAAGGGACCTTGGAGTAGTGGATGACAGCCAGCTGAACATGAGCCAGCAGTGTGCCCAGGGGGCCAAGAAGACCAATGGCATCCTGGCCTGCATCAGGAATAGTGTGGCCAGCAGGAGCCAGGAGGTCATTGTGCTGTTGGACTCAGCACTGGTTAGGCCACACCTTGAGTCCTGTGTCCAGTTCTGGGCCCCTCAGTTTAGGAAAGATGTTGAGTTGCTGGAAGGCGTCCAGAGAAGGGCAACAAAGTTGGGGAGGGGTCTGGAGCACAGCCCTGTGAGGAGAGGCTGAGGGAGCTGGGGTTGCTTAGCCTGGAGAAGAGGAGGCTCAGGGGAGACCTTCTTGCTGTCTACAACTACCTGAAGGGAGGTTGTAGCCAGGTGGGGGTTGGTCTCTTCTCCCAGGCACCCAGCACCAGAACAAGAGGACACAGTCTCAGGCTGCGCCAGGGGAGGTTTAGGCTGGATGTTAGGAGGAAGTTTTACACAGAGAGTGATTGCCCATTGGAATGTGCTGCCTGGGGAGGTGGTGGAGTATCCACCACTGGAGGTGTTCAGGAGGAGACTGGCTGGGGTGCTTGGTTGCATGGTTTAGTTGATTAGATGGTGTTGGATGATAGGTTGGACTCAATGATCTTGAAGGTCTCTTCCAACCTGGTTTATTCTATTCTATTCTGTTCTATTCTCTCTACAGCTACCTGAAGGGAGGTTGTAGCCAGGTAGGGGTTGGTCTCCTCTCCCAGACAATCAGCATCAGAACAAGAGGACATAGTCTCAAGCTGTGCCAGGGGAGGTTTAGGCTGGAGGTGAGGAGAAAGTTCTTCATAGAAAGAGTGATTGCCCATTGGAATGTGCTGCCCAGGGAGGTGGTGGAGTCACCATCCCTGGAGGTGTTTAGGAAGAGACTGGATGAGGCACTTGGTGCCATGGTTTAGCTGATTAGATGGTGTTGGGTGATAGGTTGGACTTGATGATCTCAAAGTCTCTTCCAACCTGGTTAATTCAATTCTAGTCTAGTCTAGTCTAAGTCTATTCTACTCTACTCTATTCTTCTTCACCTGTGTGCACACTTTCCCCTCACCTTTAAAAGTCTTATTTACCATTTCTTCCTTCTTAGTAATGTCTCTGATCTGCTGTCGCACATCCTGTCAGTCTGTGCTCACCAGCCTGTTTTTTAAACTCTCCTGTGCAAACAAAGTGTTTCTAAAGCACAACTGCTGAGGGAGCTGATGAAACCTCTCAAGAAGTCAGTCAGATAAAAACTCTGAAGTTTCTGGTTGTGTTAATGGGTCCCACTGATGAACACTACTAGGAGAGTGTCTGTAGGCTCTGGTTAGAGCAGAGAATTGGAGTCAGTCCTAACAGGTAAAGAAAAACAGCTAAAGATGTCTCTGATGCTGAGCAAACCTGGAGGTGTTTCATTAATGCAAAGGGTGAAGCACTGACCCCCAGCCCCTTTCAAGGGAGACCCTATCCTTCCCTCACTCCTCAGGGCTCTTCCAGTGGCAGTGGGATGTGGACAGGAGCAATGCTAAGGGCAGGACTGTTACACAACCTCTCCCAGGCTCCTGACAATGGACAAGGAGGGAATGAGGCCCCAGGGCTGGAAGGAGGAGCTGTCTCCTGATAGGCATCGGTGGCTACACAGCTGCAGGAGCACAGAGGCTCATCTGATAAGGAATACTCTTTTGAAGAAGTCATCAGCAGATGGAGAGAAGTGACTCTGCCAGGTTGCTCTGGTGAGACCTCACCTGGAGTACTGCATCCAGCTCTGGGATGGAGAGAGTCCAGAGGAGGGCCACAAAAATGATCAGGGGGTTGGAGCAACTCTACTATGGGGATAGGCTGAGGGAGCTGGGGGTGTTCAGTGTGGAGAAGACTGCAGGAGGCCTAAGAGCAGCCTTCCAGTACCTGAAGGAGCCCTGCAAGAAGGCTGCAGAACTGTTTCCAAAGGCCTGCAGTGATAGGACAAGGGGCAATGGGTTGAAGTTAGAGAAGAGTAGATTGATATTGAATGCTAGAAAGGAGTTCTTTAGCATGAAGGTGGTGGAACACTGGAACAGATTGCCCAGGGAGACAGCTGAGGCCCCGTCCCTTGAGATACTCAAGGTCAGGTTGGACATGGCTCTGAGCAACCTGATCTAGTTGAGGATGTCACTGCTGAGTGCAGAGGGGTTGGACTAAATGACCTTTGGAGATCCCTTCCAACCCAGACCATTGTATGATTCTATGATCTTAGGAAGCAAAAGCTTTTGTGGAGCTGGAAATTAAACATTTTTTACTCATACCCATCTTATACTGGAGTCATGTTGACTATCTAGGAAACTCCTCATCATATGGGTTGCATATCACTAACATCAGACAATACCATCAACCCAGGGTGAGTTATCTGGTCTCCAGGAAACAACAGCTGGCAGTTAGGAACACAAAACTGAAATCATCACTTGGCTATGTTCCCTGCTGCCTTCTTGCAGTTCAGGATGTGATCTTGCTTCCTGCTCTTACAATTACAGCAGCCCAACCAAAACCTAGGCTGAATTTGTTAGTGTTCTTCCTCCCCAACTCCCCTCCCTGCATAATACATCTCAAAGACTGCGTTATGTGTGAAGAAATTACTAGCTTGGTCAAACCCAAGCACAGAGACTTGTGCTATGGACAATCCTTGAACGGGATGGGCTAGGGAACATGGCTGTGCAATATCTTTGCAGCAATTGCATCACCTGCTTTCATGAAGTAACTTTAGGAAAGTGCTAATTACTTTTAAGGTGATTTTCAGTGTGATACATTGGCTGCAAACAGGGAGCAAGGCCAATTCCTTGTCCCTCTGGCTGAACAGAAAACTTTCTGTGCTCCAGACTAATTTCCTTAAGCCCCCAGCTGTAAAAGCTCAAGCCATGGCTGCAGGTTTTCTGGTGGGTGAAAGTGTTCAGGTGAGCTGTTGGAGAAATGAGAAGGTTCAGCTAAACACTCAGCACTGGTTAGGCCACACCTTGAGTCCTGTGTCCAGTTCTGGGCCCCTCAATTCAAGTAAGATGTTGAGTTGCTGGAAGGTGTCCAGAGAAGGGCAACAAAGCTGGGGACGGGTCTGGAGCACAGCCCTGTGAGGAGAGGCTGAGGGAGCTGGGGTTGCTTAGCCTGGAGAAGAGGAGGCTCAGGGGAGACCTCCTTGCTCTCTACAACTACCTGAAGGGAGGTTGTAACCAGGTAGGGGTTGGTCTCTTTGCCCAGGCAATCAGAACAAGAGGACACAGTCTCAAGCTGTGCCAGGGGAAGTTTAGGCTCAAGGTGAGGAGAAAGTTCTTCCCAGAGAGAGTTGTTAGCCATTGCATAGCAACCAGCCCCAGAACAAGAGGACACAGTCTCAAGCTGTGCCAGGGGAATTGTTAGGAAGAAATTCTTCCCAGAAAGAGAGATTGGCCATTGGAATGTGCTGCCCAGGGAGGTGGTGGGGTCGATGTCCCTGGAGGGGTTCAAGAGGGGATTGGATGTGGCACTTGGTGCCATGGTTTAGTAGTCATGAGGTGTTGGGTGACAGGTTGGACTTGATGATCTTTGAGGTCTTTTCTAACCTTATTGATTCTATGATCCTCGAGGTCTCTTCCAACCTTAGTTATACTGCGATACTGTGATTTCACTTTACAGGCCAGGAAACCCTAAGCAGCTCCTGAAGTAGCTTCAGGAATAGCTGCAGCTGTAGGAGTTACTTTACTGTCATCTAGTGGTCCTCCTGCAGTCTGCACCCTCGGGCTTTGTGGTCTGCTTTTAGACAGCTCCCATTCACCAAGCTTTGCATTTCACTTAGATGAAGTCTTTTATCTCTTGTGCTGCTGCTGCTGCTAACCATCAAGGGCAATCACATCCAACCTTCTGTGCATTTCTGTTGCAAGTGTCTGTAAAGTTAGGGCCAAACCTTAACACCTAAACTTAGGAAAATAAAGGATAGCATCAGGGCACTCCAGAAAGATCAATGCATTGTTGTGTGTAAGAAGCAAATCCAAGGAAACTGAAAGAAAAAACTTCTTGGAGAAGCAAAGATGTTGAACTTGAGGAAGTAGGGGGAAAGTGTGAGAAGTTTTTGTTTGTATGTGATGGGTAACAATCATAGAATCATAGAATGGTTTGGGTTGGAAGGGCCATCCAAATGCCATCTAGTCCAACTCCCCTGCCGTGAGCTGGGACACCCTCCATTAAATCAGGTTGCCCAGAGCCCTGTGGGCTTCAACTACCTCCCTGGGCAACCTGTTCCAGTGTTCTACCAACCTTATGGTAAAGAACTTCCTCTTATCATCCAACCTAAATCTACTCTTGGCTAGTTTCAAACGGTTGCCTCTCATCCTATCACTGCAGGCCTTTGCCAACAGTCCCTCTGCAGCCTTCTTGCAGGCTCTCTTTAAGTACTGGAAGGCTGCTAGTAGGTCTCCAGGCTGAACAACCCTGAATTCATTCCTCACCCTCCAGCTGGTTATGTTCCACTCACAGTTTTCTTCAAGTTCTGCAAACCCTAGGCATGAGGAAGGAAAGCCTCCTGCTGTTCAGGGATGCTTGCTTGTCCCCTGCCAGACCAACCAGTTTCTGCTGTGAAAAGCATTACCAAGTCATCTGAGGAGCCACAGCCCTGAGTGTGGCCAGTCTGCTGACCTTTTCCTTCCCTGCACTGCCCTAAATCTCCTTGTAGTTTCTGCATGTTGCTTTCTGGAAGAGCTCAAATGACATGCCAGTTTATTTTTAGAGGGAAAACTCAACAGCAAGACAGAGCTATCACCACATCATTTCCACAGAGGGACAGACACTCAAGGAGACAGACATTTTTCTTGTTCTTTTTCTGTTTTCTTCCCCTCTTTGCATCAGCTCCTTTATTTCTCTCTAGCAGGTTGCAGCAGAACTGAGAGCAGCCCCTCACGCCCAGCATATTGCATGCAGTCCTCAAACCTAAGTGTAAATACCTCAGCTTTACTTGCCTTAACTTGGTAAGCCTTGACTTAATGTATCTGCTGCTGAGGGAGGCTATTCCTCACAGTGCACCTGAAGCTCAGCTGAGAATTAGGATAGAGTAGAGTAGAGTAGAGCAGAGCAGAATAGAATAGAATAGAATAGAATAGAATAGAATAGAATAGAATAGAATAGAATAGAATAGAATAGAATAGAATAGAATAGAATAGAATAGAATAGAATAGAATAGAATAGAATTAACCAGGTTGGAAAAGACCTTCGAGATCGAGTCCAACCTACCACCCAACACCATCTTTTCAACTCAACCATGGCACCAAGCACCCCATCAAGTGTCTTCCTAAACACCTCCAGTGATGGTGACTCCACCACCTCCCTGGGCAGCACATTCCAATGGGCAATCTCTCTTGCTGGGAAGAACTTCTTCCTCACATCCAGCCTAAACCTCCCCTGGCACAGCTCAAGACTGTGTCCTCTTGTTCTGGTGCTGGTTGCCTGGGAGAAGAGCCCAACCCCCACCTGGCTACAGCCTCCCTTCAGGTACTTGTAGAGAGGAAGAAGGTCTCCCCTGAGCCTCCTCTTCTCCAGGCTAAGCAACCCCAGCTCCCTCAGCCTCTCCTCACAGGGCTGTGCTCCAAACCCCTCCCCAGCTTTGTTGCCCTTCTCTGGACACCTTCCAGCAACTCAACATCTTTCCTAACCTGAGTGGCCCAGAACTGGACACAGGACTCCAGGTGTGGCCTAACCAGTGCTGAGCGCAGGAGCTTTGGCCTGATGTTCTCCCTGACAAGTATCTGTACTAAGACCCTTGCAGTTTTCTGTGCTGTCTTCTGGCAGCATCAACAGCAGCTACCATTGAGCCCTTTCAGTGTAAGGGGTACCTGCTGCAGTGCAAATCACCTTTGAGAGAACCCTTTGACATGGAACATTATGTTGAGAAAAATGAAAGAGCATGTTTTGGGTGTGTTTCTTTTCTTTCTATTCCAAGGAGGTACAAAGTGAACGTGGTCCAGCTGGCTTTCTCCACAGATCTTAAGGGATCCCCAAAGTCCTTTTAAAATAAACTTTCCCTTAATTGGGAAAAATGATTCAGTGTGCAGTGGGGGGCAAAGAAGCAGAGCATAGCCCGTTTCCCTCCGTGCCAGCTGGCTGGCTTCGATTTGCAAACAGCACAGAAAAGGCTCTAACACAATCCTTTCAAATCTGGATGGCAACTACTCGGTGCCTGGAAGGGACTGCAGAAGGGTGTGAAAGTGTATCAGCAGCAGAGTTGCCTGCATGAGCAAAGCCAGATGCTTTCCTGGCTTGGTTCTTCCAAGGTGGAGTCCCTGTCCCTGGAGGTGTTCAAGAAGGGATTGGAAGTGGCACTTGAAGCCATGGTTTCATAGTTTCATAGTTTCATAGTTTCATTCAGGGTTGGAAGGGACCACAAGGATCATCTAGTTCCAACCCCCCTGCCATGGGCAGGGACACCCCACACTAGATCAGGCTGGACAGAGCCTCATCCAGCCTGCTCTTAAACACCTCCAGGGACGGGGCCTCGACCACCTCCCTGGACAACCCATTCCAGGGTTTCACCACTCTCATGGTGAAGAACCTCCTCCTCACATCCAGCCTGAATCTCCCCACCTCCAGCTTCATTCCATTCCCCCTAGTCCTATCACTACCTGCTATCCTGAGAAGTCCTTCCCCAGCCTTCCTGTAGGCCCCCTTCAGATACTGGAAGGCGACAATTAGGTCTCCTCGGAGCCTTCTTAGCTAGTCATGAGGTGTTGGGTGGCAGGTTGGACTCGATGATCTCTGAGGTCTTTTCCAACGTCATTGATTCTGTGTCCAGTTCTGGGCCCCTCAGTTTAAGAAGGACATTGAGACACTTGAACATGTCCAGAGAAGGGCAACAAGGCTGGGGAGAGGCCTTGAGCACAGCCCTGTGAGGAGAGGCTGAGGGAGCTGGGATTGTTTAGCCTGGAGGAGAGGAGGCTGAGGGGAGACCTCATTGGCCTCTACAACTACCTGATGGGGAGTTGTAGTCAGGTGGGGGCTGGTCTCTTCTCCCAGGCAACCAGCACCAGAACAAGAGGACACAGTCTCAAACTGTACCAGGGGAGGTTTAGGCTGGAGGTGAGGAGAAAGTTCTTCACCGAGAGAGTTAGCCATTGGAATGTGCTGCCCAGGGAGGTGGTGGAGTCACCATCCCTGGAGGTGTTCAAGAGGGGATTGGATGTGGCACTTGGTGCCATGGTTTAGTCATGAGGTCTGTGGTGACAGGTTGGACTCGATGATCTTTGAGGTCTCTTCCAACCTTTGTGATACTGTGATACTGTGATTCTGTGAACTTCATTCTGCATGAGATTTGTAGGGAACTTTGCAATGTGGCAGGATCATTCATGAACAAATTCAAACCCACAGCAGTGGCCACAGAAGTGTTTGGAATGAGCATGGAAGGTACCTTCTCTGAAATGCAAAGGAAAATTCCCTGCTTAGAAAGATCAACCTGCACTGCTGGCCCTTACAGAGAGATTTGGGGAAAGACAAAACATATTCTAACTTGTACACTGAGGTTGGAAGCACCAAGCAATTCCTACATCCATACAATGGTTTGGGTTGGGAGGGACCTTAAAGATCATCTAGTTCCAACTCCTCTGCCATGGGCAGGGACACCTTCCACTAGCCCAGGTTGCTGAAGGCTTCATCCATCCTGGTCTTGAACATCTCCAGGAAGGGGGCATCCTTGACCTCCCTGGGCAACCTGTTCCAGTGTCTCACCATCCTCACTCTAAAGAGTTTCTTCCTGATATCACATCTAAATCTGTCCTCCTCAAGCTTCAGTCCATTCCCTCTCATCCTGTCACTACAAGCCCCTGTCAAAAGTCCCTTCTCAGCTTTCTTGTAGGCCCCCTTCAGGTACTGGAAGGCTGCTCTAAGGTCTCCCTGGGCCTTCTCTTCTCCAGGCTGAACAGCCCCAGCTCTCTCAGCCTGTCCCAAAGGGGAGGTTCTCCAGCCCTCTGATCATCTTCAGGGCCCTCCTCTGCATCTGCTCCATGTCCCTCTTATTCTGGGGGCATCAGAACTGGCTGCAGCACTCCAGGTGAGGCCTCACATGAGCAGAGCAGAGGGACAGAATCACCTCAGCTCTCATTGCTTTGGATGCAGCCTGGGACATGGCTGCTTTCTGGGCTGCAAGCAGCCATTGCTGGCTGATATTGAGCTTTACATCAACTGACACCCCAAAGTCCTTCTCCTCCAGGGTGCTCTTGAGCCCCTCCTGCCTGGAACTGCATGGTTGGTGGCTTTTTGCTGGCACCTCAGTGCTCAAGCTTGCTCTCCTTCGCCTCAGAAATGTTCTTGAACACAAAAGTCAGTTCCCCAGGCAGCTGTTTTAAAGCATGACTTTGCTGTGGTGTCCTTCCTTAAAATCCTCAGGCTGTCCTTATGTAAAGTGTAGGACCATGATGGGCAGAAATTGGTTGCAGATGGCATGAAGGCACTACAGAAAGAGTTTCACATAACAATGGAACTTAACCCTATTGTATTGTGGCTTGCCAGCATTCTTTAAAGGGAGGGAACAGGCTGTTGTCCAATTAATTTCAATTTTAGCTTCTGGGCCTTACATCCACTAGTTCTGAAAGCATACATTTACTGAAATGACCACAGAAAATCTCTTTGCTACTAAAGCCAGACTTAGTAAAACCTTTTCAACCATAAAGCTGTGGAAGACATCTCTGCAGTTCACAAGGACTATTGGTGACACCATAGTGAGCAAGGAATGAGCCCTCTAAACCCTGAAATTAGACTGGAGAGCACCCTTTTGATCTTTAAACCACCAAATTCCACTTCTTCACAGGCTCCAAGTTGCACCTACAAAATGCTGCGGGTAGGCTGAGGGAGCTGGGGTTGCTTAGCCTGGAGAAGAGGAGGCTCAGGGGAGACCTTCTTGCTCTCTACAACTACCTGAAGGGAGGTTGTAGGCAGCTGGGGGTTGGTCTCTTCTCCCAGGCAACCAGCACCAGAACAAGAGGACACAGTCTCAAGCTGCACCAGGGGAGGTTTAAGCTTGGTGTGAGGATAAAGTTCTTCCCAGAAAGAGAGATTGGCCATTGGAATGTGCTGCCCAGGAAGGTGGTGGAGTCACCATCAATGGAGGTGTTCCAAAAAGGCTTGGATGTGGCACTTGGAGCCATGGTTTAGTTGTCAGGAGGTGTTAGGTAATTGGTTGGACTTGATCTCTGAGGTCTTTTCCAACCTTGTTGATTCTATGATTCTGTGTGGCAGAATCACCTCTCTGGACCTGCTGGCCAGGCTTATTTTGGTGCACCTTAGGATCCTTGGGCTCCACTGTGATGGGTTAATGCCCATCCTGGAAGCAGCAGGGGAGGGCTTGTAAGAGTATTGCCCTCCCTGCAGGGGGTTTTCCCCTTGGGAAACCAAATTAGTCTGTTCCACTGCCCTCCCTGCCCAGCAAGGCTATAAAAGGGAGGATACTGCAGCCAGTAGTCTCTCTTGGGCCCTGCCTTTGCTTGGAGGAGGACTGCTGGTGGCTCCCTGCTTCTCTGCCTCGTGGTCAGACCTGATTAATGTGCTTGCTTTGGGTGAAGCATTTCAGTTGTGGATAGTGTGCTTGATTAAAGTTTGGGGGAGAAAGCTGAGGGTGACTGTCAAGCAGTGCTGGGTATTAAATCTTACCCTAAACTGACTTGAGAACTTGAAGAAGGAGGTGGTGGAGTCACTGTCCCTGGAGGTGTTCAAGAGGGGACTGGATGTGGCACTTGGTTGCCATGGTTTAGTAGTGATGAGGTCTTGGGTGACAGGTTTGACTTGATGATCTCTGAGGTCTTTCCCAACCTTACTGATTCTATGATTCTCCCTGCTGCCTGCACACCTCTTCAAAGAGACTGGTTTTGTAGTCTTGTTTTTTTGTTTCCCTCCCATCCATCCTTGTTCCTTGCCTTTGTGAACCTTGTTATTGTTTCATATATATATAATATATATATATATCTTAAAGAAAATTCTTTACCTCTCTACTTCCAAGCCAACTCCAAATTATTTCTTGGTGGATTTGCTCCTTCCCCTTTCCCCCCCCCCCCCCTCTGTTGGGAAGGAGGAAGGGGGAGCAGGGGAGGGATTCTCAGCCTTGCCCCCATCCGAGCTCTTAAGTCCCGCATCCACCTTCGCACTGAATGAACCAAAGCACGCCAGGCAAACTTAGGTCAAGGTGAGTTTATTGTCCATACAGCATACCTAATCCCGCCAAAAAAACCCCACTTTTCTTAGAACCATCTTGAAGCTAGCCAAAACAACAGGTTATTAATAAAAAAGAAAGTATGACAACACTGAACAAAGAAGACCTTTTCCAAAGGCAACCGAGACTAAACTGCATCAGAGTCTTATCCACCGAGAACGACCTCGCAGACTTTCTAGAGACTTTTTTCCCTCTGTTTACACTGCTCATGTCTACTACTGCACTCCTCTAGCATCCCCTGACCATATATAAACATCCACACCTCTTAAAGAGCACGTTGTGAGAGAATAACATTGACTTTGATATGGCATCACACTCGATAAAGCAAGAGGAAAAACAAACCCAAACCAAACCCCCAAAAAAGAACAACAACAACAAAAAAGAAAACCAAACCCAAAAGAAAATAACAACAACAACAAAAAAGAGAAAGAGGAAGAAGTTCTGAGAACAGAATCTGTGCAACCAAGAGTGATTTCTGAGGTACATGAGAACGTGGTAATAAAACACAGTGGAAAAAATCCAGTGGCCAGGTGGTTTGCCGAGACATTAAGAGCCAGCCAATTATTCCAGCATCAATGGGATGCAAGTAAGTACTCTTCTATTTTCATGAGCATGCTGGGAGTAGAAATCATCAGGTGCTCCTATCCTACAGGAATAAGGAGAAGGGGGAAAAGATCATCCAAGTACTAGCAGCAGGAACTGGATGCTGAGAGAAATGCTTTCGCTGCCAATCCTTTGGCATCCATGAGGATATGATCAGCAACTTATTATTTTGTTCATCAGCAGGAGGGGTTAATGATTTCTGCAATCCTTTGGCATCTGTGAGGAAGTGATCAGCACCTTATTAGTTTCTTTTAATCAGGAGGAGGGATCAGTGATTTCTGCAATCCTTTGGCATCTGTGAGGATGTGATCAGCACCTTATTAATGCCTTTTAATCAATCAGTAGGAGGGGTTAATGATTTCTGCAATTTAGGTGGGGGGAAAAAAGCATCTCACACCTCATTTGCAAGAATGATTTGGTTAATTATGATTTGTTTAGCATTTATTAAAAAGGAGAACTATGCAGTGGTTTTATCTGGAAGGCTGCTGTGTAAATGCTCAAAGGTTTATTAGGTTTTTCTAGGCTTCAACTACAGTACACCTCTGGGTGTCACCAGATGGTATTTTGTAAGTGCACTGACCCACTGGGTCTCTGTGAAGAGCTGGGGGCTGCTGAATGGTGCTGGTGCTGCCCATTCCAGCACTACTCAACCTCCATGGAGGACCTCTCTCCCTTCCCCATCAGCACTGCAGAGCCCTTGGGAGGATGATGCTGCAACTGTGAATCTCTGCATGGGAGACCTAACTCTCCCTTGCCCTTCAGCACTGCAGAGCCCTTGGGAGGATAATGCTGCAACTGTGAATCTCTGCATGGGAGACCTAACTCTCCCTTCCCCATCAGCACTGCAGAGCCCTTTGGAGGATGATGCTGCAGGTGGGGATCTCCGCATGGGAGACCTAACTCTCCCTTCCCCTTCAGCACTGCAGAGCCCTTGGGAGGATGCTGCTGCAATTGTGGATCTCTGCATGGGAGACCTCACTCTCCCTTCCTCATCAGCACTGCAGAGCCCTTTGGAGGATGATGCTGCAGTTGGGGACCTCTGCATGGGACTAAAGCATTGCAGGAGGTGGGACGAAGAGCAAGGGCAGGCACCCCAAAATACTATTCCTGCCTACACTTGACCTACAGCATATAGAAGAGCAAACCACACCAATGTGATGGACATAGTGCCTATGGTTGCTGTAGGCAGCTGCACTATTGCCCAGCGTGCCAAGAGGTCATCTCAGCGCCTGAGAACCCTCGGGCACACCTCCCCATGAAGTTACATCTGCTAACATAGGAGGGCTGTCACCAGGGACTGATCTGATCTGTCACAGACACACACTACATGCGGCTCTGGAGTCTTGCTTCCACAAAATTAACTCGTTTGTTTGTTTGTTTGTTTCCCTCCAGGAGAGATACCACTGCTGAATGCACTTGCTCCCGACGTGAAACATTTAAGGTGGGAGGTGATGACAGTGGAGAACAAGGCTGTCTCCCACCACTGCTTTTTGGGAAGGAATGGAGCTGCTCTGGTGAAACCACTGGTGGAGAGTCAATGCATTTTTTCCACTATGAACAGGATACCCAAGACTGAAAGGGAGCCGGTGCCCCGGCTGCCTGCAACCTCTCCCCAGCATGGCCAGGGTGTGGGCCCCGGGGGATGGGAGGGGAAAAACAAAACCCAAACTGTCATGTTGTGAGGTATTGTGAAAAGAGGAACCATTTCTGTTTTGTCCAGTAAACCTGAGGTAAGCATACTGTCTCTGCAGGATGTGATCAGGAAGAAAGGGAAGGAAAAAAAAAACCCAAAACACTCAAAAGGAAAGAAGGGGGAAAAAAAAACCACCACCAAAAAAAAAAATTAAAAAAAATAAAAAAAAGAATTAAAAAAATTAATAAAAAAAAAAAGAATTAAAAAAAAATTAAAAAAAAATTAAAAATAATTTAAAAAATAATTAAAAAATAGAATTTAAAAATACAATTTAAAAAATAAAATAGAATTAAAAAACAAAATAGAATTTAAAAAATAAAATTAAAGAAAATCAAAAGGAAAGAAGAAAAAAAGAATTAAAAAATAGAATTAAAGAACAGAATTTTAAAAAAACCAATCAAAAAAGAAAATAGAATTTAAAAAAAGGAAAGAAGGAAAAAAAAAAGAAAGAAAATAGAATTATAAACAGAATAGAATAAAAATATAGAATTTAAAAAATAAAATAGAATTTTAAAAAATTAAAAAAGTCAAAAGGAAAAGAAAGAATTAAGAAAATAGAATTAAGAAAATAGAATTAAGAAAATAGAATAGAATAAAAATTACTAAGAAAAATAAAATATAATTAAAAAATAAAATAGAATTTAAAAAGTAAAACAGAATTAGAAAAAATATAATTAAAAAATCAAAGGGAAAGAAGGAAAATAGTAAAATAGAATTAGAAAAAGAATTAAAAAAACAGAATTAAAAAATAGATTTAAAAAATCGAAGGGAAAGAAGAAAAAAAAATAGAAGAATTTAAAAATAGAATTAAAAATAGAATTAAAATATCAAAGGGAAAGAAGGAAAAAACTAAAATAGAATTAGAAAAAGAATTAAAAAATAGAATTACAAAATAGGATTTAAAAAATCAAAGGGAAAGAAGGAAAAAAGTAAAATAGAATTTGAAAAATAATTTTAAAATAGAATTTAAAAAATCAAAGGGAAAGAAGAACAAAGTAAAATAGGATTAGAAAAAGAATTAAAAAATAAATTTAAAAAATCAAAGGGAAAGAAGGAAAAAGCTAAAATAGAATTAGAAAAAGAAAAAATAGACTTAAAATAGAATTAAAAAATCAAAGGGAAGAAAAAAATAAAATAGAATTAGAAAAAGAATTTAAAAATAGAATTACAAAATAGAATTAAAAAAAATCAAAGGGAAAGAAGGAAAAAAATAAAATAGAATCAGAAAAAGGATTTAAAAATGGAATTAAAAAATAGAATAAAAAAATCAAAGGGAAAGAAGGAAAAAATAAAACAGAATTAGAAAAAGAATTAAAAAATAGAATTAAAAAATAGAATTAAAAAATAGAATTAAAAAAATCAAAGGGAAAGAAGGAAAAAATAAAATAGAATTAGAAAAAGAATTAAAAAATAGAATTAAAAAATCAAAGGAAAAGAAGAAAAAATAAAATAGAGTGAGAAGAATTAAAAAATAGAATTTAAAATCAGAATTGAAAATTAGAATTAAGAAAAAATAGAATTAAGGAAAATAGAATTAAAAATAGAATTCGAAACCAGAGCTATGAAAAAACAGCATTAAAAAATGGAATTAAGGAGGAAAAAAAAAGAAGTAAAAAAAAATAGAATTTGAAAAGAAATAAAATAAGAGTTTAAGAAAAAAGGGGAAGAAAGAAATCATGAACACACCAACAGGAGAAAGCAAAAGAACCCAAACCAAACAAACCAAACTGTACAGGGCATTTCCAGTAAATCAAAGAACTCATCATATCTCCACTTAACCATCTACTACTTCAGGATTTGAAACTTTTAAGCAGTAAAATAATATATTATAAAAATGTTTATAAAATAGCAGCACACTCAGTGAAACAATACAGCTAAGTACTGTTAATGTGAATAAGGATGAAACAAATCATAGCTTCTTAGCAGCGCAAATAAAAACCCCAATAATAATAATAATAATAACAATAATAATAACAATAACAATAATAATCATCATAAAAACACCCAAACCTAAACCTCCCCTCCCCAACCCCCCCCCCCCCCCCCCCGCCAAAACAACCCAAATAATAATAATAATAATAATAATTACGACAACAACCCAACAAAACCTTTAGAATCTTGCTCCATTCTCTACCCTCATCGAGCCCGATCCGGCTTGAGGCCGTTCGCACGCAGTGACTCCTCGCAGCCATCGCGGCCGTGCTTTTCTGCCTTAAGGCTTGCAAACCTTTCAAACCCTTTATTCCAAAACAGCTTCACACTGGATATTTGCAAACTGTTAATACAACTGTGCAAAAAAAAAAAAAAAAACCACCAAACAACCCAACCCAACCCCAAACGACAAACCAACAACAAAAAATCAGAAAGAAAACCCAAACTGAAAAAGAACCCCAAAAACCTAGACAGAAACCCAAACGAAACCAAAAGTTGCTCCAACTCCTTTGCTTTTCTTCTTTCTTTTGCTGTCTGAATGCCTCTTCGTTACAGGTGGAGCAGTAAAATAAATTCAAGTACACTGAATATACCTTTGCAATCAATCTCCCAGCCACACACCTGGGTGTTTTTCACAAGCACTCGTCGTTGTTTCGTTGTCTTTCGCACCGCCACGTTGCTTTCGTTGTCCGTAGGCCGGGGCCGTGCAGGTGGTCCTCGAGATCCTTCTCGTTGACAAAGACAAATTTGTCAGGCTTTTGAATCCGGAATGTCGTGACAGGAATGTCATCTGAAAGCAGGTGTTGGTATTTCCAGCAACACCACAACTAAGCCAAGTACACCAGATACTGGAAAATATTGACTGTAAAAAAGCTATTTGCTTTTGTGACGTGGGTTTTTTTCTTCCTTTTTTATTTTCTTTCTTTTTTTTTTTCTTCCTTTCTTTTTTCTTTCTTTTCTTCCTTTTTTCTTTCTTTCTTTTCTTTCATTTCTTTCTTTTTTCTTTCATTTCTTTCTTTTTTTGCCATTTTCTTTTTTCTATTTCCATTTTTCCTATTTTTTTCTATTTTCTTTTTTTTCTATTTCCTTTTTTTTCTATTTCCTTTTTTTCTATTTCCTTTCTTCTATTTCCTTTCTTCTATTTCCTTTCATTTCCTTTCTTCTATTTCCTTTTCTTCTATTTCCTTTTCTTCTATTTCCTTTTTTTTCTATTTCCTTTTTTTTATTTCCTTTTTTTCCTATTTTCTCATTTTTTTTAAATTCTATTTTCCTTTTTTACTCTATTTTCCTTTTTTTGTTTGTTTGTTTGTGTTTTTCTTTATTCTCTTTTCTTTCTTTCTTTTTGTTTCCCTCAGCAAAGTCATCACAAACCATCTCATTTAATCCCTTAGGAACAATTTTCAAAGTGCTTTTCGAATGAAATGGTTTAACACAACACACACACACACACAAAACCAACCCCAAACCCCAACAACAAACCAAAGCAAACCAAACCAAATGCTCACTGTGGATCAATAAACTTAATGAAATGCTGGGGGGAGGGGGGAGAAAAAAAGTGTGTGGGGATGGTGGGGGAAGATGGGCAGGCAGAAGAGGGATCAAACCCAATCTCATCTTCTTTAACACAGTGAGGCTATGGTAAACAGGCAGATGGGACAGACAGCATCGTTTAAATGTCTTTAAGGCCAAGCTAAGGAGCTGCCAACAGTTAACACTGAGGTGAAGCATTAGCACTGTAAAAGGAATAGAATGCTTGTCACAGATGATCCACTGCCATCTCACAACCCAAAAGGTCAGAGCTGGTCTGATGAGCCCAACTGGTCAGCATTTAATTGGCACATTTCCTCCCCCTCCCTCCCCTCCCACTACCGTAACACTTGGTGACTTTGGCTTTGGCCCACAGTTGGGTAAACACAATTGCCCTTATGCCAAAGATGCTGCTGTGTTCAGAGCAAACCATTTCTGAAGGAAGTAGAAAAAGGAGAGGGGAATGTGGGGGGGGAAAAAAAAGAAGAAAATAAACAACAGAAAAAAACCCCAAAACCCAACCCTTCCCCGCCCCCCCCAAAAGAGAAACCAAACCCCAAAAACCACCACCTGCTCTTCCGGCTGGCAAAATAAAGCATCTTCTTTCTTAGGTAGCAGCTACCACAGACAGCAAGAGTAAACACAACTAACATACAGAGATCCAACAAAACACTTCTGACTTAGCAAAAAGAAATAGTGAAAAAAAAAAAAGTCTCTTCTGCACTCAAAAAAGGTTCAATTGCTTCAGGGATCTTTTCCCATTTTGTCCTAAACCACCCCTCCCACACACACACACAGAGCTTCTTCTATTGCTTTGCAATCTAAGTCAAGCCATAAAACTGCAGACACAATTCCTTTCTTACAGCTAACACACAAAAGAAAGAGGGGGAGAGGGTGTGTGTGTGTGTGTATGCACTAGGTCAGAACTACACAGGCAAGGCCACTCTACTTTGTTCCCACAAATGCAGGCTTACCTTTAGCTAGCTACTTTGCATGCCTCTCATAAGCATTTTAATGATCACTGATACATAATCAAATAGCAATTACCAAATAGATCGTGGGGGAGGGGGGAATTCCCTTCTGTAGAACATCACAGCCACACCAAATGCTTTGTTGTTGTTGGTTTTTTTTTTTTATAAAGGTTTCTTCTTTTTTTTGCCATTATTCAGTTTTTGGTGTGTGTTTTGTGTCCTGTTTCGTTGTTGCTTTTTGTTTTCAACCTCCAAGAGCTTTAAATATGTTCTATGTGGGAGCAGATTTAACCAAACCAAACCGAACCAAAATCACTCTAAAAAATGGTAACAGAAGTAAAAGGACTGGGGGGGCAGGGGTGGAGGTGGGGTTGGGGGGGAGCAAGTGTGGCTTTCTGTGCTGATGTCCTCACAGGTTGATGTCTCTCACATCTGTGGGAGTGCTGGCCTGGTCCAGTTCGTCCACCGTCTTGGAAGGATTGCTTTGCTGTTGCTGCTGCCGGACTTGCCGGAGGCTGTTTACTAGCACCGCCTCAATCTGTTCCTGACAAGCTTTAAGGCAGTCCTAGAGGGCAGAAAACAAATTGTTCTGTTAGTGGAGATGGATATGGGGTGCGTGGGGTTTTGTTTTCTTTTCCTTACTGAGCAAGCAGAACTTG
This sequence comes from Melanerpes formicivorus, assembly GCF_026170545.1. Lineage (NCBI taxonomy): Eukaryota > Metazoa > Chordata > Aves > Piciformes > Picidae > Melanerpes > Melanerpes formicivorus. Next base: position 2,066,199 of record NW_027142406.1, on the reverse strand, counting down.
GAAGAGCATCAATCTGGTGCTCCCAAGGAGGAGTGTCTGCTGTGAGAGAAAACGACTTTGAATTCTTACAGGTAATCCTAGACTCAATAAGGTTGGAAAAGACCTCAGAGATCATCAAGTCCAGCCTATATAGAATCAGCTAAGGTTGGAAGAGACCTTCAAGATCAGATTTAGAGACTGGATGGGGTGCTTGGTGCCATGGTTTAGTTGATTAGATAGTGTTGGATGATGGGTTGGACTTGATGATCTCAAAAGTCTCTTCCAACCTGGTTAATTCCGTTGCATTCCACTCCATTCCACTCCATTCCATTCCATTCCATTCCATTCCATTCCATTCCATTCCATTCCATTCCATGATCACAGAATCCAGCTGTAATCCAACTACCATGACCACTAAACCATGCCCTGAAGCACCACATCTACAGCTCCTTGAACAACTCCACAGATGGCAACTCCACCGCCTCCCTGGGCAGCCTGTTCCAACCCCTCACCACTCTCTCAGTGAAGAAGTTTTTCCTCATGTCCAATCTAAATGTCTCCTGGCACAATTTAAATCCATTTCCTCTCACCCTGTTGCTGGTTACTTGGGAGAAGAGACCAACATCAGCCTCACTCCAACCTCCTTTCCAGGAGCTGTAGAGAGCAATAAGATCTCCCCTCAGCCTTCTCCAGACTAAACAACGCCAGCTCCCTCAGCCATTCCTCATCTGAGTCCCTCCAAAGCCCTCTCCAGCCTCATTGCTCTTCTATGGACACATTCCAGCACCAAAATGTCTTTCCTTTACAGAGGTGCCCAGAACTGAACCCAGTGCTCAAGCTGTAGCCTCACCAGGGCTGAGCACAGGGGCACCATCACTGTGCACAAACTCCCTGGGTTAAACACTGCTAATGTATTTATTTGACTCCCCAGGTCTCAGTATTTCACCTGTGCTTGCTCATTTGTGTGGTCTTCTTGAGCAGGAATCCAAACTGTTGCAAAAAGCAGAGGGCATGGTATAGGAATTTTTGAATTCACTGCATCATAGGAAACACCTGGTTGGAAGAAGAGAATTCAAAGATCACCCAGTCCAACCTTTGACCCAGCACTGAAGGTTCACCACTAAACCATGTCCCCAAGGACCAGGTCCACACATTGCTTGAACACCTCCAGGGATGGTGACTTCACTGATGTCCTGGACAGACCATTCCAACCCTCTCTGTGAAGAAGTATTTTGTAGCATCCAGTCTGAACCTCCCCTGGCACGGCTTGGAAGTATTTCCTATGCAAGATGAAGTGACTTGGGTGGGTCTTCACTCCAAAAAAGCTGCATTTGCCTCCTGAAATAACCAATACCATAGACAGACAGACAGAGGCACTTCAGGTTTAGTGTCAAGCAAACTGAGAGTAACCAAGGTGAAGGAGAAATGTTGAGGTCCCTGAAAAAGTGCAGTGCTCTGTCACTGAGTTTTTATCAGTCACACATTTTGGTCCCCCCTCAAGGCAAAGGCAAAAATAAAGGTCTGTTTATCTGTGTAAAGCTCATGCAAGGGGAAGGAACGATGCAACCCCAAACACACAGCCATGGTATTGTTCTCTCAGAGCATTCCAGAGATGAAAATGTGATTTCAGCAGCCGTGGAGGAGGAGGAGGTGTAGGGTAGACTCCCACATCTACAGTCTGAGAGCAGGACTATTTTAACAGCCCTGGGAATAGTTACTGGCAATAACTTGCAAGACAACATGAAAGCAAAGGCAGACACAAGACAAAGAAGCAAATCAAACCCAAACAATCAAGCCTCAGAGACCGCTGCGTTACAAACTGTACTGCAAAGCACTTGGAGAAAGAGCAGGAGACAGCCCAGCATCACAGACCTGGGAGCCCTGGACATCAGGAGAAAACAAAGTAGGGAAAAACAAATAAATGTGAAGGGTTCCGCACACTTCAAACAGACACACTGACAGAGAAGGTGGTTATTGGAATGGAATGGAATGGCACCAAGCACCCCATCCAGTCTCTTCTTAAACACCTCCAGTGATGGTGACTCCACCACCTCCCTGGGCAGCACATTCCAATGGGCAATCTCTCTTTCTGGGAAGAACTTCTTCCTAACATTCAGCCTAAACCTCCCCTGGCACAGCTTGAGACTGTGTCCTCTTATTCTGGTGCCTGCCACCCAGGAGAAGAGACCAACCCCCACCTGGCTACAACCTCCCTTCAGGAAGTTGTAGAGAGCAAGAAGGTCTCCCCTGAGGTCTCCAGGCTAAGCAACCCCAGCTCCCTCAGCCTCTCCTAAACATTACAAGATGTTCCATGCTCTTGATAGTATGCTGGAAGACTAAACAATATGGAGGTTTGTGTTTGTCTTTTTTTCTAAGTGTGAGAAAACATTAACAAGCAATTGGTTATATCAGAAACTGAAAACCTAAACCTAAGCCATGACTGTATAAACACAATACCATGAATGTGCAGCATGCTGGGACTCTGAGAGTGTTAATACAACACTGTATGAGTGGGCAGGTGGTGCTGTGATAAATATTTATTGCTTTTTCTAGAAGCAGTATTGTGGAGTCCTTCTACAATATAGGCAAAGGCACCAGTACTGTAAAGTCATAGGATCATAGAATTGTCAGGGTTGGAAGGGACCTCAAGGATCATCCAGTTCCAACCCCCCTGCCATGGCCAGGGACACCTCACACTAGACAGGATAGGATAGGTTAGGATAGGATAGGATAGGATAGGATAGGATAGGATAGGATAGGATAGGATAGGATAGGATAGGATAGGATAGGATAGGATAGGATAGGATAGGATAGAATAGAAGTAATCAGGTTGGAAAAGACCTTTGAGATCACCAAGTCCAACCTATCACCCATCACCATCTAATCAACTAAACCATGGCACCAAGCACCCCATCCAGATCAGGTTGCTCAGAGCCACATACAGTCTGCCCTTAAAAAACTCCAGGGATGAGGCTTCCACCACCTCCCTGGGCAACCTGTGCCAGTGTCTCACCACCCTCAATGGGAAGAACTTCTTCCTGACATCCAATCTGAATCTACCCATTTCTAGTTTTGCTTAATTCCCCCCAGTCCTATCACTCCCTGAAACCCTCAAAAGTCCCTCCCCAGCTTTCTTGTAGCCCCCTTCAGATACTGCAAGGCCACAATTAGGTATCCTTAGAGCCTTCTCTTCTCCAGACTGAACAGCCCCAACTCTCAGTCTCTCTCTATAGCATAGGTGAAGAATTTTTTCCTAACCTCCAACCTGAATCTACCCATTTCTATTTTTGCTCCATTGAAGCCTCGGTCTGTGTAAGAGCTGAGTCTCTCCTGAAGACTTCAGAGAGTCGAGAAGTGCAGCTTTTGGCAGCAGGAGTTTTACAACAGAGTATTTTACCCAGAGCTGTGGGCAGCACCTGGCAGGGGCAGTGAGACTCTGTGCCACCACTGCCACTTTTCAGGCAGGGCAGCTGAAGAACAGAGCTGAGCACCGCCCTCAGTGGAATCCCAATATGGGATAGGACTGCAACTCTGGGGAGCTGGGCTCTGACCAGCAGCAGCCCCTTTTCTCCATGCAATACCAGATTATTTGGAAGAGTCTGAAATAGCCATGTGTGGAGGTTTAATTTGTCACCCTAGGCAGGCTGGGGAAACACGTCAAATGCAGAGCGTCTGTGCTGCTGGTGACATTGACGTTGGTGATGCACGCAATTAGCTCCAGTGGGTCACGAACACCCACTGCTCTTGACTACCAGCCAGCAGCTGCTGCCTGCAATATCATGTCTTCTCCTTGTCATGAAAACTGTCCTGCTTAACATAATGAAGCATCACAACCTTCCCTGAGAAGGTGCATCTGCCAAAGGAAGGCTGCGAGGGAGGGCTTCTCAAATCCACCCAGTGACAAGGGGTTGGATGAGATCCTGGCTGTATTACCAGACAAAAGTATTCACAGTGATGTGCATCACACCAGCTAAAGCCAGAGTGAGATGGCCCTGGAACCTCCTGAGTGTGTTCCCTCAGCGCAGTTAACACCAGAGGCCGGGATCCAGAGAGCTGGGGCCTGCAGGACTGCCCCTGAACAAGCTGCTGTGGTGGAGTTAGCTGGCTTGCTTGCAGCTGTACCATTCCTACCCCAGCACAGCTCCACTCTAAGCAAAGTCTGAAGTCACTGGAGCTAAACTTTCCCACACTTTGCCCTCTGCCTCAGGCTGGTGTTTTTTTTATGGAAGGGGAGAAACCACAACAAAGTGAAGTGTTGTTTTTTCCAAGGAAAGAGAGTTAAGGAAAGGATTTCCCTAAGGTTAGCCGGCTCTTAACTGAAGCTTCCAATTGTTGCACTTTTGGGAGAAGATTTAATTAGAATTAGAATTTGGCATGGCACATGGGAGAGGTGGGTCAGGTACCTTTAGAGAGCCCCATGAAATGCAGCTTGAGCTTAGCAAAGATACATGGGTCAGGAAATACTGCGTTGATTCAGAGCCCTTATGATCAAGGAGGTCTGTGCTTCGGAGGAAGGCAGCTGCCTTCCTCATTTGCATCCAAGGCAGGCTGAGCACAGAAGGGACCTTGCAAGGGTGTACCAAAGTTCCCTTCCAGCCCAGGCACCCACGTTTCCCTCCTCTGGAAATCAGGCTACAGGAAAAATGGTGCTAAGGTCCCATACCCCTGGCCCAGAGCCAGAATGCAAACAAAGCATGACGCCAAAGGAAGCTGGGACGCGGAAGGTTTGTTTAAGATGGGCTGGAGAGCACTGAAGGCTGAATTCAGGTGACTGGCTGTGGGCTCCTCATCTCATGGAGCACCACACACTGCTTCTGAGCTCCAGCAGGCAGCAATATAGCCACAGGACAGCCAGGGAGTTCTGCAAATTGTTCTTGCTCATACCAGCCCTTGCCTGCAGAGATCACCCCAAGCTCCGGGTTGGACCCTGGTTTCCCTCACTCTTGTATCACAGTATCACAAAGGTTGGAAGAGACCTCAAAGATCATTGAGTCCAACCTGTCACCACAGACCTCATGACTAAACCATGGCACCAAGTGCCACATCCAATCCCCTCCTGAACACCTCCAGGGATGGTGACTCCACCACCTCCCTGGGCAGCACATTCCAATGATGAATGACTCTCTCAGGGAAGAACTTTCTCCTCACCTCCAGCCTAAACCTCCCCTGGCGCAGCTTGAGACTGTGTCCTCTTGTTCTGGCGCTGGTTACTATAGAGAAGAGACCAACCCCTTCCTGGTGACAACCACCTTTCAGGTAGTTGTAGAGAGCAATGAGGTCTCCCCTGAGCCTCCTCTTCTCCAGGCTAAGCAACCCCAGCTCCCTCAGCCTCTCCTCACAGGGCTGTGCTCAAGGCCTCTCCCCAGCCTTGTTGCCCTTCTCTGGACACCTTCAAGTGTCTCAATGTCCTTCCTTGTAATTCATCCTGACACTGTGAGTAAGAATGGTACTCTTGGAAGAGCAAAAGCATCTCATGGGCACCACCACTGCAGTGCCACAGCCAGCACACAATCACAACCATCTGTAACCAGTCAATAACCATAAGGCTCAGCACCACGGAACACCTGAAATGTCAAGGCAGCTCAGTGGGGTGCAGATAAAACTGGTGTAGTAAAGACATCACCACTCAAGTCAAATGGCAGGATGGCTGTGCTGGTCTCTGTGCCTGGCTGCTGCTTCCCCTGCCCTGAGACAGGACACCAGCTCCTCCTAGTACCCAGGCTGCAGCCCTGGGTAGACCCACATTGGGCTGCATCCCTGTCTCCACTCCCACAGCAGTGGCTGCTGCCTATGCCAACATCACACACCCGCAGCTCCTCCTGTGGCAAACAGATCAGCAGAAGGTTAATCAAGAAAATGCACAGCTCCCAAACATGGTTGAGGCATCAGCTTTGTTGCAGCCAGGGTTTGATGAAGGAGGGTCCAACCTAAAGCTACCTGGTAAACAGGGAACTGAGCAGCAGCTCACCCCCTACTGCACTCCCGTCTGCGGAGCTGCACTCTGCTGGACTCCTGCTCCTGGAGAGGAGGGAAGCTTTAGCATTTTAACTTACTTGGAGTGGAGCAGGAAGCCTCAGGGTTGAGGGACTGAGGCAAATGCCTCTGAAGATGCACTAAAATGGGAACACAGTGGATATTCTGGTGATGAGATCCAGGACAGAGAAAGAAAATGTAACCTTCCTCACCTCATGAATTCTTCCCTTTTAGCAAAAGGTAAATGACCTTCCAGTACCTGAAGGGGGCTACAAGGAGGATGCAGAGAGACTGTTTACAAAGACCTGGAGTGATAGGACAAGGGGCAATGGTTTCAAATTAGACAAGGAGATTTAAATTGGATGTTAAGAACAAGTTCTTCACTCTGAGGGTTGTGGAACACTGGAACAGGTTGCCCAGGGAGGTGGTTGGGGCCCATGTCTGGAGATAAGGTGAGGCTTGACAGGGCTCTGGGCAAATTGATCTAGTTGAGGATGTCCCTGCTGACTGCAGAAGGGTTTGGACTAGGTGACCTTCAGAGGTCCCTTCCATCCCAGACCAGCCTATGATTCTAAGGAAAAAGGCTTCTCTGTCTGTCACCACCTTCCTGCTGCCACTAGCAAAGCTGATTTTTTTCCAAGGTAAGAATATGCACTTTTGTGTAGCCAGGTAATTTGTTTTGTTGGTTTGCTTTATAGCTGGAGCTTGCTCTTCTGTTATGGTGGGCTTAGTAATTTCCTAATCCTGGAATTGCTTGTTGAAGAAGGAAGCTGGACAAATCTCATGGCCCTTCTTCTCAAGCACCTATCAGAAACTCAGGGAAAGACAATACCTTGGGCAGGTGTTAGGTTAGGATAGGATAGGATAGGATAGGATAGGATAGAAAGAATAGACCACACTAGACCAGGTTGGAAAAGACCTTTGAGATCACCAAGTCCAAACTGTCACCCAACACCATCTCATCAACTACACCATGGCACCAAGTGCCTCATCCAGTCTCTTCCTAAACACCTCCAGTGATGGTGACTCCACCACCTCCCTGGGCAGCACATTCCAATGGCCAATCTCTCTTTCTATGAAGAACTTCTTCCTAACATCCAGCCTAAACCTCCCCTGGCACAGCTTGAGACTGTGTGCTCTTGTTCTGGTGCCTGCCACCCAGGAGAAGAGACCAACCCCCACCTGGCTACAACCTCCCTTCTTTTGTAAGCATTCAACCTGCTTGTGAGAGCGCAATGGCAACAAATCACTTCAAGTGTCAAGCCTGTGAGGATCACAGAGCACTGGAATTACCTCCCAAGGGAGGTTGTGGACTCTCCTACTCTGGTGACTTTCCAGCCCCATCTGGATGTGTTCCTGTGTGACCTGTGCTAGATTCTATGGTCCTGCTCTGGCAGGGGGGTTGGACTCGATCCCCTCCAGAGGTCCCTTCCAACGCCTAACATCCTGTGGCCCTGTGACATTTTCCAAGGGGAGAAAGAGCAAAGACAGCAGTTTGGAGACTCTTCCAACAGACTGCATTCAGAATGCTCTTTTGGTTGGGTTTTTTTTGGGGTGGTGGGGTGGTGGTGTAAGAATCTCTTTTAAAGCACAGTGGTGCACAATTACAAACCAGTATGTCTTTAAGCTAGGTATCTGACAAGCAGCTTCAGACTGGAGAACTTAATGAGGCAATTTCCTCACAGCCAGGCCTGGGGGGAAGGAAGGGTGGTGACACACGGAAGGTAAGGCTTGAGAACTTGGAGCCAGTTTGCCTTTTCTAAACACCCTTACATGTGATCCTTTGCACTGTTATTATACAAAGACCTGATGGCCAACATGATGCCTTATTGTTTGTATGAAGAGCCTAAAGCTTCTAGGGAAACCTATAAAGAAACACCTCCTTCTGTAGAGATATTCAAAACCCTCCTGGATGCATTCCTGGGTGATCTGGTATAGGTGACCCAGCTCTGGCAAGGGGGTTGGACTGGATCATCTTTTGAGGTCCAACTTTCATTCTGTGATAGAGGAATGGGTGATTTTTGACACCTAATTTTGTACATAAACCCAAAGATGGGACCCAGAGTGGAACTGCTACAACTGGTATGGATTATAATCCATGTGGGGATCCACAGGGCACTGAAGTATGGAATGGAATGGAATGGAATGGAATGGAATGGAATGGAATGGAATGGAATGGAATAGAATAGATCAGACCAGACCAGGTTGGAAAAGACCTTTGAGATCACTGAGTCCAACCTATCACCCAACACCATCTAAGCAACTCAACCGTGGCACCAAGTGCCTCATCCAGTTTCTTTTTATACACCTCCAGGGATGGTGACCCCACCACCTCCCTGGGCAGCACATTCCAATGGCCAATCTCTCTTTCTGGGAAGAATTTCTTCCTAACATCCAGCCTGAACCTCACCTGGCACAGCTTGAGACTGTGTCCTCTTGTTCTGGTGCTGGTTGCCTGGGGGAAGAGAGCAACCCCCACCTGGCTACAACCTCCCTTCAGGTAGTTGTAGACAACAAGAAGGTCTCCCCTGAGCCTCCTCTTCTCCAGGCTAAACAACCCCAGCTCCCTCAGCCTCTCCTCACAGGGCTGTGCTCCAGACCCCTCCCCAGCTTTGTTGCCCTTCTCTGGACACCTTCCAGCAACTCAACATCTTTCCTAACCTGAGGGGCCCAGAACTGGACAGAGGACTCCAGGTGTGGCCTGACCAGTGCTGAGTACAGGGGCAGAACAACTCCCCTTGCAACAGAGGGACTGGGCCATTCCTTCAGAATGTTGTTGGGTTGCCTTTGTTGGTTTATATAAGAAAGTTTTTCACAGGGGGTGTCACATGGACCCACTTCCCCATTCCTCTCTCTGGTCTAGTAGCCTTAATGATTAAAATAGCTCAGGTACTTTCCACTCCATAGTTTTATTTTGACTTCAGCATGTGCAGAGCTAAAAAGGCAATTAACTTTGGGGGTTCTGGTTGTTGTAGTTGGGATATTTTTTTTCCTGAGCCTTTTCACCCCCAGGTGATTTTACAAGCACACTTGAAATGCATCTGAGTGTGTCTGAGGAGGAGTACGCTCATGGCTGTGATGGGAATGCTGGCAGTGCAAATGACTGGGAGGAAGAATCAGCAGCACTGGGGCAAGGCTCTGCTGCTTCCTCCAGTCAGTAATGTTTGAGCATTTCAACTTCCATTCATGACAAGAAAGCTCAAACACTCACAAAGTGTTTTACAACTAAGATCCTGCAGAGTGTTACAGATAATTAATTTCCTGGAACATTTCAGCACCTCCATAATAAATGTGCCCAGTACTGCCCCCCAGATTCAAGCTGTAAAATATCCATACTGCACTGGCAAACTGTTAAGGGAGAAAATCCCACTCAACTCCAGCAACAAGCACTTCTTCTGCACTGGTAATCACAGGAATTTTCCGTCCTGCTCTGATGTCAAGAACTGCCTCACTGTGACCCGAGCAGCCTGTTGCTAGAGATTTACTGAGTGCCTGGTGAGGTTGCATCTGGAATATTGTGTCCAGTTCTGGGCCCCTCAGTTCAAGCAGCACCTCAGGGAACTGCTTGAAAGAGTCCAGCACAGAGCCACAACGCTGCTGAAGGCAGTGGAACATCTGCCTGATGAGGACAGGCTGAGGGAGCTGGGGCTCTTTAGCTTGGAGCAGAGGAGCCTGAGGGGTGACCTCATTCCTGTTGATAAAGATGTGCAGGGCAATGTTGGGAGGCTGGAGCCAGGCTCTGCTCAGGGATGCCCAATGACAGGACAAGGGGCAGTGGGTGCAAGCTGGAGCAGAGGAGGCTCCATGTGAACAGAAGGAAAAACATTTTCACTGTGAGGGCAACAGAGCCCTGGAGCAGGCTGTCCAGAGAGGGTGTGGAGTTCCCTTCTCTGGAGACAATCAAAACCCTCCTGGTTGTGTTCCTGTGTGACCTGATTTAGGAGATCCTGCTCTGGCAGGGGGGTTGGACTGGATGATCTTTCAAGTTCCCTTCCAACCCCTAACATTTTGTGTGATTCTGTGTAAACACCTGCAAACCATCTGCTCCACCTTGCAAGATCATGAGTGGAGTGACACAATTATTTTCTTCTTAAAAAAGGAGAAGGTTTTGCAAAGACAATTTTATAGCTCTCTTAGCAGCTTGGCTTGAGTTTCTGCCACAGACTTTATCTAGCCATTTGCAAAGTCCTCCTGGACCTCCCATCCAAACTGAAGCTGACAGACAGTACCCTTCAGATGAGAATGGTACCTCAGGGTACTGGTTGATAGTAGGCTGAACATGAGCCTGCAGTGTGCCCAGGTGGCCAAGAAGGCCAATGGCATCCTGGCCTGCATCAGGAACAGTGTGGCCAGCAGGAGCAGGGAGGTCATTGTGCCCCTGAACTCAGCACTGGTTAGGCCACACCTGGAGTCCTGTGTCCAGTTCTGGGCTCCTCAGTTTAGGAAAGATGTTGAGCTGCTGGAAGGTGTCCAGAGAAGGGCAACAAAGCTGGGGAGGGGTCTGGAGCACAGCCCTGTGAGGAGAGGCTGAGGGAGCTGGGGTTGCTTAGCCTGGAAAAGAGGAGGCTCAGGGGAGACCTTCTTGCTCTCTCCAGCTCCCTGAAGGGAGGTTGTAGCCAGGTGGGGGTTGGGCTCTTCTCCCAGGCAACCAGCACCAGAACAAGAGGACACAGTCTCAAGCTGTGCCAGGGGAGGTTTAGGCAGGATGTGAGGAAGAAGTTCTTCACAGAAAGAGAGATTGGCCATTGGAATGTGCTGCCCAGGGAGGTGGTGGAGTCACCATCACTGGAGGTGTTTAGGAAGAGACTGGATGGGGTGCTTGGTGCCATGGTTTAGTTGATTAGATGGTGCTGGGTGATAGGTTGGACTGGATGATCTCAAAGGTCTTTTCCAACCTGGTTAATCCTGTATTCTCTATCAGATCCTACCACAACTGAGAGGCAGTACACCATCTTCTCCATAAAGAACAGTATCACTCCTCTCAAATGTAGACAGTGGAGGGCTATCACAAGAAGGCAAACTACATCAGCCATGCATCTTTTTATCCTTGCTCCATTTTCAATCAGTTCATAGCTTCTGTGACCTAAGGGTACTGCAGTTGTTTTTTCATTGCACCTACTCCCAAGTCAGCAACTGCTCTAAACCACATTTAAACCTCCAAATTCATTTCACAGCCAGGCAGGGACAGAAATAAACAACATAGTGCACCCCTGTATACTGATCATACAACACCCAGGTGTGCTAGAAGTGAGGAACTTAGCTCCACAGTGCCTCAGGACACAGTGTTTTTTGTACTTCTGTTTACAGATTCCCCTTCTGCATCTCAGTTTCAGTCTTTCCTGGGAGAAGAAATTAGAAAGCTCCCCCCACAAACCCCTCCTAATATTGGTTGTTTATCAAAAACTGAATTTAGGGAAACATCTGGGTGCATGGAAACTGGGCTGAGGCTTGCAGGCATCCAGGTTTTGCCCATCCAAGATGGCACTCATTTGGGATTGGTCCAGAGAGAATGTGCTAGGGACAGCGTTTAAGGAATCATAGAATCAACAAGGTTGGAAAAGACCTCGAAGATCATCAAGTCCAACCTGGCAGCCAAGACCTCATGACCACTAGACCAGACTGGACTGGTTGAGAGCAGCTGAACATGAGCTAGACCTACCAAACTAGAAGAAGCCAAAGACTGAAAAATTACTATTTAGCAAGGCTCCATTTTAATTCTGCTACATTTAAATACTGGTTAAGCCTTGACAAGAACTTAGCCTTATGGTGAGGGGTTGTGCATCAGCAACCATGGATTAAATACATTTCTCAAGGGCTTTCCAAAGCCAAGCCACAACCCTACTCTCCCTTTACAACCAGCAGCAGAAGAGTGACAGCAGGGTAGTTGTGTGCAATGTATGAATACAGAAGACACAAAACACTGAGCTGCAGCTCTACCAGATACTTCTTGATGCTCCTGCAGTTCCTGACCATATTGAGGAGCCTGGATCCAAACTTTGAGTGCTGTGCTGAGTGCTCTAAGTACCAAAGCTGGGAATGCCACACAAACCTTCTGGCACTTTTGTGTTAAAGGCTGGTTGGTTTTCCACAGATACATGAATTACTTCACAAATTATTTACTAATGCCTCTGATCTCTTCCTCTTTCTTAAAAGCAACTGCAAAGAGAAAACCAGAAAACACCATTTTATCTTATATTTTTTAGGTGCAGGCCCTGGCATGGTAAACAGAAAGTATGCTGGAGATACTCAAAGTGACAATACTCTTCACTGGTCACCACAGAATCACAGAATGTTGGGGGTTGCAAGGGTCCTTGAAAGATGACATCCAGTCCAACCCTCCCGCTAGAGCAGGATCACCTAAAGTAGGTCACACAGGAACACATCCAGGGGGGGTTGAATGTCTCCAAGAAGGAGCCTCCACAACCTCTCTGGGCAGCTGCTCCAGGGCTCTGGCACCCTCACAGTGAAAATGTTTTTCCTTACATTCACATGGAGCCTCCTCTGCTCCAGCTTGCACCCGTTGCCCCTTGTCCTGTCACTGGACAGAATCACAGAAACATTCAGACTGGAAAAGACCCTCAGGATCACCAAGTCCAATCAGGAACCCTGCTCTGCAAGGGTCACCCCTAAACCATAGCCCCAAGCTCCACAGCCAAACCACCTGCAAACACAGCCAGGATTGGTGACTCAACCACCTCCCTGGGCAGCACATTCCACTGCCTGACCACTCTTGCCCTGAAAAAATGTTTCCTAATGTCCAGTCTAAACCTCCCCAGTGGCAGCTTGAGGCCATTTCCTCTGTTCTATCACTGATTACCTCTGGGAAGAGATCAGCACCAACCTCTCCACAGTCTCCTTTCAGGTAGCTGCAGAGAGCCTTGAGGTCTCCCCTCAGCCTCCTGTTTTCCAACCTAAACAGCCCCAGCTCCTTCAGTCAGTACTTGTAAGATTTATTCTCCAGTGGACTTCACTGAGCAGAGCCTGGCTCCATCTTCCTGACACTCAACCTTCACATCTCTATCAATGTGAATGAGGTCACCCCTCAGGCTCCTCTTCTCCAAGCTGAAGAGCCCCAGCTCCCTCAGCCTTTCTCTATGAGGGAGGTGCTCCACTCCCTTAATCACCTGATGTATGCATTGCTTGGATATCCAAGAAAGCAGCAATCAGACATGCATCAAAGAATTGGGATCTAGATAGATTCCAGCATGGAATGTGCCATCTGCACTCCTAGGTACAAAAACCAGCTGGATTCCCCTCAACTGGTTCATATTTAAGCCCCAATTCAAACCTCTCCAAAGGTTATGCTTCACTGTTGACATAAACAGGGATTCCTTCCCAAAGCAGATCCTTCCTGTGCCAAGCACTGGCCTTCAGCTCACTGCTGTTCTCCAAAACAAGAGCCTGAGGAGCTGCTGTGGATTCCCCTTCACTGTATCCTGGTGATCTCACATCTCACCGAGGCCGTTTAAAACCAGCACTATTTCCCCTCCTGATTGTGTCTGTTTTTGCCACTGCAATCAAGGGCACCCATTACAGACCTGTGGCTGTGGCTCTGTTTTTCCATCTGCAAGTGCCAAAAAAAGAAAAAGGCAGCAATTTCCAGTTTCACAGGGTACTGCATGCAGACTCACCAGGACAGCATGACTCCCGTGGGGTTCGACAGGACCAAGTGCAAGGTCCTGCAGCTGAGTCAGGGCAATGCCAAGCACCAATACAGGCTGGGCAGGGACTGGCTTGAGAGCAGCCCTGAAGAAAAGGACCTGGGGGTGCTGGTGGATGAGAAGCTTTAAGACCAGGCTGGATGAGGCTCTGGCCAGGCTGATGCAGTGTGGGGTGTCCCTGCCCATGGCAGGGGGGTTGGAACTAGATGATCCTTATGGTCCTTTCCAATCCTGACTGATACTATGATACTAAGCTCAACATGAGCCAGCAGTGTGCACTGGCAGCCCAGAAAGCCAATCCCATCATGGGCTGCATCAAGAGAAGCAGAGCCAGCAGGTCAAGGGAGGTGACTGTCCCCCTCTACTCCACTCTGGTGAGACCCCACCTGGAGCACAGTGTCCAGTTCTGGAGCCCTTATTACAGGAAGGATCTGGAGGTGCTGGAAGGTGTCCAGAGAAGGGCCACAAGGATAAGCAGAGGCCTGGAGCTCCTCTCCTATGAGGACAGACTGAGAGAGTTGGGGCTGTTCAGTCTGGAGAGGAGAAGATTCCAAGGAGCCCTTCTTGTGGCCTTCCAGTATCTGAAGGAGGCTACAAGAAAGCTGGGGAGGGACTTTTGAGGGTGTCAGGGAGTGATAGGACTAGGGGGAATGGAACAAAACTAGAAGTGGGAAGATCCAAACAGGACATTAGGAAGAAGTTCTTCCCCATGAGGGTGGTGAGAGACTGGCACAGGTTGCCCAGGGAGGTGGTGGAAGCCTCATCCCTGGAGGTTTGTAAGGCCAGGCTGGATGTGGCTGTGAGCACTGCTCTAGTGTGAGGTGTCCCTGCCCATGGCAGGGGGGTTGGAAGTAGATGACCCTTGAAGTCTCTTCCAACCCTGACAATTCCATGACTCTATGAAATTAAAAAGCCCACCTCCTCTGTGCTACATTGGTGTAAGAACACAATCTCTCAGATGCCTAACATTAAACACCTGAGAGGTGGCACAGTGTTTTCCTCTTCCATCATTTGCTCTTTTCAGCACTTTCAGCATTGTGCTGTCTAGATTTCAGTTCCACTGTTTGCTTCAACAGTGAAGTTTGTTGGTTTCCTGTTGCTCCTGTGGACATTTCTCATAGCAACAGGAGAGAGGGCAGCGCTGTCAGAACTGGAAAAAGTGAGAGTAAAGACAAAACACTGGCAGGGTGATCCAGGGGCAGATGCCATGCCCTGAAATCACACTCCCTGCTTCATGAGACTTGAGATTTCAAGCTGCTAACCTCTGCCTACCAGGTACAGTTTGCAGCTGTGAAAAGCTGTGATTTTAGCCTGCCAGCATTTAGTGAAAGAGGGGACTTTAAAAAAGCTGTGATGAACTGCCTGCATTATACAAAGCTGTAAGAGCTGAATAAGCATGCCCTGCCAGAGGTCCAGGACAAGTCTCTACCCTGACTGGACATGAGCAGGCAGTGTGAGCTGGTAGCCCAGAAGGCAAATCACATCCTGAGCTGTGTCAAAAGATGTGTTGCCAGCAGATCCAGAGAGGTGATTCTACCCCTTTGCTCTGCTCTGGTGAGACCTCACCTGGAGTACTGTGTACAGCTCTGGAGCCCTTAATATAGGAAGGACATGGACCTAGTAGAGAGGGTTCAGAGGAGGGCCACGAAAATGATCAGGGGGTTGGATCACCTCTGCTATGAGGACAGGCTGAGGGAGCAGGGGGTGGAGAAGACTCCTGGGAGACCTAATTGCAGCCTCCTAGTACCTGAAACGACCTCCAAAATGGATGGAGAGAGACTGTTTGCAAAGCCCTGCAGTGACAGGCCAAGGGGCAATGGTTTCAAACTAGAGAAGAGCAGATTTAGATTGGATGCTAGGAAGAAGTTCTTTAGTATGAGGGTGGTGGAACACTGGAACATGTTGCCCAGGGAGGCAGTTGAGACCTGACAGGCAACCTGATCTAGTTGGGGACATCCCTGACTGCAGGGAGGTCAGAATGGATTCTATTCTATTCTAACCTTTAGGATAGGGTAAGATAGGGTAGGGTAGGATAGGGTAAGATAGGGTAGGATAGGATAGGGTAAGATAGGGTAGGGTAGGGTAGGGTAGGGTAGGGTAGGATAGGATAGGATAGGATAGGATAGGGTAGGGTAGGGTAGGGTAGGGTAGGGTAGGGTAGGGTAGCATAGAATAAAGCAGGTTGGAAAAGACCTTTGAGATCATCCAGTCCAACTTACCACCCAACACCATCTAATCAACTAAACCATGGCACCAGGCACCCCATCCAGTCTCTTCTAAACACCTCCAGGGATGGTGACTCCACCACCTCCCTGAAACTGAACTGCCAAGAACTGACACCACACTTGATCTTGGAGGTCCCTTCCAGCCTGGCCCATGCTATGATGCTGTGCCTGTCTCTGGCTGACCCCTCAGCTGCTCCAGCAGCGGTGCTGGTGGGGCTGTGGAGCCGCTTCCTCGGGGGGCCTGGCTTGCCCGGCGTCCCGGCCCAGGCTTGCCTTTATGAATGGATCTGACGGAACTCCACCATCAGCCCGCGGTGTAACTGCATCACCCCATTGTTGCTACACACGCACAGCACTCACTGGGGAACAAAAAGCTGAATGAAGCTGAGCAGCTGCCAACTCAGGCAAAAGACAACTTAGGAAACTATCTCATTCTTCCTTTCTCTCGCAGGCTATTTTGTCCTGTTGTTTCCTTGCATACAAAATGCGGTCTGCAACAAATAAGGCAGGGTAAGATACAGCGAGTCCTGTTGCTGGGTTCCAAAACTTCAAGCCCTGGGATGGCTACGAAGGAGAGGATAAACGGTGCTATGTCTCTGGAGGGGCAATATTCAAATGCTATCTATTCAAGATAGGTTTCCATGATTTTGTGCCGTGGCTGCACAGTGAACTGAATTTGTGAGCGTTATCTGGGGGCTCAGCTGGCCTCTGTAGTTAATACAGGGTACAGAACAAGTTAACCAGGTTGGAAAAGACCTTTGAGATTATCAAGTCCAACCTGGGGAGGGACTTCTCAGGATAGCAGGTAGTGATAGGACTAGGGGGAATGGAAGGAAACTGGAGGTGGGGAAATTGAGGCTGGAGGTGAGGAGGAAGTTCTTCCCCATGAGAGTGGTGAAGTCCTGGAATGGGTTGTCCAGGGAGGTGGTTGAGGCCCTGTCCCTGGAGGTGTTTAAGGCCAGGCTGGATGAGGCTGTGGCCAGCCTGATCAGTGTGGGGTGTCCCTGCCCATGGCAGGGGGGTTGGAACTGGATGATCTTTGTGGTCCCTTCCAACCCTGACTGATACTATGATTCTATCAACCCTCCTGGATGCATTCCTGTGTGATCTGGTATAAGTGACCCAGCTCTGCCAAGGGGGTTGGACTGGATCATCTTTTGAGGTCCAACTTTGATTCTGAGATAGAGGAATGGGTGATTTTTGACACCTGATTTTGTACATAAACCCAAAGATGGGACCCAGAGTGGAACTGCTACAACTGGTATGGATTCTAATCCATGTGGGGATCCCACAGGGCACTGAAGTATGGAATAGAATAGAATTGACCAGGTTGGAAAAGACCTTCAAGATTGTTGAGTCCAACCTATCATTCAACACCATACAATCAACTAAACCATGGCACCAAGTGCCTCATCCAGTCTCTTCCTGAACACCTCCAGGGATGGTGACTCCACCACCTCCCTGGGCAGCACATTCCAAAGGCCAATCTCTCTTTCTGGGAAGAATTTATTCCTAACATCCAGCCTAAACCTCCCCTGGCACAGCTTGAGACTGTGTCCTCTTGTGCTGGTTCTGGCTGCCTGGGAGAAGAGACCATCCCCCACCTGGCTACAACCTCCCTTCAGGTAGTTGTAGAGAGCAAGAAGGTCTCCCCTGAGCCTCTGCTTCTCCAGGCTAAGCAACCCCAGCTCCCTCAGCCATAGTGGTTCTGACCATCATCTCTGTGCAGTTATCTGCATGGATCTTTAAGCAGGGACTTTTCAGACCTTGGGATAAAAAAAAAACCAACACAAAAAATCAGACACAAACCCCCCCCAGTACTGACATATGTAGCACATTTAAGTGGAGATATTTTAAGTGCCATTTATGGTGGATCTAGTCTTGTAACAGCCTGACTGCACGTTTTCAAGGGCTCACAGCCAGCTGTTTCGACAAGACTTTAAGAAAAGCTTGGTTCCTTTTTTCCTTTCTACATCAGGCCCTTAAATCTGCTTTGGATTTTCAAACCCACTCCATACACACCAGTTCCCATCTGGGATCAGACTTTTAAAAAGGCCTTGTGACCACATCCAAGCCTACATGTTGCCTCCACCTGAAAACCTTTCCCCTGCTGTTGATGCTGAGGAGGACAAACCCTTCTGTCATACAATCATAGAATTAGAATTGTCAGGGTTGGAAGGACCTCAAGGATCACCTAGTTCCAACCCCCCTGCCATGGGCAGGGACACCCCACAACAGATCAGGTTGCTCAGAGCCACATCCAGCCTGGCCTTAAAAACCTCCAGGGATGAGGATTCCACCACCTCCCTGGGCACCCTGTGCCAGTGTCTCACCACCCTCATGGGGAAGAACTTCTTCCTGACATCCAGCCTGAATCTCCCCACCTCCAGCTTCATTCCATTCCCCCTAGTCCTATCACTATCTGATATCCTAAGAAGTCCCTCTCCAGCCTTCTTGTAGCCCCCTTCAGATACTGGAAGGCCACAATTAGGTCTCCTCAGAGCCTCTTCTCCAGACAGAACAACCCCAACCCCCTCAAGTTTGCCTCCACAGCAGAGCAGCTCCAGCCCTCTGCTTATCCTCCTGGCCCTTCTCTGGACACCTTCCAGCACCTCCAGATCTTTCTTGTAATGAGGGCTCCAGCTGGAGACACAACCATGAGAGCTAGCCTTTAGGAAGAAGATGGTCCCTACATACATACACAACCCTTACTACCCACACAGGGAACTTGGCTGGCCTTGCTGGTGGCCACAATGGCTACTAACCAACTTACTTTGGGATCTAACCTTGCCAGCTTTTGTCAGTTGTGTAAGCCACTGTGAACTCATTTCTCACATGAGAGAGTCATTTCTATGTTTCAGTGCACTCAGCCTCCCAGTTGGAAGGGACCTCTGGAGGCCACCCAACACAACCTTCTTGCTTTAAGTAGGGTTTTGTGCCTAATTCTGACTTTAGCCTACAATATCCTGATCCAAGGTGCTCTGTAGCAGGCAAAGACCTCATCTGGCTCACCCTGCAGTAGTTTCTTGAGCTGCTCAGAAAGCCAAACATACTTCTCCTTCACAAGGAGATCTGGGATACCAGAGAATGGGATGGCTTGGGATAGACTTAAGGGCAGACTCAAGGGAGATGCAAGCAGTAACTTGACCAGGGCATGCATGCTCTGCACATGATGTATGAGAAAGCTCCCAGGCATGGCCAGAGAAGCAGTTTTCAGGCTCATGAGCTGACACACTGAATGGCCAGCTGCTCTTCCAGGAGTTAAGGAGATAGACTTGCCTGACACAGGCCTGTGGCAAAGCAGAATATCGATTGCAAGGTCTTCAAATGTGCCTGGCCCATTCAGCTGTCCTTCCCCACATCCCACAGTTGTACGCAATGGAGATGCTTGCATCCTCCTCTGAAGCATCTGGCTCCATCAGGAACAGGATGCTGCACACACTGGAGTGCTGCTCTGGGATGCTATGGAAATTCCTGACTTCCCCAGTTGTTTATTTTTCCATTGCAATGACCCACCAGGAGCTGCACAGGGAGCTCAGCAGCTTCCTGTGAGTAGGTCTGTTAACTCCTTCCTCACTAGCCACTCCTCTTCAAACAAGGCCAAAGGGAACAGTCCCAGCCTCTGTAAGCTACCCTGATGCTACAGAGCTGTGTGAAGCTTTGGGACAGTAACAATCAGAAACAGCAAGTCAGATTTACCACACAGAGGTATTTTGATCAACCAGGCTGGACAGATGGGCAGAGTCCAAGGGCAGGAGATTGAACACATCCAAGTGCTGGGTTCTACACCTTGGCCACAACAACCCCAGGCAGTGCTACAGGCTGGGGTCAGAGTGGCTGAGAGCAGCCAGGCAGAGAGGGACCTGGGGCTACTGGTTGATAGTAGGCTGAACATGAGCCTGCAGTGTGCCCAGGTGGCCAAGAAGGCCAATGGCATCCTGGCCTGCATCAGGAACAGTGTGGCCAGCAGGAGCAGGGAGGTCATTGTGCCCTGTACTCAGCACTGGTTAGGCCACACCTTGAGTCCTGTGTCCAGTTCTGGGCCACTCAGTTTAGGAAACATGTTGAGATGCTGGAAGGTGTCCAGGAAAGGGCAACAAAGCTGGGGAGGGGTTTGGAGCACAGCCCTGTGAGGAGAGGCTGAGGGAGCTGGGGTTGCTTAGCCTGGAGAAGAGGAGGCCCAGGGGAGACCTTCTTGCTCTCTACAACTCCCTGAAGGGAGGCTGCAGCCAGGTGGGGGTTGGTCTCTTCTCCCAGGCAACCTGTGGCACAACAAGAGGACACAGTCTCAAGCTGTGCCAGGGGAAGTTTAGGCTGGAGGTTAGGAAGAGTTCTTCCCAAAAAGAGAGATTGGCCATTGGAATGTGCTGCCCAGGGAGGTGGTGGAGTCACCATCCCTGGAGGTGTTTAGGAAGAGCCTGGATGAGGCACTTGGTGCCATGGGTTAGTTGATGAGATAGTGTTGGGTGATAGGTTGGACTCAATGATCTCAAAGGTCTTTTCCAACCTGGTTAATTCTATTCTATTCCATTCCATTCCATCCCATTCCATCCCATCCCATTCCATTCCATTCCATCTCATTCCACTCCATAGTCTGCTGAACTTCTCAGTTTCTCCAAGAGTAGATCCCTGTGGTTTATTTTGGTGGGTGGAAGCAGTAACTAAACCAAGGTTTGCATGGCCTTGTGGTCACTGTCTCTTCAGATTGTGATTCAACCTTCACCAAGGAGTCCAGGACAGCTCTTTATCAGAAGTAAGCATTATTCCTAGGGTGACACTGGCAGAGTGTCTTGTGCTAGCTCACCCAAAGCCTGGAGTGCTGCTTTGGATCTATCTAAGCATAGCTGACAGCAGTGTTTTTTTGAAGTAAACATTTGTTTGTTGGTTGGTTGCTTACCCAAGAGCTGGGCTCTAAAATAAATCACATAAATATGTTAAGAATAAATTTAAACCCAAAACCAGTAACATATTTTGGGTCTGATTCTTCAATGAAACATCAATTCAAAATCCTACACCTCTAAATGCCAAACTCCAGTTTCAGTTAAACCACTTCAAATCTCAAGTAACTCCATAGATATCAGCCTTCCTAGCAAACCCCACCCCCAAATCATCATTAGAAAGCAGTAAAAGGCTCAGAGAAGCTCACTGCATGTCAGCTGCATCAGGATTCCATCACCTTTCTCTATTTTCCTATGTTTGAAACCTTGAAGCTGAAATTTGTCATGCTTCACCTCAGCAACACTTTTTGGAAAGCCAATGAGAAAAGTCTCATTATCTGTTTACACACACACCAAGCCAGCAGGCTGAGGGAGGTGATCCTCCCCCTCTGCTCCACTCTGGTGAGACCCCACCTGGAGTACTGCATCCAGCTCTGGAGCCCCTAGTACAGGAAGGATCTGGAGGTGCTGGGAATATGTCCAGAGAAGGGCCACAAGGATGAGCAGAGGGCTGGAGCTGCTCTGCTATGAGGACAGACTGAGAGAGTTGGGGCTGTTCAGTCTGGAGAAGAGAAGGCTCTGAGGAGACCTAATTGTGGCCTTCCAGTGTCTGAAGGGGGCTACAAGAAAGCTGGGGAGGGACTTTTGAGGGTGTCAAGGAGTGATAGGACCAGGGGGAATGGAACAAAAGTAGAAATAAACAGATTCAGATTGGATGTTAGGAAGAAGTTCTTCCCCATGAGGGTGGGGAGACACTGGCACAGGTTGCCCAGGGAGGTGGTGGAAGCCTCATCCCTGGAGGTTTTTAAGGCCAGGCTGGATGTGTCTGTGAGCAACCTGCTGTAGTGTGAGGTGTCCCTGCCCATGGCAGTGGGGGTTGGAACTGGATGATCCTTGAGGTCCCTTCCAACCTTAATACTACTATGATTCTATGAAAAGCAAAAGAAGCCCTTGAGACCCTCCAGCTGGGAAGGACACTCCTCCAGCTCTCTACTATTCCCTGCGAGCTACCAGGAGCAATGAGGTGGGGAGGGCAAGGATTTTTTTTCCTCTTCAAAGCTGTAATTTCTGTGAGTTCCCTCTCTTCACCACATGATGCTGCTGAATCCTAGGACCTCTTATTTCTTCCTCTTTCCTAACCTCCCCTTTGAAAACAAAGTCATTCACACAATGACGATGAATTAATTGTGTCCCTGCAGGAATAGCTCTCGGGCATCAGAAATTAGGAAGTGAAAGAACTGAAGCTGTTCATTCAAGTTTAATTAAAGCCCCAGCACAAAATACATTACAATAGTCTTTACTCTTCATTAACACAGCCCTGGGCTAACTCTTGCACAACCTAGCCACTATGGTGTTTTTTTTGCCCAACAATACAATTTAAGGATGAAGCTTATTACTACAACTGTCCCATACTTCTCTCAGACCCTATTTTCAGTTGCTTATCTCTCTCTCTCTCAACATTTAACATGTGGGATGAAAGTTTCCAGCCCTCATCCCTTTTGCTTTTTTTTCCCCAGTGCAAGAGCCACAGAAGAAGTTTTCTACTAAAATATTTTCCCCCATTTCCAAACAGCTGGTCAATGAAAAATTTTGTTTTGCCCAAGTTCAACATTCTGGTTGGGCTGAGACTTCAAGCCCTGTAGAAAACAGACTTTGAGTTAAGGCCACCTTTGCTGCAACAGTGGGAACACCCTGAAACAAAGGACAGCACCTCCACCTTCTGCAAAAACAGCCACAAATCCAGGCTGGGTGCAGAGTGGGTGGAGAGCAGCTCTGAAGAAAGAGACTTGGGGGTGCTGAGTGATAATAAGCTCCCCATGAGCCAGCAGTGCCCTCATGCAGCACAGAAGGCAGCTGTGTGCTGGGCTGCAGCCAGAGGAGTGCAGCCAACAGGGCAAGAGAGGGGATTCTGCCCCTTTGCTCTGCTAAGACCTCATTTCAAATACTGCATCCAGTTCTGCTGTCCCCAGCATAAGGACATGGAGCTGCTGGAGTGAGTCCAGAGGAGGCCACAAAGATGATCCAAGGGCTGGAGCACCTCTGCTGTGAGGACAGGCTGAGGGAGCTGGGGGTGTTCAACCTGGAGAAGACTCTGGGGGGACCTTAGAGCTGCCTTCCAATCCCTGAAGGGATCCTACAGAAAGGGTGAAGAGGGACTTTTTATAATGATGTCTAGCAATAGGACCGGGGGAATGGTTTGAAGCTGAGGGAGAGCAGGGTCAGACTGGATTTTAGGAAGAAGTTCTTCAATACAAGGTTAGTGAGAGTCAGGAATAGGCTGCCCAGGGAGGTTGTGGATGCTTCTTCCCTGGGGGTGTTCAAAGCCAGGCTGGATGAGGCCTTGAGCAGCTGAGTCTGGTTGAGAGGTGTCGCTGCCCATGACAGGGAGGTTGGAGTAGATGCCCACCAAATCCACTCTATCACTCCCCTCCTGAGACAGACAAGGGAGAGCGAAACAGGAGTACTGTGTCCAGTTCTGGAGCCTCTATGACAATAAGGATCTGGAGGTGCTGGAAGGTGTCCAGAGAAGGGCCATGAGGATGATCAGAGGGCTGGAGCTGCTCTCCTATGAGGACAGACTGAGGGAGTTGGGGCTGCTCAGTCTGCAGTGGAGAAGGCTCCCAGGAGACCTTCTTGTGGCCTTCCAGTATCTGAAGGGGGCTACAAGAAAGCTGGGGAGGGACTTTTTAGGGTGTCAGGGAGTGACAGGACTCGGGGAATGGATCCAAGCTACAGGAGGGGAGATTTAGATAGATGGTATGAAGAAGTTCTTCCCCATGAGGGTGGTGAGACACTAGAACAGGTTGCCCAGGGAGGTGGTGGAAGCCTCACCCCTGGAAGTTTTTAAGGCCAGGCTGGATGTGGCTCTGAGCAACCTGCTGTAGTGTGAGTTGTGCCAGCCCATGGCAGGGGTTTGGAACTGGATGATCTTTGAGGTCCATTCCACCCCTGGCAATTCTATGATTCTGTGACAATTCTGTGAAGGGCCCTCTTGGGTCAAGACAAAGGCAATTTAATAGGGCAAAAGCAAAGGCCACAGGTGGAAACAAAACCAAACAAAGCTGCTCTTCTCCACTTCCCACCAGCACATGCTGTCCAGGAAGCAGGGCTTCAATGCACAGAGTGGATGCTCCAGAGAACAAACACCATCAACAAATGTCCCCACACTCCCTTCTTTCCTTCAGTTTTTATATCTGAGCTGGCATCATAGGGTATGGAATCCCCCTCTGGTCAGTTTGGGTCAGCTGGCCCAGCTGTGTCCCCTCTCAAGACGTTGCCCACCCCTCAGCCTACTCTTTGGGGGGAAGAATGTTGGCAGAGCATAGCCTTGGTACTGTGCAAGCACTGCTCAGCAGTAGCCAAAACACTGGTGTGTTCCAGCTGCCACTGGAAAACACAGCACTGTGGAAGATGCTAACTCCACCTCAGCCAAACCCAAACCGTTTCATCGCTGCAAAACAAGTCAAGCTTCACAGGGGATGAGACTCCTCTTTACCCACAGACCAAACAGTTTGGATTTGCTTTCCCTGCAGTGTCCCCCCCGACACAGGGGTGCAGCAGGAGAGGCACCACCCCTGGGGGAAGGCAGCCTCAGTGCTCCTTTCATTCCCACCTGCTTTCTGCTGGGACGGCAGACACATAGCTGGGAGGTTTGGGTTTTACCAGTGTCCCCACGGTCTGTGGACCCCAGACCAGTAAACTCACTTTGGCCTGAGTCTGAGCACCACTGAAATGCTGCTAGATTCACCACTCCTTGCTGGCAGGGCTTTCTGATAGCCAAAAACTGCACTTCAGGCAGTGAGCTGGGCCAAGTTATAGACAAAAGCTACCTGCCTCACACAGTGCCAGTGCTGCAGGACCAGTTCATTATTCACTTTCAACAAGGCAAGGATTTTGATGTGATTCCTCAATAAGGGCCAGAAAAGCAGTTCCAAGGTTAAGAACACAGGACAGGTGCTGTGTACCTTATGCCCCAGGGGATGCCATCTGCCTGCTAGCCCTGTCACCTGGCGTGGTACCAAAGGTGGCTCCCCACTATAACATGTCTGGGTGGGCAGAGCAGGTTCTCCCCACCAAGCTGTTGACCAAAGTGTGAATGAAAACTGATCCTGACAGGCTAAGAAGCTTTGGACAGTCAAACCACCACATCCAAGGCGCCGGGTCCAGGCGGGCAAACCTCTCACTCCAGAAGCATGCCCCTCTTTTGCTCCACTGGGTTTTCAGGAGCAGGCTGGGTTTGACAGCCCAGTTCTCCACCAACAAAAAGAGAAGAGGAACGTGGGACACTCACCACATCTGTGTTTGTGATCTTGGCCAGGAGGTCTGTGAGGCTGTCCCCGTCATCGAGCTGAAGGCCACAGATGGCTGCTCCCACACTTCCAGTTGCTATCATTGACGGTGGGTACATGGCAAAGTTAAAGTCTGCAAGAACAGATCTGGGAATTAGTCCAAGCCCAGACCAGAAAAGCTGTAAAACATCAGAGGCAAGCAACATAAAAAAAAAAAAAGAAAAAGGCACACCCAAGAATGAAAAAAAAAACCTGGGAAGTAGAAGAAAGGGCAAAGTGCCACTCTTTTTTTGGGGTCTGGTGGAGCTCATTAGTCACACTGCTCATCACGAGCAGTCAAAGGAGGGGTAACAGATCTGCAAATTAAAATGGAAATGCAGTTCAGGCTTTTATTCTCACTGATGCATAAAGCAAACCTGGGCAATTTTGTTTTGTTTTTTAATAGCCTTTCCTTAGTTTTGAAGAAAAAGGAAAAAGAGAAGAAGGAGGCTTTCTGTCATTCGTGTCAGAAATTTGGGTCTCCATCGCATTAGAGCTCTCTGTAGGAGCAGAACAACTAAGTGGGATAAGGCATCACAAAGGACCCAACTGAGACTTTCAGTCACGTCAAGTTTTAAAGACTTAATTAACTTGAACATTTACAGGCCTGCCCAGGAAAGAGATTTTTAATTAGCAGTTCATCTTTGCCACCTTTGCAATTAGGAAATGAGAGCACTTACAGCCCACAGCTACGTAACCAGAGCAAAAGCAGTGGTCACGTTTGTCCTTACTCCCCTTTCTTAATAAATAAACTGAGACCACATTTCAAACCTTGCTCTCTCTCACACACACAAACACATCTTGGAGAGACCAGAGGAGGAATGAAAATAACACTGTGACATTTTAAAGACAGTTTGATGGTTTATGATGCTGGCCCAGCATCATAAACATAGGGTTTGGCAGCATGTCTTATTAAGTATCATTCAATCAGTATCTGGGTCAGGGCAATCCCAAGCACTGATACAGGCTGGGCAGGGAAGAGAGAAGCCCTGAAGAAAGGACCTGGGGATGCTGGTGGATGAGAAACTCAACATGAGCCAACAGTGTGCACTGGCAGCCCAGAAAGCCAATCCCATCCTGGGCTGCATCAAGAGAAGCAGAGCCAGCAGGGCAAGGGAGGTGATTCTCTCCCTCTGCTCCACTCTGGTGAGACCCCACCTGGAGTACTACGTCCAGTTCTGGAGCCCTTATTACAGGAAGGATCTGGAGGTGCTGGAGTGTGTCCAGAGAAGGGCCATGAGGATGATCAGAGGGCTGGAGCTCCTCTCCTGTGAGGACAGGCTGAGAGAGTTAGGACTGTTCAGTTTGGAGAGGAGAAAGCTCCAAGAAGACCTTCTTGTGGCCTTCCAGTATCTGAAAGGGGCTACAGGAAAGCTGGAAAGGGACTTTTCAGGGTGTCAGAGAGTGATAGGACTGGGGGGAATGGAGCAAAACTAGAAATGGGTAGATTCAGACTGGATGTTAGGAAGAAGTTCTTCCCCATGAGGGTGGTGAGACACTGGCACAGGTTGCCAAGGGAGGTGGTGGAAGCCTCATCCCTGGAGGTTTTTAAGGGCAGGCTGAATGTGGCTCTGGGCAACCTGATCTAGTGTTAAATGTCCCTGCCCATGGCAGGAAGATTGCAACTAGATGATCCTTGAGGTCCCTTCCAACCCTGACAATTCTATGATTCTATTTCCCAGTCTCCTGGGTTACTGATACCCTTCTAAGATGAAACTTGGCTTGCAAGTTTTTTGATCCCACAATAACTCATTCACAAACTCTTCTGTACCAGTTGGGAAAACTGAAGGTAGTAAAGGAAACCCAAGTAAGACTTAGTAAAAAACAAACCACAATCAATACCTGCAGTCTGTTTATAGAAACAGATTGTCATGGGTGTGTTAAGGGCAGATCCTGCATCCTCTCTGCTCAGCTAACACAGGTTCTGTAACTCTGTTGATGCCTGCTCAAGTTTTAGACACGGGCAGAGTTGTTTCTAGCCTCCCAGACGCTGAGCTGGCAAATACTTGAACATGTCCAGAGGTGGGCAAGGAGGCTGGGGAGAGGCTTTGAGCACAGCCCTGTAAGAAGAGGCTGAGGGAGCTGGGGTTGTTTAGCCTGGAGAAGAGGAGGCTCAGGGGAGACCTTCTTGCTGTCTACAACTACCTGAAGGGAGGCTGTAGCCAGGTGGGGGTTGGTCTCTTCTCCCAGGCAACCACCAACACAACAAGAGGATACAGTCTCAAGCTGTGCCAGGGGAAGTTTAGGCTGGGGGAGAGGAGAAAGTTCTTCCCAGAGAGAGTTGTTAGCCATTGGAATGTGCTGCCCAGGGAGGTGGTGGAGTCCCCATCCCTGGAGGTGTTCAAGAGGGGATTGGATGTGGCACTTGGAGCCATGGTTTAGTAGTCATGAGGTGTTGGGTGGCAGGTTGGACTTGATGATCTTTGAGGTCTTTTCCAACCTTATTGATTCTGCGTGATTCTGAGATGTGGAGGTGGCATGCACTTCTCCAGGCTGCAAAATGTCCCATGAGGAAAAGCAGCAGTCAGGTAAGAATGGACTCTGGTCACAACCTTCATCCAGACTGGAGGTGGAATGTTAGAAGTGGGGTGAAAAAAGGAGGAGCTGAAACCCTGATCCCAGGCTAATGGGTATTTTTTAGACCTCATCATTATTTTGCTTTTGCATCCAAAGGTAATTTATTTACATTCTATCACTTTCTGTTCAAGATCTGTGGGAATTTTTCTAGGCACAGCCTAAAACTACCACAGATGGATTTGTGTCTCTCACGAAGCTACCAGAAGATGAGCACCTGTAAGGCCACTGCTGAAGCCCACTGGCCTTCCTACCAGGTTGAGCTCAGCAGACATAGAATTATAGAACTGTTAGGGTTGGAAAGGACCTCAAGGATCATCTAGTTCCAACCCCCCTGCCACTCTCACAAGTGCTTCTGAAAGAACAAAATCCAGCTGACTGAAGCAATTAATATGGACTATCATCATTATGAAAACAATTAATTATGCACTATTGCAAGAGTCCACTGCAAACTGCAAAGTTGGTGATCTTGGAAATGAAGTCACATTGCCCTTACTAAAGAGTGAGTTGCCAAAAGAGCCTTGGCCTCTATTTATCAGTGCATGCAACAGCCCTGAGGATGCTGATCCCTGTCAACGTAACAGGAACTGCTGTTTGATGATCAAAACTTCTTTCACATTTACCTTAGGTGGATTTATAAACATGCATGAGAGGACTAGCCTGTAAATGGATGAAGAGGGGAAATCAGTAAGGCTCCCTGAAACATAGCACATGCAGTGCTCACAAAGCCTGCTCCATCCCCAGTGTGGCTGCACTTCTCATCAGGGACCTTTGTAGGGTGTCGGGTAGTTATAGGACTAGGAGGAGTGGATCCAAGCCAGAAGTTCTTCCCCATGAGGGTGGTGAGACACTGGAACAGGTTGCCCAGGGAGGTGGTGGAAGCCTCATCCCTGGAAGTTTTTAAGGCCAGGCTGGATGTGGCTCTGGGCAACCTGATCTAGTGGAAAATGTCCCTGCCCATGGCAGGGGGGTTGGAATTAGAGGATCCTTGAGAGCCCTTTTGACCCTAACTACTCTGTGATGCTATGATCAGGCCAGACCTCAAAAGCAGACAGATTTTAAGCCCTCAAAACAAGCAGTTTGCCTCTCTCCTTACTCACTGCTAGTGACAGGAGGCCCCAGGACTCAATTCTGGGTGACCGTTGCAGTAGCTCATTCCTTTGGGTTGATCTGGGAGCTAGTGGCTCCACAGAAGAAATGTGATTGCTGGGCCACCAGTTTACAAAGCCCAACACAAAGAGCAGGAATGGTTAAAGAACTCTGGTAAGGAGAGGTTTTCATTAAGGCTGCTCATGTTTGTGTGCTTGTGTCAAGTGTTCAGAGACCCTTCCTGCTCCACAGAGCAGATAACAAATATCAGTAAAATTTAAGAATGTTCAAACCTTTCTGGAAGAGACCTTGCTCTCATCTACACACTCATCAGCAACCCCACTAATTGATTTAGAAAAGGGATAAATTACAGCAGATTACATCTCCACCAGTCTGTTTCTTCTCTTGCCTGCACTGCATTTGCTTGGGTTTGTGAATCCTGTCTGCTTGCATTGGCATGCATCAGGCTGGACTTTGGCCAACGTGGCCCTAAGTTGGGAGGGCACCTCCTGCATTTAATCTTTGGACTTAGCAAGACATCTCCCAGTTACACACAGGAATTACAGCTGGCAACAGACCTTCCATAGTTTACCCCTTCTCCTCTTGAGTTTTGGGGGAAACATAGTAAAAAGATGATGTGAAACCTCTCAAACTCTGGCAGTACTTGGACAGTCACCACAGGACCTACAAAGCAGTGGGTGAGAACCAAAGCCCACTCCCTTCCACTCATCATTTGAGCCAGCAGCAGGGAATATGGACTCACATGGAGGCCCAAATGGACCCACACCATCATATGTGGTCGCTGAATCCTCACGAGAGCAGCTTCCCCCAGCCCCGAGCGGCTGGTGGAGAGATCCAAGCAACAGGGAGCTCCCCATGTCTTCCACTCAAGGCTCAGCGCTGGCCAGACAGCGTGGGCTGAGTGAAGGACACAGTTGCAGCCTGCCCCTTCTGAACTTCCTGCCCTCCTAGGGGCTTGCACCAAGACCTTCACATTATCTAAACGCCGGTCTTCTCGCGGTTGATTTTAGACCTGCTCCCAGAAACCATCTTCCTAGGAAGCCGAATAAAAGAGCCACAGTGCCCCTGCCAACCAGCACTGCTGTAGGTCTGCTTCCACGTGGGGTCACATGAGAACATTTCTATGCCCAATAACCTTGTTAGCTCCCTTAATGTCATTCACGATGCAAATGAGACAGCGAGCGAATGGCCAGAGGCCCAGAAGCGACTAAAGCTCAGCATCCAGAAAGCCTTACATCGCCTCTAGCCCTAAACTAACTTCCCTCCATCACGAGCGCCATAAACTTGGCTATCAAAGCTACACATGCCCGGCCTTTGTTGTACAACAGGCAGCGATTTGTATCACTGCCTTCTATTTTTAGCATATTAATTAACTACTGCAACTGGTGAGGCAAAGTGCCTCCAACTGGAGAGTGTGGCACCATTGTCTGAAGTCATCACCTCATCTCGCGCCTATTGAAAATCATGGCAGCGACCCTCCTGCTGATATGAATTTAACCTGACATGCCCACAAAGGGGTGTGTGGGGGCGGGGGGTGGCGCACCAATTCTCCTGCACATGGTTCCCCACATCACCCTGCACCCTATTAGCGTGGAAAGAGCTGGCTGAAAGAAAAGAAGCCACATTGTGCCGGGCCACCTAGAGGGTTGAATAGAAAAGGGCTGAGGAAAAGAGCAGGCAAGGGGGAATAAAGGCCGCCATTAACATATTTCCATATTCATAGAACCATGGAATTGTTAGGCTTGGAAGGGACCTCAAAGGATCATCCAGTTCCAACCCCCCTCTTCCATGGGCAGAGACACCTCACACTACAGCAGGTTGCCCACAGCCACATCCAGCCTGGCCTTACAAACCTCCAGGGATGAGGCTTCCACCACCTCCCTGGGCAACCTGTGCCAGTGTCTCACTACCCTCATGGGGAAGAACTTCTTCCTAACATCCAATCTGAATCTACCCATTTCAAGTTTTGTTCCACTCCCCCTAGCCCTATCACTCCCTGACACCCTAAAAAGTCCCTCCCCAGCTTCTTGTAGCCCCTCTTGTGATACTGGAAGGTCACAAAAAGCTATGTGAAATGTTTGTCAAGGTGCAGGGGAAGGATACATATAAAGTGCTGTATGTGAGGGGATGCAGAATCCCCCTCTGAACCTCTTATCTTACACTGAGAGATTCAAACCAAGCTTTTTTTTTTCCTATTTTCATATGTTATTTTCAATTATAAACCTCCACACCTCTGCTTTCCCCAGGACAACCGAGTCCCAGCATCCTCACTCAGTTTTCAATCAGGTAAAAACTGCTCCCAGGGTTAGGTCAAAAGCTTGCCCTGAGACTTTAAGAAAAAAAAGTTCTAAATAAAAGGGAAAGAATCCAAAGATGACAGACTGAGAGAGCTGGGCAATGCAGTCTGGAGAGAAGGCAGCTCTGAGGAGACCTTATTGTGGCCTTCCAGTATCTGAAGGGGGCCTAAAAGAAAGCTGGGGAGGGACTTTTTAGGGTGTTGGGTAGTGACAGGACTAGGGAGAATGGCTCCAAGCTATAAGAAGAGTTAGGAAGAAGTTCTTACCCATGAGGGTGGTGAGACACTGGCACAGGTTGCCCAGGGAGGTGGTGGAAGCCTCATCCCTGGAGATTTTTAAGGCCCAGCTGGATGTGTCTCTGGGCAGCCTGCTCTAGTGTGAGGTGTCCCTGCCCCTGGCAGGGCAGGTAGAACTGGATGATCCTTTGAGGTCCCTCCCAAGCCTAACAATTCCATGACTCTATGAATCTATGTAAAGCTGAACCTGGTGTTTTTATGTCAGATTATTTCAGGTTTCATCATCTCCAAAAACAGAGAGGGACACTTACAAAAAAGCATCCTTTTCTGGACACCTGAAGAAAGGCTACAAACTCAGTCCTACTTTTGGACTGAAGTGCAACTTTGGTTAAGGGGCGCCCCGGGTTGGCCCCAAAGGCACAGCTCTATCTCTAACTTTGTGGTGATTTACGCAATTCCATGTGAAAGTACACAATGAGTCTCCTTGAAAGTCAGAGGAGGAATGCAGCAGCATGAAACCCAGGAGAATTTGAGCACTCAAATAAATACAAAGGAAAACACTGGTTTCTTACACAGCAGGACTTGTTTTACCTTCTATTTCCAAACAATGAACACTAGAAACTGTCCCATCTCCATTCTGGTACCACCTTTTCCCTAAAGGACCTTAAAACCAAGAGACCATCCCTGCACAAGTCCACTGACTTCAGTGTTAGGAAGGGAAAATAATGAGACCAGAAAGGTGCCCTCTGCAAGACAGCTGCCTCTGGACCAGCTGGTTGGAGTCATCAAGCAAATTCAGGGTACCTTGAATCAGCACCCAGCTTTCAGGTGAGGTGGAGCTCACACAGTCAGGGTGCATGCATGTGCTGAGGTGATTCTCCCCCTCTATTCTATTCTGGTGAGACCCCACCTGGAGTACTGTGTCCAGTTATGGAGCCTCTAGTACAGGAAGGATCTGGAAGTGCTGGAGTGTGTCTAGTGAAGGACCACAAGGATGATCAGAGGGCTGGAGCTCCTCTCCCATGAGGACAAACTGAGGGAGTTGGGGCTGTTCAGTCTGGAGAAGAGAAGGCTCCGAGGAGACCTAATTGTGGCCTTCCGTATCAGAAGGGGGCTACAAGAAAGCTGGGGAGGGACTTTTGAGGGTGTCAGGGAGTGATAGGACTGGGGGGAATGGAAAAAAAAATAGAAATTAGTAGATTCAGATTGGATGTTAGGAAGAAGTTCTTCAGCATGAGGGTGGTGAGACACTGGCACAGGTTGCCCAGGGAGGTGGTGGAAGCCTCATGCTGGTGGTTTTAAACGTCAGGCTGGATGTGGCTCTGAGCAACCTGATCAAGTATGAGGAGTCCCTGCCCATGGCAGGGGGGTTGGAACTGGATGATCCTTGAGGTCACTTCCAAGCCTAACAATTCTATGACTCTGTGCTCTTGCTGCCAGCTCAGCACATCATCCATGGTCAAGTTCTAGGACCCTACACCAAGCTGTCTTGCTGGCTCTCTCCTGATCCAGTGGACTTCACTACCTCTGAGCCAGGAAAATGCAAGTTTGACAATTAGCCTGAAGCAGGAGGGAACTGGACACAGAAACCCAGAGAGGTCCTGCAAGGGGAAGCAGCCCTCACTCCCAGCCAATAAATGAAAACTGGCGGAAGGAAAAGAGCAGTGACAAACACCCAGGCTGAACGTGCTCAGTGTGCCAAAGCCAGGTGGGCTGGAACCAGATGACCTTTAAGGTCCCTTCCAACCTCATACATTCTATGATTCTACCTTCTTTAATGACCCTTATGAATGCTCTGGCTGCTGGTTGAGGGTTTTTTTTAACAGCCCATTTTCATTTCTATCACTTAACAGAGGTTTATTGTCAGAGCTGAAAACAGAGAATTGGAAACTGCTGCCTTGAGGAATGGGGGACAGGGGGCAGAAAAAAGAATTATACACCATCAGGAGAACAGAATCATGACAATCACCAATACCAGTTTATAAAACCATTTAGATCATGGTCAAATGTCACCCAGCCTCAAACTTCCACCAGCCAACGAGTGTACAATGAACACAAGTATGGATCTGCCTTTAAGCAGCCGAGTTGTAAAGGTCCGTCTAAGGAGAACAAGGCAAATCATGACTTTCCTTCTTGCCTGTTTTGATCCATATGAGGTTCCAGTGTCAGTATCCTATTTTTTCTCTCTCAAAAGCAGTTGGTTTTTAACGGCATTGCCCATTTTTTTCCCTCTTGCTGTCATATTTCTACAACACACTCGAATTCCGCCCCCCCCCCCCCCCCATGTTAACTATTTCTACTTTTAAAGGCAAAACCAGATGGCTCCTCAGCATGGCAGTGCTAAGGATGAGCAGACAAAAAAAACTGTCAAGTAAAACAGGATGCAGAACTAGCTTCTAGTCTTTTGAGTAGTCAGGAGGGCAGACTCTGTTCCTGGGTTAGAGTGAAGCAAAAAGTATTTGGTTTTAATAGAAATGGATCTAAAGTAGCCTAAATGTTAACGCTCCACCACAACCACCCATGTGAGGCAGAGACAGGGAAACATGAATAATATCTATAAAGTACAATGTCTATTAGCTGATCATAAACACTATTTACTCTATAAATATAATACTAAATACTATTGAGAGCAGCCAGGCAGAGAGGGACCTGGAAGTACTGGTTGACAGTAGGCAGAAAATGAGCCAGCAGTGTGCCCAAGGTGGCCAAGAAGGCCAATGGAATCCTGGCCTCTATCAGGAATAGTGTAGCCAGCAGGAGCAGGGAAGTCATTCTGCCCTGGACTCAGCACTGGTCAGGCCACACCTGGAGTACTGTGTCCAGTTCTGGGCTCCTCAGTTTAAAAAAAGATATTGAGATTCTGGAAGGTGTCCAGAGAAGGGCAACAAAGCTGGGGAGAGGTTTGGAGCACAGCCCTGTGAGGAGAGGCTGAGGGAGCTGGGGTTGCTTAGCCTGGAAAAGAGGAGGCTCAGGGGAGACCTTCTTGCTGTCTACAGCTACCTGAAAGGAGGTTGTAGCCAGGTGGGGGTTGGTCTCTTCTCCCAGGCAACCATCAACAAAACAAAAAGGACACAGTCTCAAGCTGCACCAGGGGAGGTTTAGGCTGGAGGTTAGGAAGAAATTCTTTACAGAAAGAGAGATTGGCCATTGGAATGTGCTGCCCAGGGAGGTGGTGGAGTCCCCATCACTGGGAGTGTTTAGGAAGACACTGGATGAGGCACTTGGTGCCATGGTTTAGTTGATGAGGTGGTGTTGGGTGACAGGTTGGAGTCGATCTCATAGGTCTTTTTCCAACCTGGTTAATTCTGTATTCTGTGTTTCTGAACAGTTGTTTGCACTGATTATTATTACCACTTATTCCACACCTTTCCCTAAGGAAGCCTAACCAAGGATCAGTACTATGGTAGTGCTTAAAGCACCTAAAAGTCAGATCTGCAGCTGGTAGGAAGGAGGGCAAAGTTACCTGGCAGCAGTGGAACTACACCAGCTTGTATCAGCAAAGGCTCTTCCCCTCCATTTCCTTCCACCCTATCTTCCCAGACCTGACATGTCCTACAACTTAAGGAGTGAGTCTGCTTATAGAAGACACTTACCAGGCTCTGCTTACTTGTTGATGGAGCTTACATGGTTCTTGGGCTTCCTTTTGCTGGGAAGTCCAACATACTGATGGGAGCTGCCTCTCCCAGTTAATAGGCAAGAGCTTTCTTTTCCATGGTAATAAATTCATTTGGACTCTTCTTTCTTCTGTCATGCAAGAAGTGTTTGTGCAACCACTGCCACTTTTCAGTATGTATTTTATTTCTAAGGGATTAACCTACCCAACACCACCTCTGTGGACTTCTTTCTGTCCCTCTGCCAAATAAGGAAGACCCAAAAAACCAGGTCCCAAATAAAACTCTTATCACACTTTTATCCTTTGTAGGGACAGAACCCAGTAACTCTTTACATGGAAGGGGAAAACATAGTGGACTTGACCAGCAGGAGGCCAGAGGGCTAAGCATGCCTCTTGGTGTTACAAAGCATTCTGTGTGGTTACCCTCTAGATCACTCCTAGAGAGTGAGCCTCATCTTGCAGTCTTTGCTCAGACAACACTCCCATTGACTTCCACAGAGCTTCTGTCTGAGTAAGGATCCAGCATTTGGCTAGAGGTTTAAAAACACACACAAAAAAAAAGCCTTCTCAGCTTTCAAATGTAGATGATTAATGTCCCAGGAACAGTGGGCAGAGGTTTGGCACACAGCACAGAACTGACTTCAAGCTTAAATTTTCCTCCTGATCCCTAGCCTCTTTCAGACACAGCCTTTGAGAGCTACTGCTCTGTGCAATGCTACCTTGTATCTGTCAAGAGAACATCTCACCTGCCACAGGACTCCAAGCTGACCATGCAAAAGGCTGGCACCAGGGATCTACACAAGTTGCCCTCTGTCCCTGCAAGCCTGCAAAGCTTTTTCCTCTTAAGTTTTCCATGCCCTTTAAACAAAACACTGGAAACCTCCTTGCTGAGGTTAATCCCTCCCTGACAGCTGATGCTCAGAGACTCACAGCTCCTTTTTCCTGAAAGCCTGGCTTGCACAGCCTGTCCTCCCCCAGAACCTGCTCACTACAGACAGTGAGA
Organism: Melanerpes formicivorus; assembly: GCF_026170545.1. NCBI lineage: Eukaryota > Metazoa > Chordata > Aves > Piciformes > Picidae > Melanerpes > Melanerpes formicivorus. The sequence continues at coordinate 2,030,263 of NW_027142406.1, read as the reverse complement.
TAACAAGGGATATCCTGCACCAGAACAGCAGCACATACAGCCCTCAAGGAGAAAGTGTACAACAAGGAAGCAGCTGGGCAGCTGTGACTCTGAGAAGCCCAGAAGAAGAGGAAGAAAGGAAGGGCACCAGGCTGAAGCTGAGGAAACGATGCATGGTTCTCTTTTCATCAACACTGCGGCATGCTCTGCACTGCAGCTCCGTGGCCAGTGCTGCCTCCCGGTCCTCCAGGAGCAATTCCCCACCTTGGCACACGGCACATGCAAGCTAAGAAGCAAGCGTGAAGACCTTTCTCCTCCCCTTTAGCCTAAACTTCCTCTGGCACAGCTTGAAACTGTGTCCTCCTGTTCTGGTGCTGATTGCCTGGGAGAAGAGACCAACCCCCACCTGGCTACAACCTCCCTTCAGGTAGTTGTAGGGAGCATAGCCAGCACTGGTTAGGCCACACCTTGAGTCCTGTGTCCAGTTCTGGGCTCCTCAGTTTAGGAAAGATGTTGAGTTGCTGGAAGGTGTCCAGAGAAGGGCAACAAAGCTGGGGAGGGGTCTGGAGCACAGCCCTGTGAGGAGAGACTGAGGGAGCTGGGGTTGCTTAGCCTGGAAGAGGCGCAAGGAGACCTTCTTGCTTTGTACAACTCCCTGAAGGAAGGTTGTAGCCAGGTGGGGGTTGGTCTCTTCTCCCAGGCAACCAGCACCAGAATGAGGACACAGTCTCAAGCTGTGCCAGGGGAGGTTTAGGCTGGAGGTGAGGAAGAAGTTCTTCCCAGAAAGAGAGATTGGCCATTGGGATGTGCTGCCCAGGGAGGTGGTGGAGTCCCCATCACTGGAGGTGTTTAAGAAGAGACTGGATGAGGCACTTGGTGCCATGGTTTAGTTAATGAGATGGTGTTGGGTGACAGGTTGGACTTGATGATCTCAAAGGTCTTTTCCAACCTGGTTAATTATATTCTATGCAATAAGGTCTCCCCTGATCCTCCTCCTCTCCAGGCTAAGCAACCCCAGCTCCCTCAGCCTCTCCTCACAGGGCTGTGCTCCAGACCTCTCCCCAGCCTCGTTGCCCTTCTCTGGACACATTCAAGAGTCTCAATGTCCTTCTTAAATTGAGGAGCCCAGAACTGGAGACAGAGGAGAACTCAGAGAATCATCACAGAATGTTAAGGATTGGAATAGATCTCCAAAGAGCAGGAGCACCTAGAGCAGATCACACAGGAACTCATCCAAGCAGGTCTTGAATATCTCCAGAGAGGGAGACTCCACAACCCTCCCGGGCAGCCTGTTCCAGTGCTCTGTCACCCAATGAAGGGTTCACAGTAATCAGCAGATGGAGCTGGGGTCAAAGCAGCAAAGTAAAGTGATCCCAGAGAGCAAAAGAAGGACGGTGTCCATTGAGCTCAGAGATAAACAGGATCCTCCCATGCTGAAAAAAGCAGTTAGCATTCATTTTGCCAAGCTGTACTGTAAGGGGGAAGGCTCCAGAAGCAGCCTTAGTGCCCTTCAAATTCAGAAAACTCCTGAAGGAGATTTTAGCTTGCATGGGGAGCCACCAGCAGGATGAGAAAACAAATGACATCATGCCAGACTAGGCTATGCCAGTGCAGGTCAATCCCTATGCTCTGATGGCACAATAAGCAAGGCTGCTTGAAGAAGGGTAGCCCACGCATGGCAGCTCTCAGCCAACAGATCAAGCTCTCACTTTATGACAGTACATGGCTGCACACTCACTGCTTCTGGCCTCTTTCAGTGGAGAAGAGTGTCTTCTGGAAGGGTTGTGAGTGAAGAGGAAAGAGGAAAGTTTTTATTCAGGGAATAAGCTTGTGTCGCCCAGCAGCTGTATGTTCAGATGGGACCAAGGGCACAGAGGGATACATTCCAGTTTCAGTCATGCTCATGTGAATCATTAATCACTGCAAGGGCTTGGGAGTGGCCATGGATTTAGATCCACAGAGCTTGTTTCAGAAACTGGGCTCAAAATAGAGACAGAGAACCAGAGAGAGTGACAAAATGATAAACATACAAAAGAACTGGCTATCATCTACTTTTGCCTCATGCTCAAATGGAAAGGACATCAAAGAATGGTCTGGGTTGAAGAGACCTCCACAGCTCATCCAGTCCAGCCCCCTCTGCAGTCAGCAGGGACATCCTCAACTAGATCAGGTTGCCCAGAGCGCTGTCAAGCCTCGCCTTGAGTATCTCCAAGGATGGGGCCTCAGCTACCTCCCTGGGCAACCTGTTCCAGTGTTCCACTATCCTCATGGTAAAGAACTTGTTGCCAACATCCTAATATCCTTGATCCTACACACCCAGCACAATATCCAGCACTGTTAATGATTTCTTCCCTTTCCCTTTGCTGACACAAAGCACTGCAGGACCAAGCTCACAGCTGGCTCTGTGAAGGCAGGGAACCTTTGGGAATTTCTAGGGTAACATTTCTGCTAAGAAATTAAAATAGAAATGTTGGTGAAGAAGAACTCAGACTAGAGGGAAGAAGTTCAAACTATGACAGAGTTTGCTTGATACTCTAAAGAAGAAGAAAAAGTCCTTCAGGGTAGACAAAGCTGCACTGAGATGAATTGGGAAATGAAGAGATCCGTTGCTGTGCTTCAGACCAGAGGTGGTAGCCAGAGACTGAGGTCAGGTCTGGTAACAGTGAGGATTTGGAACCAGGCTAAAAAACATGCATGAAAGGGGCAGCCACATGTCAAAGGAGGTCATATTGCTGAAAGAAGGCAAATGGGGAAATGAAATACCAGGCTTAACCCAAGCCGGTGGAGAGCAGAAGCTTTGAGGGAGAAAGGGAAAGAAGAAACACAGCAGCTGAAACCAACAGGGAGAAGAAAAGGAAATGACAGCCTGACCTGGAAGGAAGTCTGATGAGAAGGGACTTCTTTATTTTTCACTGAGGATGGTGAGAATGACTTTGAGAAGGGTGGCAGTGAAAGGGAAATGAAGTAACAACCACATTTGTGTAAGGCAAATGGTGGTAGGAGCTTGCTAGTGAACTGTGGCAGAGGTAGAAGAGTGGGAATGAGGGCTTGGGCAAGAGCTCTGCTTTTTAAGCTGCAAGTGACTGTGGATCCTCCTCAGAACTAAACGCCAGCACAGTGCTTTGTGGAAAAGAGCATGAGAAGAGAAGAAAATCTACAGCCAGCACCATGGTGCCCTGACTTTCAGGAAGCTCCATAAGCCATCAATTGTGTCTTAACAAGAAAACAAAGACTCTGATTTGTTGCCTTTTGAAACTCTATGTAAAGGACTTGGGATGATGCATCGGAGACAAACAGCCTGAAGCCTGACAAGCAGACCACAGGAGGGAAGCACAGGCGAGAAGTGGGCTAAGGGCTGGAAAGGGGATGCTGGTTAGGGTCTCAGTAAACAGAGTAGTAAAGCATGGAGCTAACCATCAAAAAACTCATGGGATGAAAGGAAGCCTTGGAGTTTGGAAACTCCTTCGTGGCACCCAGCCTTGCGATGGTTTGGTTATACGGAAAACTTCAAGAGCGAAGGATTACAGACCACAAGTTGCAAAGCTGAATCGTTCTGAAATCCAAGTCACTCAAGGTAATGTCCTCCTGGATAAAACACAGTAACCCAGGAGGTGAAAGCAAGCAAAAGAGAGGGAAGAATGGTCTGGGTTGGAAGAAGTTGGAGGTTGATGACTGATGGTGTTAAGAGGATCCAGAGAAATGCCTGTGGGAAAGATCATCTTTCCCAGAAGCCAAGTGTGAGTGAATCCTGGCTAAGGGGAAAAGGCAAAGAATAATCCTGAAGTAAAAAGCTAATTAGTCCAGAAATGTCTGATGAATTACCAAGAGTGACTCTGCAGACCCTAGGACAGGGTAATATTTCTATTGAGTCCTGTAGTCTTTTGCCTGAAAATGATCATACAGCGGTATGCAAAGAAGGGAAGGGCCTTGAGGATGATCAGAGGGCTGGAGCTCCTCTTCTATGAAGAGAGTTAGGGTTACTCAGTTTGGAGAAGAGAAAGTTCCAAGGAGACCTTATTGTGGCCTTCCAGTATCAGAAGGGAGCCTACAAGAAAGCTGGAGAGAGACTTTTTAGGGTGTCGGGTAGTGATAGGACTAGGGGGAATGGATCCAAGCTAGAGGAAGAGAGATTTAGATTAGATGTTTGGAAGGATTTCCTTTCCCATGAGGGTGGTGAGACACTGGAACAGGTTGCCCAGGGAGGTGGCAGAAGCCTCATCCCTGGGTGTTTTTAAGGCCAGGCAGCAGCTCTGAGCAACCTGATCAAGTATGAGGTATCCCTGCCCATGGCAGGGGGGGAGGAAACTGGATGATCCTTGAGGTCCCTCCCAATCCTGTGATTCTATGAAAGCTTGAACATCTTGGTAACCAAAAAGTCAAATTATCCTAACATAGCCCATATAAGATTCTCTAAGACAGACTGAGATAGCAAAAACTGCCTTACATTGCAAAAGCTGTCACAACATCTCAAACATTAAGCAAGCACAGAAGCAGACACTCATCCCCAAAACCTGGGCCGTGTCTTCCTTTCCCTCTGCAAAAGCACAAGCAGAACAGTTCCTATAGGTGCATCAAGCCACAGTGAACTCCAACATTGAGCCATACACTACTTGACAACAACCCTGGAAAGAAAAACACTGCATGCTGCTTATCTGTTCCAGAGTTAGCTGCTAAGAAGTGATCAAATCATCAATCCTTGAGATGGAATTTAGAGGACAGTGATTGGCTGAGAGTCACTACGGAAAAAAGAATCCCAGACAAAACCAAAACAAAACCCCACAACCAACAACTGTTTTTTGCAGCCAGGTATAAATCAGAATAGAATAGAATTAACCAGGTTGGAAAAGACCTTTGAGATCATCAAGTCCAACCTATCACCCAACACCATCTCATCAACTAAACCATGGCACCAAGCACCCCATCCAGGCTCTTTCTAAACACCTCCAGGGATGGTGACTCCACCACCTCCCTGGGCAGCACATTCCAATGGCCAATCTCTCTTTCTGGGAAGAGCTTCTTCCTAACATCCAGCCTAAACCTCCCCTGGTGCAGCTTGAGACTGTGTCCTCTTGTTCTGGTGCCAGCTGCCTGGGAGAAGAGACCAACCCCCACCTGGCTACAACCTTCCTTCAGGGAGTTGTAGAGAGCAAGAAGGTCTCCCCTGAGCCTCCTCTTCTCCAGGCTAAGTAACCCCAGCTCCCTCAGCCTCTCCTCACAGGGCTGTGCTCCAGACCCCTCCCCAGCTTTGTTGCCTTTCTCTGGACACCTTCCAGCAACTCAACATCTTTCTTGAATTGAGGGGCCCAGAACTGGACACAGGACTCAAAGTGTGGCCTATCCAATGCAGAGTACAGGGGCACAATGACCTCCCTGCTCCTGCTGGCCACACTGTTCCTGATGCAGGCCAAGATGCCATTGGCCTTCTTGGCCACCTGGGCACACTGCTGGCTCATGTTCAGCCTATCATCAACCAGTACCCCCAGGTCCCTCTCTACCTGGCTGCTCTCCAGCCACTCTGACCCCAGCCTGTAGCACTGCATGGGGTTGCTGTGGCCAATGTGCAGAACCTGGCACTTGGATGTGTTAAATCTCCTGCCCTTGGACTCTGCCCATCTGTCCAGCCTGTCTAGGTACCTCTGCAGAGCCTCTCTACCCTTTAATAGATCAACTCCTGCCCCCAGCCTGGTGGCATCTGCAAACTTACTGATGATGGACTCAATCCCCTCACCCAGATCATCAATAAAGATATTAAAGAGCATGGGGCCCAGCACTGACCCTTGGGGATCAGCTTCTCTTCAACAGAAGAAAACATTCTCATCTCAGTCTTCAGACACTGCCCTCAGCTGAAGACACAACACAAGGGCAGTATAACAATTCCCTCTCCAAAAAACTAGTTTCACTGTTATCTGGAAGTTAAGAGAAAGAACCCAACTGTTGGGGTTTTTTTAAGTGGTTGCTTTTTAAAGTATCATTCTCTGTGCTGCAGTAATGTGGCATTATCACACACACTTCGAAACACAGATTCTACCTCTCACCTGGACAGCCTCCAGCTAATGCAAAATGTACAAACACATCAATCTAATGCACTGGGTCAATGCATTTTGGGCTAATGTGCCACAACGGTACTTTGGCCACATCATCCTTACAAACAATCTGTGACCCTTGGAAACAACCAGTGGAAGGGGCAAAGTAGAAAATCAATCAGCCTAACTCAGTCTTACTGACTTCACTGCAGAAGCACAGCATGCCTTAGAAGCAGGACTGCAAGCTCCCAATTGCAAGAATCATTGAATGGTCTGGGTTGGAAGGGACCTCCCAAGGTCATCCAGTTCAACCCCTTCTGCAGTTACCAGGGGCATCCTCAGCTAGATCAGGCTGCCCAGAGCCCTGTTGTGCCTCACCTTGAATATCACAGTATCACAATACTTTAGAGGTTGGAAGGGATCTCCAGACATCATCCAGTCCCACCCCCATGCCAAAGCAGGATCACCCAGGGTAGTCCACACAGGAATACATCCAGGTGGGTTTGGAAAATCTCCAGAGAAGGAGACTCCACAACCTCCCTGGGCAGCCTGTTCCAGGGCTCTGTCACCCTCATTGTAAAGAAGTTTCTCCTCATGTTGCAGTGAAGCCTTCTGTGTTCCAGTTTGTATCCATTTTTCCTTGTATTTTTACTGTGCCTCACAGAAAAGAGCTTGGCCCCCTCCACTTGACACCCACCCCTCAGATACTTAGCCACTGATCAGATCCCCTCTCAGTCTTCTCAAGACTAAACAGCCCCAGGCCTCTCAGTCTCTCTTGACAGGAGAGATGCTCAAGTCCCCTAAAGCATCCTCATGGCTCTCTGTTGGACCCTCTCCAGCAGGTCTCTGTCTCTCTTGAACAGGGAAGCCCAAAACTGGATGCAGTGTTGCAGGTGTGGCCTCAGCAGGGCAGAATAGAGGGGCAGAAGAACCTCCCTAGACCTGCTGGCCACACTTTTCTTGATGTACCACAGGATGCCACTGGCTCTCTTGGCCAACATCTCCAAGGGATGGGGCCCCAACCACCTCCCTGGGCAACCTGTTCCACCTACGCATGAAGGGGATGCAAAGGCTTTGTAGCACTACTCTGCTCTTTCAACCACATGGCAAGCAGCAGGCACACCCAGAGCCCCTTGGCCTACCTGTAGCACAAAGGGCAATGAAGGTTTGTGCATGCTTCCGGATCAAAAGCAACTTGTCTTTAGGTAGGGGCAGCTTCCTTAGGATGTGTTCGATGAAGTCGTGTGGAGTGACGGCTGCAAGGTTCCACTTCAACTTCCCCAACACCACCAGCTCCCATTCCTGCATGGAGGAGATGGAGAGGGAAGAAGAAAAGCTATAAGCAAACCTGAAAAGGAGAAAACAGACCCCACCTCACTTATGTCTGCAATTATATCACTGCTGAATCAGTTCGGCTCAAACCTTTTCTCCACACTCTCCCCACACGTCCTTACTGCTTTGAAGTTGTTGACTTTTTTCTTACCCCCCCCCCCTTTTTTTTTTTTGAACACTGGAAATGTCAAGCTCTACTGAAAATAATGAGACCTGGCAGCTCCTGCCAAGATTTTACTTTTTCTGTATCCAGTGCTGAATGCCCACCCAGAAAGTTCAGCCTGCAATTAGATATTGCCAAGGTCACTGTGGTCTTTTCCTAGTAACTTCTTTTAAATGGCTATGGGCCTTACTTTATAACCTTTTAAAGCCCTAGGGATAACCATGCCATGAAAATAACCCAGCTAAATGGTTTTTATTTTTCAATTCAAAACTGAGAAAGTTAGCTTGATGGCATTCCCTCCCAAAACGGTATTCCAAAGCTCCTGCAAATAAATCTGATGGCGCTTCAAACTACTCCCAACACAGCCCTTGCAGAAAGGAAATGCACACAACACAACACAGCCAAGGAGTAGCCTGTGTAAATTATCTGCCAATAAATCATGTAGGATCCATTCCCACATTCTTTGCATGCCCAAAAACTCCCAGTGAAATCAGAGGAAAGCTTTGGTACGTACGTAGCCACTGGCCATTCCCTGCCATGTGATTACGTAGAGGAACGGTACCTAACCAACAGATCCCAGCCACGGGGTTCAAAGCAGGGCTAAACCTGCAGGCTTCACCATTTAAAGCAACTTCTGAACACCTCACAGCGCCCCACAGAGCGAACAAAGCTCAGGCTCTGGACTCCTTCCTGTCTTTATACATCAACTATTAGCTCTTAACTAAATTCCATGCACTTGATTCTTCAGCCTTGATGATGCGTGAGCCTGACAGAACCCAGCGTGGTGGCGTGGGGGGAGGGGGGGGGGAGCCCCAGCTAAGCTTGTAGAGCTGGCAAGTCCAAAGAAGAAAAAGAAAAGGGGGGGAAAAAAAAGAAGAAGAAAAAAAAACAGCAGTCCTTTAACTTTGCAGCCGAGGAGACGTCAACCAGCGTTGCTGAGAAACCATAAACATGGACCCCACAATGCCATTTCTGCAGTTGTTCCTCTGAATAGATGCCCGCTCCAACAGCAAGCTGCCTTCCTACAGACATTCCTACTGGATTATGACACAGTCCTCTATAGCTTGAAGAAAAAAAATAATCTCACATTCATGTATGTAAAAGGTTTGGGTTTTTGTTTGTTTTCTCTCTCAAGAAAACCTGGAAAATGTTTGACTGTAATAACCGTTAAGGTAACCAAGAAGCTGAGGACTTCTCTTCTGTTGCTAACGGGACAGATTTTGGTATAGAAAAGCCCTTTTAATCTAGAGGTCTGAACACAGGGAAGCACTTCAGACACGTGTTTAAAACAGGCAGGCACACCGCTCCAGGTGCTCTCATGCGAAGGCCACCACAGAAACTCCCCAACAAGCCCGTGCCACCGGTGGGACACCTCAGGTCCGTGACAGCCACGGCAGGCTTTCGCAGTGCAGAGCTCTTCACTCTGCAGAGGCAGGAGCTCCCAGTCCCTCCCAGGGGGAATTCCCACTGCCTTCACCCAGTGATTCACAGGAAAAGCTCTCCTGGGATTCAGCTGGCTATGGGCATTTGCCAGGAACCAGGAGAAGAACTAAGCAACCTGGCTGGTCATGCATCTGAGAGGCTCGAACACGTGTCTAGCACGCTGCACCACGATTTGCCTTGCAAACGCTCACTATTCCCTCCCAACAACCTCGGCTCTTTTCGTTTCTGCTTTTGCTGGGTCTACAGTGAGCTCTTCCCACAAGCACCTCCACATGGCCTTTTCCTCACAGGGCTGTAATTAACCACGCTGGATTTTCATCCTGCCACCTGCCTCGGTGGGGAATCACATTCGCAAGAGCCACAGGGACCAAGCCACAGCTTCCCAGTTTACACACCCACACGTTTCCCCGTTGGCACCTGAGCTCTCGACAGTAAAAGCCACCCCGGGTGAAGAACCCACCCCGTCCTGGGGTTCTGCTGGGCATGCACAGCAGCTCACCCGGCAGGAGGGCTGCCCAGATAGAATCACAGCATGGTTGGGGTCAGAACAGACCTTAAAAGATCATCTAGCTCCAACCCCCGTGCCATGGGCATAGTCACCTTCCACTAAACCAGGCTGCTGTGCAGCTTGCAGCTCCCCCTGCGGCGGCTCCCCCCCCCGAGGGGCTCCCCCGCCTCCGCCAGGGCCGCCCGTCAGCCCTTCCAAGGGTGAAGTCATGCCCGGCACCGCGTGTCTGCCGCCAGGTGGCGCCGCCGGCCCACGGCGCCCACCCCGCGCACGTGCGCGCAGCCCCTCCCTCCCTCCCTCCCGACGAGGTCCCCCCGCGGGGAGACCCAGACCCACACCCACGGGGAAGCGGGCGGGCAGGCCACGGGCACACACGCGGCTGGGGGCAGGGGCTTGGGAACGGGGACACGGGACGACCCCAAGCACAACTTCCCCTGCGGCGTCCCGCCGGCAGCGCTGCGCCTGTGAATGAGGCACGGAGAGCGGCTGAACGCCGGCTTCAGAGGAGCCCGACCCAGGGAAGGAGGGGAAGGAGAAGGCAGCCAGCGGAGAGAAGGTGGCGGGGTGGCCTGCTGCTGCTTACCAGCAGCTCTTGGGGTCTGATGGAATTGTCCGTATATATGCACAGCTTCTCAGCTGTGAGGGGGATTGTCTCTTTCAGCTTGGAGGCCAGGAACATGCACACCGCCCCCAGCAGCTGCAGATGGCACTTTCGAGTGGGCACCACAGCTAAGAATCTGTCCAAGTAATTCATGGCCAGAGGAAAAACTTCTTCTTCGCACTTCTGCTCTTCACAGACCTGCGAGCGGGAGGAGCGGTGGGGAGGGGAGGACGGGACGGTGAGAGGAGTGGGTGAGAGGGTTCGGTGTGGGGGACACGACAGACAGAAAGAGACAAGAAGGAAAAACATCAATGAGTGATCACACGAAACCAGACCACTGCCTCCCTGCCCTGTCTCCTGCTATTTTTGTTTCCCGGGGAGCTAAATTTTGGGGGAGGGGGAGATCTCTGGAGAGCCTGGGAAGGCTGTCAATCGGCTTTCACATTCCTTTAGTTCATTCAGTAAGAAATGAATTCAAGACACTGTGTGGGAGAGCCGAAAAGCCCAATCCAGCAGCAAGCGAGCAGCCTCCGACTCCTTCTTTTTTTTTTTTTTTTTTTCCTCTTTGCGACCCATTTTTTTTTTTTTTCCCCTCTTTGATTTCGTCATATTTTCAAAAAATCGATAAAAAATATTAAAACTCCCCCGGAGGTCCTGATTTCGGTGCCGGCGGCATGCCGGGTCGGTCCCCTATCTTTTCCGACAATTGCAAAAATTCCCCCGGGGGGTGTTCCCCAGCCCCGAGCCCCCGATGGAACGTTGGCGGGGTGGAGGACGGGAGAGACAGCAAGGGTGAGGTGGGGTGGGGAGAGCCCGAGCAGTCTTGGAGCCCTTCAGCAACAGCGAACGAAAAAAAAAAAAATTATTTCAAAAATTTACCAAAAATCGGAGCCGAGAAGAAAATGCACAAATCGCACATGAAAACTAAGCGGGGAGCCTGGGCTTTCCAACCCACGGGGTTTGGTCCGGCTACGGTCCCCCCAAAAGGAGATCCGAAGGGGCAAATGATGGGTGGTGGGGCCAGGAGCAAGGCAGGGGACTCTGCAGGGAACTGGGCCCTTGGCCGCTCCGCCTGAAGTTACCGAGGCGAAGCGGAGGTTCGCCGCACACTCGGGCTCCCCGATAGTCCCCCGCCCGGCCGGAGAAACCGGGGGGGGGGGCGGTGGCAAGGGGCATTTCCAAGCCCCTTCTTGCAATGGAAGGGGGAAGACGGGCACGGCGCCTCCGAACCGAGTTGCAAGCAACGCAACATGGCGAAAAAAAAGGCTCGTCCTCCCCACTGCATACGTGGGCATGAAACCCTCGCTGGGCAAAATGCGGGGGTCACCGGGCAACGCTGCCCCTCACCATGCCCCGGGCACAGCTCCCTTCTCCCAGAAAAGCCTCAATCTCAGGCGCTCCCGGCCGCCCGCAGCCGGAGGCGGCTTTTCTTTACTTTTTAATTGCAAATTACTTTTCCAGCTCCACACCCCCCTTCCCCGGCACCCCGCTTTGCAGCAGCACCCCAGAAACGGTCGCTTCCCCCGCGGGTTGTTGCTGCTCCCCGGCGCCCCTTCCCCCACCGCACCGGGTGAGCTCAGGACGGGGGATGGGGAAGGACAAGCAGAACCCCCACCGCGACCGGAGGGGCGAAAGGCTGCATGGTGGGGGGGTTCGAAGCAAAGCGGAGGGGCTGCCCGCGGCAGGAACCTCGCAGGCGGCCGCCCTGATATCCCCCCGCGCTGACCGTCATCGCTCTTAGGGGGCCAGGGAAAGGCGCCGGGACACAAACCTCCAGCATCCAAGTGGCCACCATCCTTCTCATGAAGGGCTGGATGTCCTTCTGGACGCACTTGAAGTAGGAGCACTGGGGCAGATACCTCTCCTCTATGGTTAGTAAGTTGTGCAAAACGCGGTCATCGTAGAGCAAGTTTGGGTCGGGCAGAGCTCTCCTCGTGGGATCCACCTCACAGCACAGCAGCTCCATGTTTCCAAAGAGATCTCCCTCTTTCTCTGATGGAAAAGTGGTTTCTTTTTTTTTTTTCCTTCTTCTTCTTCTTTTTTTTTTTCTTTCGGAGGTGGGGGGGAAGGGGGTGGGGAAAGGAGAGGGGTAAAGGAGGAGGGGTAGGTGGGTGGGAAGAAGACGGCAGGGCTTTCCAGCTCGCTCCTGCCTCGCTTGAAAACTCCTCTCTCCTCTCTGATTTCTAGCCTAAAGTTGAAGCAAAGTGACGCAACTCGCCAGGGCAGGCAGTTCTCTCTCTCTCTCTCTCTCTCTTGTTATTATGGAGAACAGCAGCTGGTCAGACGTAACATCAAACGCGCTTTTTTTTTTTTTTTCTTCCCCTCTATAAGCTAACAAGGAACCAGGAGGCCCTCGTATAGGGACACACACAAATGACAGCTTCTCTTTTGCTTGCTTCCAGCTACCAAATGAAATGCGCTCCGCACTTTCCTCCTCCAAGAACCCATCTGAACTTAACTCAGACCCCTTTTCTTATTGCAAGGAACTAAGCCTCCACCGGTACCCACCGAACCGACGGGGGCGAAGGATGAAATGTCCCGGTTTAGCGGGCTGCCAGATCCACGCCCCGCAAGCCCTTGACCCACTCCCCTCTCCGGCACCCCCTTCATCTGTCCCCGGAGAGGGACGGAGCTTCCTGCTAACTGTAGCGTTAACACCAAACCCGAAAAAGACTTCAAACCTCTTAGCGGGGTGGGGGCGGGGTTCCGCGGCGTTTTCGGGGTGCAAATCTAACAATAATCACCACTTCATCCGGCAGACACAAGAGTTTCTAGCAGGCGAACCGTTTTAGCACTGCACGACCACACTGATAAAACTTTCTAGGAAATGCAGCGGGGGAGGTAGAGAGGTTGGCTGGGGTTGGGGGGGGGGGAGGGGGAAAAGAGTTACATCCCGCACTAGGTGACTTCCACCCTCCTCGCACTCCACCGGCGTCGCAGTTGCTCCCCGCCTGCAAAATGTGTCAACTTTGCGAAGTCTCTGCCGTTGCCTGCTACGGCAGAGCAAGAGGCTCCCGAGCGGGGAAAAGAGGCTGCCCGGGGATGAGCTAACCGGGCAGCCGCGGCAAGGAGGCGGCCCCGCAGGGGGATGCGAGGAGCACTATCCCCGAAGCCTCCTGCCGACCCGCCTACCCCACTCCCCCCGGCCCCCCTCCCAACCCCAGGCGCCGCGGAGGTGCGCTGAGCGGCGGGGGTAGGGGGAGGAAAGAAATACCGCCTTAAAAGTGTGACTGGGGAGTTTGGGGCGCCGCTTCCCCTCCCTCTATTTGCATAGCCAATAGCTCTGGGGCTCTTGCCGCTGCGCGCTGATTGTTACCGGGCAGATTATATTTTAAGGACGCATGCTGCCCGCATCGAAAGCAACCCAGGAGGGAAGGGGGCGAGCTGGATCCCCCTCACCTAACCTCAGCGCCGGTCCCGGGAGCAGTACGGGTCCTGCTGGTACCAAGGAAGGCGGCCGGCCGGCTGCCGTTGCCCGCGAGTGGTCAAGCGCACGCGCTCCCACGCCAGCTCTAGCCCCTCCAGATCAAAACGGATGGGAGGGATGAGATCGGCTTTGTCGTGGGTTGCATCTCTCCGGCGTCCAGCGGCAAGGGTTCCCTTGCAAAAACCGGCTGGGACAGCTCCGCACCTAACGCGCCCCGTCGGAGCGAACGGCTGCCTAGCCACCAAAAAAGCCAGCAGGATTCCCTTTCCTTCCCGTCCCCCAGTAACGCAGAGCCTGGCAGGGACAGCCGAGCCTTCTAGCCTCCACGGACTGCCAGCAGCATTTGTCGGAAAATCATTTCCGCGACCCCTCGTCCCATCCACGGAGCGCGCACCTCCCGGCCACAGCCGAAACCAAGTGGCGGTCGCGGCGTGGTTCGGGAGCTGCCGGCCACTGTGTGTGGCCCCTCGCCTCCCGTCCTCCCCGACCCCCCTCCCCGCCCAGGCGGGAGCTTACCGGGGCCGAGCCCGCCGTAGGCGGATTTAGGCAGAGCTTTGCCCGGCAAGACTGGCGTTTTAGGAGGGCGAAGGAAGGGAGCGAGGAGGGGGCACCCCCCGCCGTACGTCGAGGGCGGCGAGCGGTGACCCGCTGCGTTGCGGCGTGCTCCGCAATGAAAGGCTCTTTAACTTCCACCATTCATTTCCCCTTCCTGGCTACTCCTGTGAACAGGGAGCGTGTTGTGTCAGCGCACGTTTTCCTTCTCCAAACTTAAATTCATAAGCGCTCCCGTCTGGCTTTGTAGCCCGACAATGCAGCGATTGTGATTTATGTGGGTTTCGGGGGGGAGGACAACGGGTGTCCTAATTGTCCGGCACCGACTTTCCGAAGTGGGGTGATGTCTGGGGCACGGCGCGGCTGCCGGCGGCGGGGAGCCGCGGAGACCATGGGAGGGATGCGGGGGCCCCCGCTCCCCGCGATGGGGCAGCTGCCGAGGGAGCAGCCAAGGGCCCCGCGGGAGGGCTGCAGCCTCTCCCCGCCAACCTTCTTGGAGCGGGGGGGGGGGAACTCCCGTCAGGAAAAAAACCAAACAACCCACAGAACAAAACGAAACACAAACCGAAAACAAAACCAACCCCCAAAATCAATGAATGGAAGCATGCCAGCTCTGCACGCGGAGGTGCCGTCGATCCGCAGCGACGTCGTGAAAAGTAAAACCACCAACCAAAAAACAACCCCCCTTTCCCGGTGCGATGCGTGTTAGATACGCGGTAACCCCCGTTTCTAACGGGGAAACGGCGGTTCTGTGAAACGCAGCCGGCGGGGAGGCAGCCGGGGCGGCCGGTGGGAGATCCGCATCCGCGGAAACCAACCAGTGTGCCCTATCTGCCCCTTCTCCTGTCCCTGTGCCTACGGGCGCTGCCGCCTGCGTTTGGAGGCAGCAGATGTTTTAACAGCCTCCGTGTAGAGATTACCGAGTGCCATATGTTAAATACCACCCTCCCTCCGGAAAAAAAAGAGAGGGGGAAAAAAGAGAGAGAAAAAAAAAAAAAAAAAGGAAAAAAAAATTTAAAAAATAAAATAAGAAATACATTTCGCACTCTCTCCCCTTCTTTTGCTGAGCCTCTTCGCCCGTTTTTAAAAGCCTAAAGGATGAAATAACAACATCTCCGGTGTACGGTTCTTGCCCCGGCGGCGCCGGGAGCGCCGCTCTCCGCAGCCCTATGCGGAGCCGCCGCCGCAGTGGGCGACCCGCTCTGCCGGGACGGCCGCCGCCCTCTGTTCCCCGCTCCCGGCAACCTTGCGGGAGGGGGCAGCCCTGCTCCCAGCCCCACCACGGGTGGCAACGTCGCGGGCCCTGCGTTTGCCGTGGGAGCCCCTCTGGCGCAGGTCATGGTGCCCGGGGTGTCCCGGCGCCTCATCATTGACGTGACACGCCGTTATCATGATATCGGTGCTGTGTAATGGTATTTCATTGGCGTGACTCCCAGGAGGCTGCAAAACGCCGTGACTCTTCTTTCCTTTTCAGCTGGCTCCTTCATTCGTCATCGCTCCTATTTCTTTCTGTTATTTGCGAATCCCAGAGGAACGTCTTGAAGGTGCTTGAGGGGGACGTCGAGGGATGAAGCTTTGCCTTTGAACCGCAGACCAATGGCCAAGTTATGTGTGCGCCCGGCGGCCGCTGGTTTTTTGTTTTGTTTTGTTTTGTTTGTTTAAATGAAGTAAGTATTCCCTTGCAGGGCTTGGAACCTGAAAGCTGGAGTGTGAAACATGAGAATCTGAAAGTGAAACCGACTGTAAGCCAAAAAAGAAACAGATGAATGTGTTTCCGCTGTCCAAGCTGGGGAAAGCCCCGAAAGCAAACAAACACCGGGAATCAAAAAATGTGCAAGATATTTGAAATGCAATTAGTCCGGCAACAGTCACTGGAAGCAGTCTGTCTTCGTGCTTTCTTTCTTCTTTTTTTCTCTTTTCTTTCTTTTCTTTCCTTTTCTTTTCCTTTCCTTTCTCCTTTCCTTTCTCCTTTCCTTTCCTTCTTTCCTTTCCTTTCCTTTCCTTCTTTCCTTTCCTTTCCTTTCCTTTCCTTTCCTTTCCTTTCCTTTCCTTTCCTTTCCTTTCCTTTCCTTTCCTTTCCTTTCCTTTCCTTTCCTTTCCTTTCCTTTCCTTTCCTTTCCTTTCCTTTCCTTTTCTCCTCTCCTCTCCGAACCTCTCCGAACCTCTCCTCTCCTCTCCTCTCCTCTCCGAACCTCTCCTCTCCTCTCCTCTCCGAACCTCTCCTCTCCTCTCCTCTCCGAACCTCTCCTCTCCGAACCTCTCCTCTCCGAACCTCTCCTCTCCGAACCTCTCCTCTCCGAACCTCTCCTCTCCGAACCTCTCCTCTCCTCTCCGAACCTCTCCTCTCCTCTCCTCTCCGAACCTCTCCTCTCCGAACCTCTCCTCTCCGAACCTCTCCTCTCCTCTCCGAACCTCTCCTCTCCTCTCCTCTCCGAACCTCTCCTCTCCTCTCCGAACCTCTCCTCTCCTCTCCTCTCCGAACCTCTCCTCTCCTCTCCGAACCTCTCCTCTCCTCTCCGAACCTCTCCTCTCCGAACCTCTCCTCTCCTCTCCGAACCTCTCCTCTCCTCTCTGAACCTCTCCTCTCCGAACCTCTCCTCTCCGAACCTCTCCTCTCCTCTCCGAACCTCTCCTCTCCGAACCTCTCCTCTCCTCTCCTCTCCGAACCTCTCCTCTCCGAACCTCTCCTCTCCGAACCTCTCCTCTCCTCTCCTCTCCGAACCTCTCCTCTCCTCTCCTCTCCTCTCCTCTCCTCTCCTCTCCTCTCCTCTCCTCTCCTCTCCTCTCCTCTCCTCTCCTCTCCTCTCCTCTCCTCTCCTCTTTCTTTTCTTTCTTCTCTTCTCCTTCCTCCCTTCCCTTCCCTTCCCTTCCCTTCCCTTCCCTTCCCTTCCCTTCCCTTCCCTTCCCTTCCCTTCCCTTCCCTTCCCAAACCTTCCCAAACCTTCCCAAACCTTCCCAAACCTTCCCAAACCTTCCCAAACCTTCCCAAACCTTCCCTTCCCTTCCCAAACCTTCCCTTCCCAAACCTTCCCTTCCCTTCCCAAGCCTTCCCTTCCCTTCCCAAACCTTCCCTTCCCAAACCTTCCCAAACCTTCCCTTCCCAAACCTTCCCAAACCTTCCCTCTCTTTCTCCCTTTTCCCCTTCCTTTTATTTTTCTCTTTTCTCTCTTCTTGTCTCTGCTTCTGTTTTCATTGATCTGCAAGGCTTTGCAGTCATTTCAAAGGAAGCAAGAAAACCATTTGTTTCCGAATATATGAGCCTTCCCTCCCCGTACCTGATTTTCAGCTGTTCAAAGGTGAATTCCATCATTCCAAGTGATGCATCAAAGCAGGATCAGTATGGTAAAAATTAACTTTTCCTCTGATATCTGGTTAAAGACTCAGAAAGGCTGTGGATACCACAGGAACTGCTGTACGTTGCCTGTGTATTTTTAAGGAGCTAAGTTTAATACCACTGGCAATTTTCAACTCCAAATACCACTGTAGTGGCAGCTTTATCATTTACAACCACCTTAATTACTGAGGGGGTGAAATCTATCCTGTAATAAAACTATACTTGCCTTCAGAAAGTGATTTTATGCAGTCACAACGGTTGCAGCATTAACTAGTGAATTCTGTGTGATTGCTGAGTGTACTTTTTAATGATTTCCCCTTTTCTATTCCATGCAAAGTTAGTTCCTGTTCCTTTCTCGTTCCTTAGCTTAAACTTAGTGAGAGCAGGAGCTGGAAACTCGGTTTGTGCATTGCCCAGTGCAAGCAGTCCACAATTTTGCTGAGGTTTCTTTTGTCAGGTGAGATGGGAAGGGAATAGAATAGAATAGAATAGAATAGAATAGAATAGAATAGAATAGAATAGAATAGAATAGAATAGAATAGACCAGACCAGACCAGACCAGACCAGGTTGGAAGAGACCTTCAAGATCATCATGTCCCATCAACCCATCAGCTAATCCAACGTACCTAATCAACTAAACCATGCAACCAAGCATCCTATCAAGTCTCCTTCTGAGCACCTCCAATGACACAGTCAGTCCACCACCCTCTCTGGGCAAGCCCATTCCAATGGGCAAGAGCTACATGAATGATACATGTACCTGGGACTCACAGAGGTCATAGAATCAATTGGGCTGGAAAAGACCTCAGAGATCAAGTCCAACCTATTACCTAATACCCTAACACCTCAGGACAACTAAACTATGGCTCCAAGTGCCCACATCCCAGCCTTTTTTGAACACCTCCAGGGATGGGGGACTCCACCACCCTCCCTGGGCAGCACATTCCAATGGCCAGTCTCTCTTTCTGTGACGAACTTTCTCCTCACCTTGAGCCTAAACTTCTCGTGGTGCATCTTGAGACTGTGTCCTCCTGTTGTTGGTTGCCTGAGAGAAGAGACCAACCCCTACCTGGCTACAACCTCCTTTCAGGAAGCTGTAAACAGCAAGAAGGTCTCCCTGAGCCTCCTCTTCTCCAGGCTAAGCAACCCCAGCTCCCTCAGCCTCTCCTCATGTTTTAGGCTGGAAAATTTTGCAATTCCATCACAGTTAGCCCAGATTTGACATTAATGTGAGCTAGAGAAATCTAGGGAAATGCTGGGAGATCCAGGATGGTAGGGGTGGTGGCACTACATTTAGGCTAACAGCTAAGGGAGCTGGTTCAACTGCAAGTTTAATTTGTCCCTTGATATTTCATTCAAGGTTAGATGAGGTTAAAGCCTAGAGAGTATATTCCACTGCAAATCACAGCTGCACAGTTCAAGGAGGACTGTTTCTGTGACCAGTATTACAGAAAAAAACTCAATTATAAATCAGATTTGTAACCAGGGATGTGTTCAGCGCCTTAAAATGATTGAATCTGTGAATCTATGTTGAATCTACAACCTGTGGCAACACAGCCACATAGAGGATGAGATCTTCCAGTTTTCCCTGCAGCAAAGGAACTGAAACTCATGAGAAATTTCTGCTGAAGCTGGAAGTCTAGGGCTGGGAATTTTCTTGCTATAGAGGAGACAGAGAAATTTTTGTGTCAACTTAACTCTCCTGGTGCCACAGCCTGATCTTGCAGGGCTGCCACATACTTTGCAGTGACTGCTGCTGGCTGGATGTTAGGAAGAAGTACTTCCCAGAAAGTGAGATTGGCCATTGGAATGTGCTGCCCAGGGAGGGTGGTGGAGTCACCATCACTGGAGGTGTTTAGAAAGAGCCCTGGATGGGGTGCTTTGGTGCCATGGTTTAGTTGATTAGATGGTGTTGGATGATAGGTTGGACTCGATGATCTCGAAGGTCTTTTCCAACCTGGTTAATTCTGTTCTATTCTATTTGGATGCTGTTGGCTTAGAGGGATCAGGAACACATAATAGGTGCCTCCGTACACACTTGGGAGTCAATGAAAGCGAGAGCTCTTGACATTTTGTACAGGATCTGGGCCCTGGTATGCAGAACTGTACATAAACTTTGCTGTTCTTTCTTTGCTTAGGGGTGTGGGGGACAACAAATTGGCTTTTGGAAACCATGCTGCCCAGAGAGTTTGTGGAGTCTCCTTCTCTGGAGGCTTTCAAAACCCCGCTTGGATGCATTCCTGTGTGGACCACTCTAAGTGGTCCTGCTCTGGCAGGGGGGTTGGACTGGATGATCTCTGGAGGTCCCTTCCAACCTCTAATGTACTGTGATATTTGAAAGAGCAAGAACAGTGCTGGTAAATTCCAGGTATGAACCAGTGATACCTCATTCATCATTAGTTAGTGTGACAGGATCTGAAGGTGACAGAATAAAATTTCTAAGGACTTTTTCTCTTCTCTGCTTATCAGTCAGGTTGATTTTATGCTTAAAGCTGACTTGTTAATACTCTGCATTCTGCTCTATGGTTTTCCTGTTCCCTGGGATGTTTGCTGTCTACAACTACCTGAAGGGAGGCTGTAGCTAGGTGGGGGTTGGTCTCTTCCTCCCAGGCAACCAGCACCAAGAACAAGGGGACACAGTCTCAAGCTGCACCAGGGGAAGTTTAGGCTGGAGGTGAGGAGAAAGTTCTTCACTGAGAGAGTCATTAGCCTTTGGAATGTGCTGCCCAGGGAGGTGGTGGAGTCACCATCCCTGGAGGTGTTCAAGAGGGGATTGGATGTGGCACTTGGTGCCATGATTTAGTCATGAGGTCTGTGGTGACAGGTTGGACTTGATGATCTTTGAGATCTCTTCCAACCTTGGTGATTCTGTGATTCTGTTTGTATCAGTCCTTAGTTTGAAGATGGCTTTGATATTAAGTGCACAATATTGTTTTTTCTATCCAGAAGAGATGAACAAAAGACTCTCTGTCACCAAACCTTCAGCTAACCTCCCATTTTTTTGAAGCATCCTGCTGTCACAACACCTTCCTTCAAAAGTAGAGTCCTTTGTGGTCTCTCAGCCTTGACCTGGTGCATGGAGTTTTGTTCTTCCCAAAATAAAGGTGGAGCTTCAATTCCATTTTATTTCCTCCCCCTTCTGTACACTAAGACAGAGGTTATACATTTAATATATATGTGTGGCATGCCCAAGTCTGTACAACTGAGGAAGGGGGCAGGGGGGAGGAGGAAGACCTTCCGAGCAAATTGCTCCTTTTATGGTGAGCTGAGAAGGGATCCTGCATGCCTTGGTTGTCTTAACATTGCCCTGAGCTGCTAAATAATCACAATATTTATCCCCAGAAGCAGCTGTATTTTAAAGGTAAGTGCAATGATTCAGTTAATCTGCAGCTAAGAGAATTATCCTGTCACATCTTCCCCCGTTGACCAGTTTGCTGAAGCATGTGAGGCTCAGATGCCTGGCAAAGGGGCAGGACATTTTGTATGGAGCTACACCAGTGTGGGATTTGGGGTTGGAAGCCATGTGGATGAGTGTGTTACATGACAGCTTGCTGCAGGGGCAACTTAAGCTTCTCATTTTCAAGTTCTGAAGCTAGGTGGATTTTTAAAGGAGGGAAAGCTAAGTTCCCTCTCAGCACTTAGCTTCTTTCCTCTGTAAAAGCATCAAAAAAACCTGCACATAAAGAAATGCTTATCACAAGTCTTCTGGCTTAAATATCTGCTGATAGAATATTTTGGGTATCCCCCTTTGCATACCAGGGGCTGTGAAATACTCACTAGGGCCTTTTGTGGCCAAAGAAACAATGAATGAAGACAGGCAGACAGGAATGGAACGGAAAGGAATGGAATCGGAATGGAATGGGATGGGATGGGATGGGATGGGATGGGATGGGATGGGATGGGATGGGATGGGATGGGATGGATGGAATGGGATGGGATGGAATGGAATGGAATGGAATGGAATGGAATGGAATGGAACGGAACAGAACGGAATTAACCAGGTTGGAAGAGACCTTTGAGATCATTGAGTCTAACCTATCACCCAACACCATCTCATCAACTAAACCACCAAACACCCCATCCAGTCTCTTCCTAAACACCTCCAGGGATGGTGACTCCCCCACCTCCCTGGGCAGCACATTCCAATGGCCAATCTCTCTTTCTGGGGAGAACTTCTTCCTAACCTCCAGCCTAAACCTGCCCTGGTGCAGCTTGAGACTGTGTCCTCTTGTTCTGGTGCTGGTTGCCAGAACAACCTCCCTTCAGGTAGTTGGAGAGAGCAAGAAGGTCTCCCCTGAGCCTCCTCTTCTCCAGGCTAAGCAACCCCAGCTCCCTCAGCCTCTCCTCACAGGGCTGTGCTCCAAACCCCTCACCAGCTACAAAACAAAACAAAACAAAACAAAACAAAACAAGACAAAACAAAACAAACCCAAACAAAACCAAACCAAGCCAAAACCAAACCAAGAGTAAACCAAAATAATACAGTATAAATAAAGGGCCCTCTACTGAGTTCAGCAATTTCACTTGTTAATTTCCTCTGCCACAATGGCTGAATTAAAAGCTATTTACATGGATCATAGAATCATAGAATTGTTAGAGTTAGCAGGAATCTCAGAGATCATCCAGTTCCAACCCCCCTGCATGGGGCAGGGACACCCTCACACTAGATCACGTTGCTCAGAGCCACATCCCGCCTGGCCTTCAAAACCTCCAGGGATGAGGCTTCCACCACCTCCCTGGGCAACCTGTGCCAGTGGTCTCCCCACCCTCATGGGGAACAACTTCTTCCTAACATCCAATCTGAATCTACCCATTTGGTTTTTTTGTTCCATTCCCCCCAGTCCTATCACTCCCTGACACCCTCAAAAGTCCCTCTCCAGCTTTCTGGTAGCCCCCTTCAGATACTGGAAGGCCACAATAAGGTCTCCTTGGAGCCTTCTCCAGACTGCATAAACCCAACTCTTTCAGTCTGTCCTCACAGGAGAGGAGCTCCAGCCCTCTGATCATCCTCATGGCCCTTCTCTGGACATGTTCCAGCACCTCCAGATCCTTCCTGTACTAGGGGCTCCAGAACTGGACGCAGTACTCCAGGTGGGGTTCTCACCAGTGTGGAGTAGATGGGGAGAATCACCTCTCTTAACCTGCTGTCTATGCTCCTCTTGGTATCTACCCTCCTGTTTAAGTGGAAAGAAATTGTCACAGGCTCTGCAAAATCCACTTCTGCTGCCACTGGAGAGCACCTAAGGCTCTTCCATCACCCCACGAGGGCAAAACACTTTGACAGCACCTGGCTGATGAAAAGTGATTTCTCAAGGACTAACTCTCCCCTGGGGCTGTCAAAAGGAATGTCCTATCCTCTCTGCAGCTCTGCTGCCTCACTTCCACAGCATCTTGTTTTGCACTTGACTAGGAAACTATTTTGTTTGATTACTGTTTTTCCTGATGCAGCAGTTGGTGTTCACAAGCATAAACGTGACTTGATGCTCCCTAAAGAGTGGTGATCCCCTCCAGTTGTCTTACTGGATGTAAATATACACACGATGGGGAGAAACGCTGCCCAGAGAAGGAGTTAAGTTGGAAGTCTTCTAGTTCAATGCACTGCTCACTGTAGGGCCACCTTCTGAGCTAGGCTGGATTGCTCAGGGCCTTGACCAGTTAAAATATTACAGTATCACACAGTCTCACAGTACATTAGAGGTTGGAAGGGACCTCCAGAGATCCAACCCCCCTGCCAGAGCAGGATCACTTAGGGTAGACTACACAGGAACGCATCCAGGTGGGCCTGGAAAGTCTCCAGGGAAGGAGACTCCACAACCTCTCTGGGCAGCCTGCTCCAGGGCTCTGTCACCCTCACTGTAAAGGACTTTCCCCTCATGGTGAGGTGAAATCTTCTATGTTCAAGCTTGTATCCATTTTTCTTTGTCTTTTTACTGCGCACCACCCAAAAGAGCTTGGCCCCCTCCACTTGACACCCACCCCTCAGATATTGATAGACATTGATCAGATCCCCTCTCAGCCTTCTCTTCTCCAGACTAAACAGCCCCAGGGCTCTCAGTCTCTCTTCACAAGGGAGATGCTCAAGTCCCCTAATCATCCTCGTGGCTCTCCCTTGGACTCTCTCCAGCAGGTCTCTGTCTCTCTTGAACAGGGGATCCTAAAACTGGACAGAGTATTGCAGGTGTGGTCTCAGCAGGGCAGAGCAAAGGGGGAGAAGAACCTCCCCAGCCCTGCTGGACACTTTTCCTGATGCACCCCAGGATACCATTGGCTCTCTTGGCCTCAAGGGCACATTGCTGTCCCATGCAGAACTTGCTGTCCACCAGCACTCCAAGGTCTTTCTCTGTGGAGCTGCTTTCCAGCAGGGCAGCCCCTAAGCTGTCCTGTTTCCTGCTGTTATTCCTCCCCAGGTGCAGGACCCTGCATGTGTCCTTATTGAACTTCATGAGGTTTGCCTGCACCCAGCTCTCAGCCTGTCCAGATCTCGTTGGGTGGCTGCAGACAGGCAGAATGGAAATCCCTCAGCCTCTCTGGGTAATCTGTTTCAGAGCTGCACCGCTCTGAGGGAAGAAGAACCTCTCCTTTATGCCTGGTCCAGGTTTGCCTGGCTGCAACATTTGTCCAGCACCTTGAAGTTCCCTGAGTATTTGAAAAAGGGCAAAAAGCAGTGATAGGTGCTTGCTGTACAGTGGTGCAACTCCATATACATAGCACACACATACATAGAGGCCTCAAGCACAAGCCCTATGAGGAGAGGCTGAGGGAGATGGGGTTGCTTAGCCTGGAGAAGAGGAGGCTCAGGGGAGACCTTCTTGCTCTCTACAACTCCCTGAAGGGAGGTTGTAGCCAGGTGGGGGTTGGTCTCTTCTCCCAGGCAACCAGCACCAGAACAAGAGGACACAGTCTCAAGCTGCACCAGGGGAGGTTTAGGCTGGAGGTGAGGAGAAAGTTCTTCCCAGAGAGAGTTGTTAGCCATTGGAATGTGCTGCCCAGGGAGGTGGTGGAGTCACCATCCCTGGAGGTGTTCAAGAGGGGACTGGACGTGGCACTTGGAGCCATGGTTTAGTTAGTCATGAGGTGTTGGGTGACAGGTTGGACTTGATGATATTTGAGGTCTTTTCTAACATTATTGATTCTATGATTCTTAGGATGGAGTGTGCAGGACCTGTAGATGGGAGCTTTATTGGTAAATGGGACTAAACTGCCTTACTAACTAAGAAAATTGGCAGCACATGTTCCACACTGCTCACTTCCATTAAAGCCTCCATATATCCCCTACTGTCTCCTCTTTTGGCTCTGTTCTTGGTTGTGAGCTACACTCCCCTGGAGTATTGTGTCCAAGTTTTGGTCACCTCAACATAAGAGAGATGTGGAGGTGCTGGAGCCAGTGCAGAGGGGGGCAACAAAACTGGTGAAGGAGCTTCAGAATAAATCTGATGAGGAGTAACTGAAGGAGCTGGGGATGGTTAGTTTGGAAAAGAGGAGGCTGAGGGGAGACCTCCTGGCTCTCTACAGCTACCTGAAAGGAGGTTGTGGAGAGGCTGGTGCTGGTTTCTTCTCACAGGTTATTAGTGATAGAACAAGAGGGAAATGGCCTCAAGCTGTGACTGGGTAGGTTTAGACTGGACATTAGGGAAAATATGTTTCCCAGCAAGAGTGGTCAGGCATTGGGATGTGCCGCCCAGGGTGGTAGTGGAGTCCCCAAGCCTGGCTGTGTTTAAAGGTAGTTTGGATGTGGTGCTTGGGACTATGGTTTAGGGGTGACCCTTGTAGAGTAGGGTTCTGGGTTGGGCTTGATGATCCTGGGGGTCTTTTGCAGCCTGAATGTTTCTGTGATTCTGTGTTTCATCCCTTACATTGCAAATCTGCACCCCTAGAAAAATTCTATTCTTCTGCTGGTACTTGTGTTAGACTCCATGACCTCTGAAGGTCCCTTCTAACCCCTACCTTTCTGTGACTCTGTGAATGGGAGCTGCAGAAGAAAGGCTTCAGAAAGATGTGGCAGTGCCTTTCACTCCTGTGTGAAAGAAGATCTTCCTGAGAGGAGCAGGGAGGTGGTGGAGTCACCATCACTGGAGGTGTTTAAGAAGAGACTGGATGAGGCACTTGGTGCCATGGTTCAGTTGATTAGATGGTGTTGGGTGATAGGTTGGGCTTGATTATCTCAAAGGTCTTTTCCAACCTGGTTAATTCTATTCCATTCCATTCCATCACAGGATTTTAGGGGTTGGAAGCGACCTTTGAAGATCTTTGAGTCCAAGCCCCCTGCCAGAGCAGGACCATAGAATCTAGCCCAGGTCACACAGCAACACATCCAGATGGGGATTGAAAGTCTTCAGAGAAAAAAGACTCCACAACCTCTCTGGGCAGCCTGTTCCAGCGCTCTGTGCCCTTCACAGTGTAGAAGTTCCTCCTCATGTTGAGGAAAGGGGCTGACAAAGGATGATGAAGATGCAGGGAAGTGGATTATTTAGTTCTATATATTTGCTTTCACACCTCAAGCTGAGAGTGGTTACCTTTGCAAACATTGCACAGCTGTTCCTGCTATGAATTCCAATAGTTGTTTTACCCTTGAGGTGATACCCTATAAAAGCAGAGGGCCTACAGGAGTGGAGTGCATGCAGAAATGGAAGCTGAAACTCCTGGAGAGCTGGGAAAAGCCAGTGTTAGTCTGCAGTTCCAGCTGTGGGGTCTCAGGGAGAGGTACTTGAGGGAGGACCCATGTCCTGAGAACATGCTTGGAAATCTAAACATGTCTGGGATCTGTTTGATTTAAGGAAGCATAAAAAGCATTCTTGTGACCCAAATATAACTCTGTTCTGCATAATAAGAATATTATGTAGAGGGTTTGAGATTTAACACATCCAAGTGCCGGGTTCTACACATTGGCCACAGCGACCCCAGGCAGTGCTACAGGCTGGGGTCAGAGGGGCTGGAGAGCAGCCAGGCAGAAAGGGACCTGGGAGTAGTGGCTGACAGCCAGCTGAAAATGAGCTAGCAGTGTGCCCAGGGGGGCAACAAGGCCAAGGGCATGGCCTGCATCAGGAACAGTGTGGCCAGCAGGAGCAGGGAGGTCATTCTGCCCCTGTACTCAGCACTGGTTAGGCCACACCTTGAGTCCTGTGTCCAGTTCTGGGCCACTCAGTTTAGGAAAGATGTTGAGTTGCTGGAAGGTGTCCAGAGAAGGGGCAACAAAGCTGGGGAGGGGTCTGGAGCACAGCCCTGTGAGGAGAGGCTGAGGGAGCTGGGGTTGCTTAGCCTGGAGAGGAGAAGGCTCAGGGGAGACCTTCTTGCTGTCTACAACTCCCTGAAGGGAGGTTGTAGCCAGGTGGGGGTTGGTCTCTTCTCCCAGGCAAGCAGCACCAGAACAAGAGGACACAGTCTCAAGCTGCACCAGGGGAGGTCTAGGCTGGAGGTTAGGAAGAAGTTCTTCATAGAAAGAGAGATTGGCCATTGGAATGTGCTGCCCAGGGAGGTGGTGGAGTCACCGTCCCTGGAGGTGTTTAGGAAGAGACTGGATGAGGCACTTGGTGCCATGGTTTAGTTGATTAGGTGGTGTTGGGTGATAGGTTGGACTCAGCAATCTCTGAGGTCTTTTCCAACCTGGTTAATTCTATTCTGTTCTATTTTTTTGAAAGGGTTTAGCAGGTTTAGGGGACTGTTGGTTGATTTTATGTTTGTTTGCTCATTTTGTTCTTTTCCTGGTAAGGTCAGGGTCTCTGCTGCACAGAAAATGCTTCAAAGGGCCCAGCTCCTGGCTCAGAGTTTTCAGACCTGCTGGGGTCAGAACTTATTGCCTTGAAGAGCATCAGATACCTAGAAAGTGTTAGAAGAAGTAATTTTCACTTCTCTTCTGAACTGAATCACTGGAAGAGGCTGCCCAGGGGGGCTGTGGAGTCTCCCTCTCTGGAGATATTAAAAACTCCCCTGGATGTGTTGCTGTGTGACCTGCTCTAGGTGCTCCTGCTCTGGCAGGGGGGTCGAACTGGAGGATCTTTTGAGGTCCTTTCCAGCCCCTGAAATTCAGGGATTCTTTGAATCACAATTATGATACTTGCTGACAACTTTATGACTGTAGCTTTCCTTCCCCCCTCCCCTCTCCCACTACAGAAACAGCATAGCCTTGTCATGCAGCTGTTGCATTCTGGATCTTCCTTCTGCTTTGGGTGGATTTTCCCATGTTCATAGCCATAGCTTTTGAGTCCTTCTGTCACTGAGCAGCTGCTGGCTGATACTAGAGAGCTGGTTTGGTTTTTTTCCCCTTTCTTTCCTCCTTCTATGTTCACACACAAGAGCAAGCTTGTGGACAACAGATTTTTAGGAAGGCTGATAAAGGAGCAAGGTCTTTCAGACCGTGCGACGGCGCTAGCAAGGAAAAAGATCCTTGAGCTTGTACTCACTGAAAGTGGAGGAAGACATAACTCAGTCTGGTTTATCTGTGAGCCTCCCAGCTTTTCCCTACAGGCTTGAGGGAGAGAATGTTCTCTGATGAACTCATCTTTCATGTGGCAGAAAGGGGAGTGCTCTCTCACAGCCTAACACTTCACATTTCCAGCTGCCGTTTAACTCGGGGGGGCTGCTGCCTTCTAAGGGGAGCCCACGTTTAGGGTGGTCAGTGCTTAAGAGAGGAGCAGAGCTTCCTGGGGAGTTCCATCTTTGACACTTGGAAGTCACAGAGCTCCTCTCTGTCTCCCAGGAAAGCAGATACAGTTCTCTCCATGTGTGTCCATCTCAGGCACGCTCTGAGGTTGGATTCAGTACGTTTTGCCAGCTGTTCAGCCAGGCAGAGGACGGTGGCCCCAGCTGGGCACACTGACTGCCATTGTCTCTTGAGAGGGGTGGAAATGGGAGCATACATGGGGAAACAGAACCTCCACTTGTCCTGTTCTTGAATCTCTCTCATGATTAGAGAGATGGGGCACCTCTCCTATGAGGACAGGCTGAGAGAGTTGGGGTTGTTCAACTTGGAGGAGAGAAGGCTCTGAGGAGACCTACTCGTGGCCTTCCAGTATCTGAAGAGGGCTACAAGAAAGCTGGGGAGGGACTTTTGAGGGTGTCTGGGAGTGATAGGACTGGGGGGGATGGAATAAAAAAAGAGAAATGGGTAGATTGAGATTGGATGTTAGGAAGAAGTTGTTCCCCATGAGGGTGGTGAGACTCTGGCACAGGTTGCCCAGGGAGGTGGTGGAAGCCTCATCCCTGGAGGTTTTTAAGGCCAGGTTGGATGTGGCTGAGCAACCTGCTGTAGTGTGGGGTGTCCCTGCCCATGGCAGGGGGGTTTGGAACTGGATGATCCTTGTGGTCCCTTGAATCCTAACAAGTCTATGATTCTATGCTTCCTTCCATCTCTGTTTTGCCTGCAGACCCTGGGGACATCAGCTTTATTTGCTTGCTTTTCCTGTTTCCTTAACTTCCCCCCCCCCATTCTTGAAGCAATTCTTACACACATATGAAACAAATCCCCAACCAGCACTGTTTTGACCCATCCAGGTGGCACTGTCCACTCTTGCACCAGTGGGTGCCATGGGAGGTGACACCAGGAAGAGTTCTGTTGCTGGATCACCCCAAGCAAAATGCAGGAGGCTTATTTGAAGAGAAAAGGGGAAGGCCAGAACGTACCCTGATGGGTTTGGCACAGAGTTGGCCACCCTTTGCCCCTTCTGCCAAGGGGCTTTGCCAGCTTGGGCATTTGTGTGTGCTGAGGGAAGCAGTGTGGGCTCAGCATGGGGGGAGGAATATGCAGACAGATGGACAAGGGAGGGTAGAAGGGTTATGCCCAGCTCTGCTGAGCCTCCCTGAGAGGGCCCTGTGTCACAGCTGCTTGGGGACACTGCCAGTGGTGGGCTCTGCTGTGAGCATGGTGGGAGGCAGGGGGAAGCACCAAAATTCAGCCTGATACTGGAACAGAAGACAATAAGAAAAGGGGCAATAAGAGACATTTGGGAATAACAGGAGTGAAGATACAGGGCTAGGTGGATCCTTGGTCTGAACTGGCTCAGGTGTGTGCCACTGTTTTCCTGCTTTACTTCCTTTGTGGTGTTGCAAGGTGGTTGGGCAGAAGAGCACTCTGTGGATTTGTGTTTGTGCAGTGTCAGACACCTGGGGACACAAATCCACACGCCAGGGAGACCACCTACATTCAGCTCCACCTTCTCTTAGGTAAGCTCTGCTGTTTTAGACCTGTGGTCCACGTGCCTAGCAAGAAGAGACCTCTAAGGAGAACTATGGGAAAGCTTCCATGGTCTTTACCTGTTATACAGACTCCTCAGAGCAGGTAGAAGGGCAGAGTGAAAACATTACCTGCTTTTTAACAGCTTAAGACAGTGAAGCCAGCCTGGGGCAAATGTCAGCCTGCCAAGGCACATTGCTGGGCTGGTGTAGGTCTGTGCACATTACAGCTTTGTGTAGAATAGTCAGACTTGAGAGACAGCTTGCAGTCAGCTGTAAAAGAAAGAATATAATGCTCTGGCTGAAGTAGCTCTCACAAAGACTGACATGTAGGCAGAGTCTGGAAGAGTTAGTCCCTGTTTTCATCCTAGCAGTGAGATCAGGCCATGCAACTGCAAGGTTTGAGGAGAAGTGTAGAAGGGTAAAAGGCATAGGGGCCACAGCAAGCCCACCCTTGACACTTTCCAGTGGATGCACACTTTTTCCTCTGCTGCTCTTTAAATAGGGAAAGTGATCCTTATAAAACACATCAGAGCCTCTTCACCTTCCCCCAGACTTCCCCATGCTGCTCTTCTCTTCCTCTGTCCCTACAGCAACTTGGCAGCAGCGATGCATCTGGTGTCCTGAGGTTGCCACTTAGCACACTGAATGGTACCATCTAATTTTTGCCTCTCTTCCCTGGGGTCCCTGCCCTTCAGTTCAGACCCACCTGCTGCCTCCTATTGTACTGCTGCATGTGTGGCCTGGATTGTGGTTACCAGCCCCATTTGGGATACAGAATACACAATTAACCAGGTTGGAAAAAGACCCAAGATCACCTCAAGTCCAACCTATCACCCTGGGTGCTCCCCAGGCACTGTAGAAGAAGTGTCTTCCTGAAAGTGCTGTGGAGATGCTGCTGCCAGTCCTACCCTGTTGCAACTGCTCCTCATCTGTTGTTGAGAGCCTAGGAAGAGGCTCCTCTGAATCCTTTTGTTTTCTGCTCCCACAAATGGTGGCTTAATTCTGTGGTGAAAGTGTGGATGGTGCAATGTGAGCGAGGTGAGAGGCCTGTGATGTGGGAGCTGAGGCACAGAAGAAAGAGGGCCAGAGAGAAGGAAAGCCAGAGGAGCAAGAGGAAGCTTTTTCCAAAGGGAAGAGGGTGGTAGGGGGGAGAGTTAAAAGTGTCAGTTGCATGAAAAGTGGAGACCTGCAGCGAAAAGCAGAGCTTAGACTCTGCCTAGGGTGCTGTGCCAGCAGGAGCTAAGCTCCAACAGTGGGCACTGATGGAAAATGACAGCTGCAGTTTAAGTCAAGGAAGACTTCAGGGCCATCTTCCATCACATTTTGACAGGCTGCAGCATGGTACTGGCCCAGAGATACTGCATCATCCCAACTGGCATGAGGGGGAAATTAAGAAACCTGGCAGTGGAGCAAAACCAAAGAGCTTTGAGGTGAAGGAAGAGAGTAGCAGAGAAACCCCAAATGCTGTAAAAATGCTTTTAGCTGAAGACTTAAAGAGAGCAAAAATGTGTTTGGGGGGATTGCTTGCACAGGGATGGATTAGGCAGTAGTTGGCACCAAGGAATTATTACAACCCATAAAAACCTTTATAAAAGGTGAGAGTGCTTTGTGAACAAGGGAAATAG
The DNA here is from genome assembly GCF_026170545.1 of Melanerpes formicivorus. Lineage (NCBI taxonomy): Eukaryota > Metazoa > Chordata > Aves > Piciformes > Picidae > Melanerpes > Melanerpes formicivorus. The sequence goes on along the minus strand of NW_027142406.1, from coordinate 1,999,108 downwards.
AAGTTTTGCTCTAAAAAGTGGCATGGGATTGGA